>NC_138245.1:10802065-11299565 GCF_964197995.2 Scardinius erythrophthalmus | reverse complement strand
TTTTTCTGTCCCGGTGGGGACTTTAACCTGAATGCACACAGACTCATGGGGACTCGTATCACAGTGGGGACCTAAATAGAGGTCCCCATGGGTAAACAAGCTTCATACAGAATTAGTTTTTTTGGAAATGTAAAAATGCAGAAAGTTTTCTGTGATGGGTAGGTTTAGGGGTAGGGTTAGTGTAAGGAGATAAAATATACAGTTTGTACAGTATAAAAATCATTAAATCTATGGAGAGTCCCCACAAAGATAGTAAACCGTGTGTGTGGGGGTGGGTGTGTGTGTGTGGCGTGGGCGCGATTGAACAGTGGACACATAAAAACATACTCCGTCATTATACAGGACGACATTCAAACTGCAAAGTCTTAACTTGTGTACAGTCGCAATAAAACACAACATTGTGCTTTTGTAAAATAATTTCAAGCAATCCACCCCCCGAAAGGCGCTAATTTTAAAATTAAACTAAAATGCTCATGGCTGCACGGGCATTCATAACGGTGCGCATCCACGGCGAGGAACGAGCAGAACAGAGTGAACGTTTTTCAGTTAATTCCTACTTCCATAGGAATTCATTTGAAACGCTCGCTCAACCACTATCAATGTCAGTGCGGACGAACATATTTTACTTTCGTTTTTAAGTTGGCGATTCAAAAGCCCACAGCGGTGTCACACGTCGATTAACCGGTGGTAAAATATTCTCACCGTCACATACCTAGTATATTTTTATGTAGATAAAATAGGCCTACCTGATTTTGAACACAAGAGGGCAGTATAGCCCTATGTATGACTTGACTTTTATGGGACTAAATAGTACAATTACTATTTTTAAACTTATAAATAATTATTAAATTGAAAAAAAAAAGAATAAAATGGGTTTAGTTGTGATATTTTTATACTTTTATATAGAAATAAATGGTGTTACATTTTTAGAAGATGAGGCTTTAAGTGTTACTTTACTTTAGTCCCTCACTATAGCAAAACCGTTTGAGATGTTTAATATCCGTTCACAATTTAGCATCTTTAATGTATCTTTATCATTTTGAAAAAGTTTGGTGTGAATAAAATAAACCAGTTAGGAAGAGTAGCTAAAAACTCAGAGTCTGAAATATCCAAAAAATCCACATTCAAACCAAAATATCTGACTTCCTTTTGCTCTGAGCTAATAACTGTAAATTAGAAAGTTGTCCGGCTCGGTGAGACCAATATATATACTGATTTTTGTAACTGTTGGTAAAACTAACCCCCCCACTTTTGTCAAACGCATGTTGAAAGTGACACACTTCCTGCTGCCAGTTGGTGGCGCTATAACTTTGACTCACAATAGTTACATCCATCTGATCGGCCTCTTACCACGAACACACTGCTAAAGTTTCTTCAAGATCAGTTAATGTATGCAGAAGTTATAACACTTCGTCTCCTCTCTTTTCTCGTCATAAATTTGTTTCCTCGCCACGGCCAAACCGTTCGAGATATCAAAAATCCGTCCGCAATTTAACATCCTCAATGTCTTGACTTCATGCTGACTGAGTTTGGAGGTGATTGAATGAATTCTCTAGGAGGAGTACATCACATTCCAAAGCAAGCGTTTTCCAAACAACCCATAATAGCCGACTTCCTGTTGGGCTGGCATGAAACTTGACAGAGGGAAAGTTGTTCGGCCCGATGAAATCTATATGTGTACCGAGTTTCATATTAATTCATGCAAGCGTGTTTGATCTATGGACCAAGTTTTCAGACCCTGTTCAAGAGGGCGCTGTTGAGCCCCCCTGCCACGCCCGTTTCTGAAACTTTTCACATGTCTACTGGCTAATAAGTGTTATGTGTCTGTCTAGTTTCATCCAATTTCAAGCATGCTAAGAGTCTCAAACGCATCCGAAAAGAATGTTAAAATTTGATGCGTTGCCACGGCAACAGTATCTAAGATATCAATAATACTTTCACAGGTCTACATCTGCCGTGTGTTTACATTATACACATAAAGTTTGAAGCAAATCGGGTAAAAGTAAGAGGGTGACTTCAAAGCATTTTCAAAGTGACACACTTCCTGCTGCCAGTTGGTGGCGCTATAATTTTGACTCACAATAGTCACATCCATGTGATCGGCCTCTTACAACGAACACACTGCGGAAGTTTCATCAAGATCAGTTAATGTATGCAGAAGTTATAACACACTTCCTGTGTCCCATTATTCACCATAAATTCGTTTCCTCGCCACGGCCAAACCGTTCGAGATATCAAAAATCTGTTCGAAAGAATTCATCCTCAATGTCTTGATTTTATTCTCACCGAGTTTGGTGGCGATCGGATGAAATCCCTAGGAGGAGTATTTCACATTCCATTGTATGCGTTTTCCAAACAACGTATAATAACCGACTTCCTGTTGGGCTTTTGCAAAATTTAGAGCACGAAAGTTGTTCGGCCCGATGAGATCTATATGTCGACTGAGTTTCATATTATTACATGCAAGCATGTTTGATTTATGGACCAAGTTTTTGGACCTCATTCCAGGGGGCGCTGTCGAGCCCCCCTGCCACCCCCCGGTACCAGTATCAGTCCGGCCCTGATGGCCGCAGGTTCTGACGTGTGTGCAAAATTTCAAGAGTTTTTGAGCATGTTAAAGGCCCCAAACGTGGCAAAAAGGCAAAAAAAAAAAAAATAATAAAATAATCCTTACGAAAACAATAGGGCCTTCGCCCTTTCAGGGCTTGGGTCCTAAAAATAATCCTACCGAAAACAATAGGGCCTTCGCCCTTTCAGGGCTTGGGCCCTAATAATAAACAATAATCCTACCGAAAACAATAGGGCCTTCGCCCTTTCAGGGCTTGGGCCCTAATAATAATCCTACCGAAAACAATAGGGCCTTCGCCCTTTCAGGGCTTGGGCCCTAATAATAATCCTACCGAAAACAATAGGGCCTTCGCCCTTTCAGGGCTTGGGCCCTAATAATCCTACCGAAAACAATAGGGCCTTCGCCCTTTCAGGGCTTGGGCCCTAATAATAAATAATCCTACCGAAAACAATAGGGCCTTCGCCCTTTCAGGGCTTGGTCCCTAAAAATAATCCTACCGAAAAAAATAGGGCCTTCGCCCTTTCAGGGCTTGGGCCCTAATAATAATAATAAATAATCCTAAGGAAAACAATAGGGCCTTCGCCCTCTCAGGGCTTGGGCCCTAATAATAAACAATAATCCTACCGAAAACAATAGGGCCTTCGCCCTTTCAGGGCTTGGGCCCTAATAATAATAATAAATAATCCTAAGGAAAACAATAGGGCCTTCGCCCTCTCAGGGCTTGGGCCCTAATAATAAACAATAATCCTAACGAAAACAATAGGGCTCTGCGCCCTTTTAGGGCTTGGGCCCTAATAATCCTTACGAAAACAATAGGGCTCTGCGCCCTTTCAGGGCTTGGGCCCTAATAATAATAATAATAATAATAATAATCCTACCGAAAACAATAGGGCCTTTGGCCTTTCAGGGCTTGGGCCCTAATAATAATCCTACCGAAAACAATAGGGCCTTCGCCCTTTCAGGGCTTGGGCCCTAATAATCCTACCGAAAACAATAGGGCCTTCGCCCTTTCAGGGCTTGGGCCCTAATAATAAATAATCCTACCGAAAACAATAGGGCCTTCGCCCTTTCAGGGCTTGGTCCCTAAAAATAATCCTACCGAAAACAATAGGGCCTTCGCCCTTTCAGGGCTTGGGCCCTAATAATAAACAATAATCCTACCGAAAACAATAGGGCCTTCGCCCTTTCAGGGCTTGGGCCCTAATAATAATAATAATAATCCTAACGAAAACAATAGGGCTCTGCGCCCTTTCAGGGCTTGGGCCCTAATAATCCTTACGAAAACAATAGGGCTCTGCGCCCTTTCAGGGCTTGGGCCCTAATAATAATAATAATAATAATAATAATAATCCTACCGAAAACAATAGGGCCTTCGCCCTTTCAGGGCTTGGGCCCTAATAATAATAATAATCCTACCGAAAACAATAGGGCCTTCGCCCTTTCAGGGCTTGGGCCCTAATAATCCTACCGGAAACAATAGGGCCTTCGCCCTTTCAGGGCTTGGGCCCTAATAATAAATAATCCTAACGAAAACAATAGGGCCTTCGCCCTTTCAGGGCTTGGGCCCTAATAATAATAATAATAATAATCCTAACGAAAACAATAGGGCCTTCGCCCTTTCAGGGCTTGGGCCCTAATAATAATAATAATCCTAACGAAAACAATAGGGCCTTCGCCCTTTTCAGGGCTTGGGCCCTAATAAACAATAATCCTACCGAAAACAATAGGGCCTTCGCCCTTTCAGGGCTTGGGCCCTAATAATCCTACCGAAAACAATAGGGCCTTCACCCTTTCAGGGCTTGGGCCCTAATAATAATAATAAATAATCCTAACGAAAACAATAGGGCCTTCGCCCTTTCAGGGCTTGGGCCCTAATAATCCTAACGAAAACAATAGGGCCTTCGCTCTTTCAGGGCTTGGGCCCTAATAATCCTACCGAAAACAATAGGGCCTTCACCCTTTCAGGGCTTGGGCCCTAATAATAATAATAAATAATCCTAACGAAAACAATAGGGCCTTCGCCCTTTCAGGGCTTGGGCCCTAATAATCCTAACGAAAACAATAGGGCCTTCGCCCTTTCAGGGCTTGGGCCCTAATAATAATAATAATAATAATAAATTAAAGCTGCAAGCAGCGATAAAAGGGCCCTCGCACCCCTGCCATCAACACTCGGTGGCTTTAGGAAGACAGAGCATGGTTGGGAAATGTACATTTAAGGAGGTATATATAGTAAGAGTATGTCAAAGTCACTTACAAAATGTTTTGTATAATGGTGATAATAGCATGCTTCATGACTCAGCTAAGTGTTGCTAGCATGTTTAGTCTGTTCCTAGCATGCTTAGTACACAATAATTATGTGGTTAGTACTGCATTACTGTGTTAACCATGTCAGTTTCTGTTGCCAGTAGGTGGCGTTATGACTATAACTGAATATGAGCATGGATGTGTGTTCAGGACAGAACTCTTATCAAACGTGTGAAGTTTGGTGCAAATTGGACATTGCCTTCTTGAGTAACAACAAAGTCATGTTTCATTGAATTAGCATTCTTTAGCACTTAGCTAAGCATTGTTAGCATGTTTTAACATGTTTCTAGCATGTTTAGAACTCAATGGCATTTTTAACAATTGAACGTCTAGAACGGCATCAACGTGTTAAACATGTCACTTCCTGTTGCCAGCAGGTGGCGCTATTACTATAACTGAATATTCTCATGTAGATGTGTTCAGGCCATGACTCTTATCAAACGTGTGAAGTTTGGGGCAGATTGGACATTCCATGCCTGTGTTACAGCAAATTCCAATTTAATTGCAGCAATAGCATGCTTTAGCACTTAGCTAAGTGTTTGCTAGCATGTTTTAACATGTTTCTAGTATGTTGTTAGCATGTTTAGCACTTGCTGGCACTTTTTTTATATGTTTTTATATGTCCACAACAGTTTTTAACATGTCACTTCCTGTTGCCAGCAGGTGGCACTATGACTGTAACTGAATATGAGCATGGTCATGTGTTCAGGACAGAACGCTTATCAAAAGTGTGAAGTTTGGCGCAGATTGGACATTGCCTTCTTGAGTAACAACAACATCCTGTTTCAGTGAATTAGCATTCTTTAGCACTTAGCTAAGCATTGTTAGCATGTTTTAACATGTTTCTAGCATGTTTAGAACTCAATGGCATTTTTAACATGTTGCTAAAACGGCATCAACGTGTTAAACATGTCACTTCCTGTTGCCAGTAGGTGGCGCTATTACTATAAATGAACATTCTCATGTAGATGTATTCAGGCCATGACTCTTATCAAAAGTGTGAAGTTTGGGGCAGATTGGACATTCCATGCCTGGGTTACAGCAAATTCCTATTTAATTGCAATAATAGCATGCTTTAGCACTTAGCTAAGAGTTTGCTAGCATGTTTTAGCATGTCTCTAGTATGTTGGTAGGATGTTTAGCACCTACTGGCATTTTTTTATATGTTATTAGGAGTCAAGAACAGTGTTAAACGTCACTTCCTGTTGCCAGCAGGTGGCGCTATGACTGTAACTGAATATGAGCATGGTCATGTGTTCAGGACAGAACTCTTATCAAACGTGTGAAGTTTGGGGCAGATTGGACATTCCATGCCTGAGTTACAGCAACTTCCTTTTTCATGGCGAAACATCGAAATTTGTCAGGCCGCCGAGGACCCGCCCTTTGACGAAAACTCAAGATCTTCGCAATTTAACGTCACAAAGGCCTTAAGATTACACTCACCAAATTTGAAGATGATCAGATTAAAACTGTAGGAGGAGTTCGTTAAAGTACGAGGCCTGAAAATGGCAAAAACTGCACAAAAATCTGAGAGGAAGTTCAAAATGGCTGACTTCCTGTTGTGTTTAGGGCTATGCTCCAAGAGACTTTTTTGTAGGTATTAGGTCATTACATGTATGTACCGAATTTCGTGCACGTACGTGGAACGTTGCGGGAGGCGCACTCCGTTGAACTTTTATAGGTGGCGCTATCGAGCCATTTTGCCCCGCCCAATTCTGAAACCTATATCAGATGTAAATTTTCGCCAGTTCTGACGCGTGTGCAAAGTTTCGTGAGTTTTCGAGCATGTTTAGGCCCTCAAAAATGCAATTCAATGCGGAGAAGAATAATAATAATAATAATTAAAGCTGCAAGCAGCGATGAAAGGGCCCTCGCACCCGTGCCATCAACACTCGGTGGCTTTAGGAAGACAGAGCATGGTTGGGAAATGTACATTTAAGGAGGTATATATAGTAAGAGTATGTCAAAGTCAGTTACAAAATGTTTTGTATAATGGTGATAATAGCATGCTTCATGACTCAGCTAAGTGTTGCTAGCATGTTTAGTGTGTTTCTAGCATGCTTAGTACACAATAATTATGTGGTTAGTACTGCATTACTGTGTTAACCATGTCAGTTTCTGTTGCCAGTAGGTGGCGTTATGACTATAACTGAATATGAGCTTGGATGTGTGTTCAGGACAGAACTCTTATCAAACGTGTGAAGTTTGGTGCAAATTGGACATTGCCTTCTTGAGTAACAACAAAGTCATGTTTCATTGAATTAGCATGCTTTAGCACTTAGCTAAGCATTGTTAGCATGTTTTAACATGTTTCTAGCATGTTTAGAACTCAATGGCATTTTTAACATGTTGCTAGAACGGCATCAACGTGTTAAACATGTCACTTCCTTTTGCCAGTTGGTGGCGCTATTACTATAATTGAACATTCTCATGTAGATGTGTTCAGGCCATGACTCTTATCAAAAGTGTGAAGTTTGGGGCAGATTGGACATTCCATGCCTGAGTTACAGCAAATTCCTATTTAATTGCAATAATAGCATGCTTTAGCACTTGGCTAAGAGTTTGCTAGCATGTTTTAGCATGTTTCTAGTATGTTGTTAGCATGTTTAACACTTGCTGGCACTCTTTTATATGTTATTAGGAGTCCATAACAGTGTTAAACATGTCACTTCCTGTTGCCAGCAGGTGGCGCTATGACTGTAACTGAATATAAGCATGGTCATGTGTTCAGGACAGAACGCTTATCAAAAGTGTGAAGTTTGGGGCAGATTGGACATTCCATGCCTGAGTTACAGCAAATTCATATTTAATTGCAGTAATATCATTCTTTAGCACTTAGCTAAGTGTTTGCTAGTATGTTTTAGCATGTCTATAGTATGTTGGTAGGATGTTTAGCACCTACTGGCATTTTTTTATATGTTATTAGGAGTCAAGAACAGTGTTAAACGTCACTTCCTGTTGCCAGCAGGTGGCGCTATTACTATAACTGAATATTCTCATGTAGATATGTTCAGGACAGAACGCTTATCAAAAGTGTGAAGTTTGGGGCAGATTGGACATTCCATGCCTGAGTTACAGCAAATTCCTATTTAATTGCAATAATAGCATGCTTTAGCACTTAGCTAAGAGTTTGCTAGCATGTTTTAGCATGCTTCTAGTATGTTGTTAGCATGTTTAGCACTTGCTGGCACTTTTTTATATGTTATTAGGAGTCCATAACAGTGTTAAACATGTCACTTCCTGTTGCCAGCAGGTGGCGCTATGACTATAACTGAATATGAGCATGGTCATGTGTTCAGGACAGAACGTTTATTAAAAGTGTGAAGTTTGGCGCAGATTGGACATTGCCTTCTTGAGTAACAACAACATCCTGTTTCATTGAATTAGCATGCTTTAGCACTTAGCTAAGTATTGCTAGTATGTTTTAACATGTTTCTAGCATGTTTAGAAGTCAATGGCATTTTTAACATGTTGCTAGAATGGCATCAACGTGTTAAACATGACACTTCCTGTTACCAGTAGGTGGCGCTATTACTATAACTGAATATTCTCATGTAGATATGTTCAGGACAGAACGCTTATCAAAAGTGTGAAGTTTGGGGCAGATTGGACATTCCATGCCTGAGTTACAGCAAATTCCTATTTAATTGCAATAATAGCATGCTTTAGCACTTAGCTAAGAGTTTGCTAGCATGTTTTAGCATGCTTCTAGTATGTTGTTAGCATGTTTAGCACTTGCTGGCACTTTTTTATATGTTATTAGGAGTCCATAACAGTGTTAAACATGTCACTTCCTGTTGCCAGCAGGTGGCGCTATGACTATAACTGAATATGAGCATGGTCATGTGTTCAGGACAGAACGTTTATTAAAAGTGTGAAGTTTGGCGCAGATTGGACATTGCCTTCTTGAGTAACAACAACATCCTGTTTCATTGAATTAGCATGCTTTAGCACTTAGCTAAGTATTGCTAGTATGTTTTAACATGTTTCTAGCATGTTTAGAAGTCAATGGCATTTTTAACATGTTGCTAGAATGGCATCAACGTGTTAAACATGACACTTCCTGTTACCAGTAGGTGGCGCTATTACTATAACTGAATATTCTCATGTAGATATGTTCAGGACAGAACGCTTATCAAAAGTGTGAAGTTTGGGGCAGATTGGACATTCCATGCCTGAGTTACAGCAAATTCCTATTTAATTGCAATAATAGCATGCTTTAGCACTTAGCTAAGAGTTTGCTAGCATGTTTTAGCATGCTTCTAGTATGTTGTTAGCATGTTTAGCACTTGCTGGCACTTTTTTATATGTTATTAGGAGTCCATAACAGTGTTAAACATGTCACTTTCTGTTGCCAGCAGGTGGCGCTATGACTATAACTGAATATGAGCATGGTCATGTGTTCAGGACAGAACTCTTATCAAACGTATGAAGTTTGGGGCAGATTGGACATTCCATGCCTGAGTTACAGCAACTTCCTGTTTCATGGCGAAACATCAAAATTTGTCAGGCCGCCGAGGACCCGCCCTTCGACGAAAACTCAAGATCTTCGCAATTTAACGTCGCAAAGGCCTTAAGATTACACTCACCAAATTTGAAGATGATCAGATTAAAACTGTAGGAGGAGTTCGTTAAAGTATGAGGCCTGAAAATGTCAAAAACTGCACAAAAATCTGGGAGGAAGTTCAAAATGGCTGACTTCCTGTTGGGTTTAGGGCTATGCTCCAAGAGACTTTTTTGTAGGTATTAGGTCATTACATGTATGTACCGAATTTCGTGCACGTACGTGGAACGTTGCGGGAGGCGCACTCCGTTGAACTTTTATAGGTGGCGCTATCGAGCCGTTTTGCCCCGTCCAATTCTGAAACCTATATCAGATGTAAATTTTCGCCAGTTCTGACGCGTGTGCAAAGTTTCGTGAGTTTTCGCGCATGTTTAGGCCCTCAAAAATGCAATTCAATGCGGAGAAGAATAATAATAATAATAATAATAATAATAATAATAAACAGAGCAATTCCAAGAGGGTCCTCACACCATCGGTGCTCGGGCCCTAATAAACAGAGCAATTCCAAGAGGGTCCTCACACCATCGGTGCTCGGGCCCTAATAATAATAATAATAAACAGAGCAATTCCAAGAGGGTCCTCACACCATCGGTGCTCGGGCCCTAATTAAAGCTGCAAGCAGCGATGAAAGGGCCCTCGCACCCGTGCCATCAACACTCGGTGGCTTTAGGAAGACAGAGCATGGTTGGGAAATGTACATTTAAGGAGGTATATATAGTAAGAGTATGTCAAAGTTAGTAACAAAATGTTTTGTATAATGGTGATAATAGCATGCTTCATGACTCAGCTAAGTGTTGCTAGCATGTTTAGTCTGTTTCTATCATGCTTAGTACACAATAATTATGTGGTTAGTTCTGCATTACTGTGTTAACCATGTCAGTTTCTGTTGCCAGTAGGTGGCGTTATGACTATAGCTGAATATGAGCATGGATGTGTGTTCAGGACAGAACTCTTATCAAACGTGTGAAGTTTGGTGCAAATTGGAAATTGCCTTCTTGAGTAACAAAAAAGTCATGTTTCATTGAATTAGCATTCTTTATTACTTAGCTAAGCATTGTTAGAATGTTTTAGCATGTTTCTAGCATGTTTAGAACTCAATGGCATTTTTAACATGTTGCTAGAACGGCATCAACGTGTTAAACATGTCACTTCCTGTTGCCAGTAGGTGGCGCTATTACTATAAATGAACATTCTCATGTAGATGTATTCAGGCCATGAATCTTATCAAAAGTGTGAAGTTTGGGGCAGATTGGACATTCCATGCCTGAGTTACAGCACATTCCTATTTAATTGCAATAATAGCATGCTTTAGCACTTAGCTAAGAGTTTGCTAGCATGTTTTAGCATGTTTCTAGTATGTTGTTAGCATGTTTAACACTTCCTGGCACTTTTTTATATGTTATTAGGAGTCCATAACAGTGTTAAACATGTCACTTCCTGTTGCCAGCAGGTGGCGCTATGACTGTAACTGAATATAAGCATGGTCATGTGTTCAGGACAGAACGCTTATCAAACATGTGAAGTTTGGGGCAGATTGGACATTCCATGCCTGAGTTACAGCAAATTCCTATTTAATTGCAGTAATAGCATGCTTTAGCACTTAGCTAAGTGTTTGCTAGAATGTTTCTAGTATGTAGCTAACCTGTTTAGCACTTGCTGGCTCTTTTTTATATGTTATTAGGAGACCACAACAGTGTTAAACATGTCATTTCCTGTTGACAGCAGGTGGCGCTATTACTATAACTGAATATTCTCATGTAGATGTGTTCAGGCCATGACTCTTATCAAACGTGTGAAGTTTGGGGCAGATTGGACATTCCATGCCTGAGTTACAGCAAATTCCTATTTAATTGCAATAATAGCATGCTTTAGCACTTAGCTAAGAGTTTGCTAGCATGTTTTAGCATGCTTCTAGTATGTTGTTAGCATGTTTAGCACTTGCTGGCACTTTTTTATATGTTATTAGGAGTCCATAACAGTGTTAAACATGTCACTTCCTGTTGCCAGCAGGTGGCGCTATGACTATAACTGAATATGAGCATGGCCATGTGTTCAGGACAGAACTTTTATCAAACGTGTGAAGTTTGGGGCAGATTGGACATTCCATGCCTGAGTTACAGCAACTTCCTGTTTCATGGCAAAACATCGAAATTTGTAAGGCCGCCGAGGACCCGCCCTTCGACGAAAACTCAAGATCTTCGCAATTTAACGTCGCAAAGGCCTTAAGATTACACTCACCAAATTTGAAGATGATCAGATTAAAACTGTAGGAGGAGTTCGTTAAAGTACGAGGCCTGAAAATGGCAAAAACTGCACAAAAATCTGAGAGGAAGTTCAAAATGGCTGACTTCCTGTTGTGTTTAGGGCTATGCTCCAAGAGACTTTTTTGTAGGTATTAGGTCATTACACGTATGTACCAAATTTCGTGCACGTACGTGGAACGTTGCGGGAGGCGCACTCTGTTGAACTTTTATAGGTGGCGCTATCGAGCCATTTTGCCCCGTCCAATTCTGAAACCTATATCAGATGTAAATTTTTGCCAGTTCTGACGCGTGTGCAAAGTTTCGTGAGTTTTCGCGCATGTTTAGGCCCTCAAAAATGCAATTCAATGCGGAGAATAATAATAATAATAATTAAAGCTGCAAGCAGCGATGAAAGGGCCCTCGCACCCGTGCCATCAACACTTTGTGGCTTTAGGAAGACAGAGCATGGTTGGGAAATGTACATTTAAGGAGGTATATATAGTAAGAGTATGTCAAAGTCAGTTACAAAATGTTTTGTATAATGGTGATAATAGCATGCTTCATGACTCAGCTAAGTGTTGCTAGCATGTTTAGTCTGTTTCTAGCATGCTTAGTACACAATAATTATGTGGTTAGTACTGCATTACTGTGTTAACCATGTCAGTTTCTGTTGCCAGTAGGTGGCGTTATGACTATAGCTGAATATGAGCATGGATGTGTGTTCAGGACAGAACTCTTATCAAACGTGTGAAGTTTGGTGCAAATTGGAAATTGCCTTCTTGAGTAACAAAAAAGTCATGTTTCATTGAATTAGCATTCTTTAGCACTTAGCTAAGCATTGTTAGCATGTTTTAACATGTTTCTAGCATGTTTAGAACTCAATGGCATTTTTAACATGTTGCTAGAACGGCATCAATGTGTTAAACATGTCACTTCCTGTTGCCAGTAGGTGGCGCTATTACTATAAATGAACATTCTCATGTAGATGTATTCAGGCCATGACTCTTATCAAAAGTGTGAAGTTTGGGGCAGATTGGACATTCCATGTCTGAGTTACAGCAAATTCCTATTTAATTGCAATAATAGCATGCTTTAGCACTTAGCTAAGAGTTTGCTAGCATGTTTTAGCATTTTTCTAGTATGTTGTTAGCATGTTTAACACTTGCTGGCACTTTTTTATATGTTATTAGGAGTCCATAACAGTGTTAAACATGTCACTTCCTGTTGCCAGCAGGTGGCGCTATGACTGTAACTGAATATGAGCATGGTCATGTGTTCAGGACAGAACGCTTATCAAAAGTGTGAAGTTTGGGGCAGATTGGACATTGCCTTCTTGAGTAACAACAACATCCTGTTTCATTGAATTAGCATGCTTTACCACTTAGCTAAGTATTGCTAGCATGTTTTAACATTAGCTAGCATGTTTTAACATGTTTCTAGCATGTTTAGACCTCAATGGCATTTTTAACATGTTGCTAGAATGGCATCAACGTGTTAAACATGACACTTCCTGTTACCAGTAGGTGGCGCTATTACTATAACTGAATGTTCTCATGTAGATGTGTTCAGGACAGAACGCTTATCAAAAGTGTGAAGTTTGGGGCAGATTGGACATTCCATGCCTGAGTTACAGCAAATTCCTATTTAATTGCAATAATAGCATGCTTTAGCACTTAGCTAAGAGTTTGCTAGCATGTTTTAGCATGCTTCTAGTATGTTGTTAGCATGTTTAGCACTTGCTGGCACTTTTTTATATGTTATTAGGAGTCCATAACAGTGTTAAACATGTCACTTCCTGTTGCCAGCAGGTGGCGCTATGACTGTAACTGAATATGAGCATGGTCATGTGTTCAGGACAGAACGCTTATCAAAAGTGTGAAGTTTGGGGCAGATTGGACATTCCATGCCTGAGTTACAGCAACTTCCTGTTTCATGGCGAAACATCGAAATTTGTCAGGTCACCGAGGACCCGCCCTTTGACGAAAACTCAAGATCTTCGCAATTTAACGTCGCAAAGGCCTTAAGATTACACTCACCAAATTTGAAGATGATCAGATTAAAACTGTAGGAGGAGTTCGTTAAAGTACGAGGCCTGAAAATAGCAAAAACTGCACAAAAATCTGAGAGGAAGTTCAAAATGGCTGACTTCCTGTTGTGTTTAGGGCTATGCTCCAAGAGACTTTTTTGTAGGTATTAGGTCATTACATGTATGTACCGAATTTCGTGCACGTACGTGGAACGTTGCGGGAGGCGCACTCCGTTGAACTTTTATAGGTGGCGCTATCGAGCCGTTTTGCCCCGTCCAATTCTGAAACCTATATCAGATGTAAATTTTCGCCAGTTCTGACGCGTGTGCAAAGTTTCGTGAGTTTTCGAGCATGTTTAGGCCCTCAAAAATGCAATTCAATGCGGAGAAGAAGAAGAAGAAGAATAATAATAATAATAATTAAAGCTGCAAGCAGCGATGAAAGGGCCCTCGCACCCGTGCCATCAACACTCGGTGGCTTTAGGAAGACAGAGCATGGTTGGGAAATGTACATTCAAGGAGGTATATATAGTAAGAGTATGTCAAAGTCAGTTACAAAATGTTTTGTATAATGGTGATAATAGCATGCTTCATGACTCAGCTAAGTGTTGCTAGCATGTTTAGTCTGTTTCTAGCATGCTTAGTACACAATAATTATGTGGTTAGTACTGCATTACAGTGTTAACCATGTCAGTTTCTGTTGCCAGTAGGTGGCGTTATGGCTATAACTGAATATGAGCATGGATGTGTGTTCAGGACAGAACTCTTATCAAACGTGTGAAGTTTGGTGCAAATTGGACATTGCCTTCTTGAGTAACAACAAAGTCATGTTTCATTGAATTAACATTCTTTAGCACTTAGCTAAGCATTGTTAGCATGTTTTAACATGTTTCTAGCATGTTTAGAACTCAATGGCATTTTTAACATGTTGCTAGAACGGCATCAAAGTGTTAAACATGTCACTTCCTTTTGCCAGTAGGTGGCGCTATTACTATAACTGAATTTGAGCATAGACATGTGTTCAGGCCATGATTCTTATCAAATGTGTGAAGTTTGGGGCAGATTGGACATTCCATGCCTGAATTACAGCAAATTCCTATTTAATTGCAATAATAGCATGCTTTAGCACTTAGCTAAGAGTTTGCTAGCATGTTTTAGCATGTTTCTAGTATGTTGTTAGCATGTTTAGCACTTGCTGGCACTTTTTTATATGTTATTAGGAGTCCATAACAGTGTTAAACATGTCACTTCCTGCTGCCAGCAGGTGGCGCTATGACTGTAAGCATGATCATGTGTTCAGGACAGAACGCTTATCAAAAGTGTGAAGTTTGGGGCAGATTGGACATTCCTTGCCTGAGTTACAGCAAATTCATATTTAATTGCAGTAATATCATTCTTTAGCACTTAGCTAAGTGTTTGCTAGTATGTTTTAGCAAGTCTCTAGTATGTTGGTAGGATGTTTAGCACCTACTGGCATTTTTTTATATGTTATTAGGAGTCAAGAACAGTGTTAAACGTCACTTCCTGTTGCCAGCAGGTGGCGCTATGACTGTAACTGAATATAAGCATGGTCATGTGTTCAGGACAGAACGCTTATCAAAAGTGTGAAGTTTGGGGCAGATTGGACATTCCATGCCTGAGTTACAGCAAATTCATATTTAATTGCAGTAATATCATTCTTTAGCACTTAGCTAAGTGTTTGCTAGTATGTTTTAGCATGTCTCTAGTATGTTGGTAGGATGTTTAGCACCTACTGGCATTTTTTTATATGTTATTAGGAGTCAAGAACAGTGTTAAACGTCACTTCCTGTTGCCAGCAGGTGGCGCTATGACTATAACTAAATATGAGCATGGACATGTGTTCAAGAGATAACTCTTATCAAACGTGTGAAGTTTGGGGTAGATTGTACATTGCCTTCTTGAGTAACAACAAAGTCCTGTTTCATTGAATTAGCATGGTTTAGCACTTAGCTAAGTACTGCTAGCATGTTTTAACATGTTTCTAGCATGTATAGAACTCAATGGCATTTTTAACATGTTGCTAGAACGGCATCAAAGTGTTAAACATGTCACTTCCTGTTGCCAGTAGGTGGCGCTATTACTATAACTGAATTTGAGCATAGACATGTGTTCAGGCCATGATTCTTATCAAATGTGTGAAGTTTGGGGCAGATTGGACATTACATGCCTGAGTTACAGCAAATTCCTATTTAATTGCAGTAATAGCATGCTTTAGCACTTAGCTAAGTGTTTGCTAACATGTTTCTAGTATGTTGCTAACCTGTTTAGCACTTGCTGGCTCTTTTTTATATGTTATTAGGAGACCACAAGAGTGTTAAACATGTCACTTCCTGTTACCAGTAGGTGGCGCTATTACTATAACTGAATTTTCTCATGTAAATGTGTTCAGGACAGAACGCTTATCAAAAGTGTGAAGTTTGGGGCAGATTGGACATTCCATGCCTGAGTTACAGCAAATTCCTATTTAATTGCAATAATAGCATGCTTTAGCACTTAGCTAAGAGTTTGCTAGCATGTTTTAGCATGCTTCTAGTATGTTGTTAGCATGTTTAGCACTTGCTGGCACTTTTTTATATGTTATTAGGAGTCCATATCAGTGTTAAACATGTCACTTCCTGTTGCCAGCAGGTGGCGCTATGACTGTAACTGAATATGAGCATGGTCATGTGTTCAGGACAGAACGCTTATCAAAAGTGTGAAGTTTGGGGCAGATTGGACATTCCATGCCTGAGTTACAGCAACTTCCTGTTTCATGGCGAAACATCGAAATTTGTCAGGTCGCCGAGGACCCGCCCTTTGACGAAAACTCAAGATCTTCGCAATTTAACGTCGCAAAGGCCTTAAGATTACACTCACCAAATTTGAAGATGATCAGATTAAAACTGTAGGAGGAGTTCGTTAAAGTACGAGGCCTGAAAATGGCAAAAACTGCACAAAAATCTGAGAGGAAGTTCAAAATGGCTGACTTCCTGTTGTGTTTAGGGCTATGCTCCAAGAGACTTTTTTGTAGGTATTAGGTCATTACATGTATGTACCGAATTTCGTGCACGTACGTGGAACGTTGCGGGAGGCGCACTCCGTTGAACTTTTATAGGTGGCGCTATCGAGCCATTTTGCCCCGTCCAATTCTGAAACCTATATCAGATGTAAATTTTCGCCAGTTCTGACGCGTGTGCAAAGTTTCGTGAGTTTTCGAGCATGTTTAGGCCCTCAAAAATGCAATTAAATGCGGAGAAGAAGAAGAAGAAGAATAATAATAATAATAATAATAAACAGAGCAATTCCAAGAGGGTCCTCACACCATCGGTGCTCGGGCCCTAATTAAAGCTGCAAGCAGCGATGAAAGGGCCCTCGCACCCCTGCCATCAACACTCGGTGGCTTTAGGAAGACAGAGCATGGTTGGGAAATGTACATTTAAGGAGGTATATATAGTAAGAGTATGTCAAAGTCACTTACAAAATGTTTTGTATAATGGTGATAATAGCATGCTTCATGACTCAGCTAAGTGTTGCTAGCATGTTTAGTCTGTTCCTAGCATGCTTAGTACACAATAATTATGTGGTTAGTACTGCATTACTGTGTTAACCATGTCAGTTTCTGTTGCCAGTAGGTGGCGTTATGACTATAACTGAATATGAGCATGGATGTGTGTTCAGGACAGAACTCTTATCAAACGTGTGAAGTTTGGTGCAAATTGGACATTGCCTTCTTGAGTAACAACAAAGTCATGTTTCATTGAATTAGCATTCTTTAGCACTTAGCTAAGCATTGTTAGCATGTTTTAACATGTTTCTAGCATGTTTAGAACTCAATGGCATTTTTAACATGTTGCTAGAACGGCATCAACGTGTTAAACATGTCACTTCCTGTTGCCAGTAGGTGGCGCTATTACTATAACTGAACATTCTCATGTAGATGTGTTCAGGCCATGACTCTTATCAAAAGTGTGAAGTTTGGGGCAGATTGGACATTCCATGCCTGAGTTACAACAAATTCCTATTTAATTGCAATAATAGCATGCTTTAGCACTTAGCTAAGAGTTTGCTAGCATGTTTTAGCATGTTTCTAGTATGTTGTTAGCATGTTTAACACTTGCTGGCACTTTTTTATATGTTATTAGGAGTCCATAACAGTGTTAAACATGTCACTTCCTGTTGCCAGCAGGTGGCGCTATGACTGTAACTGAATATAAGCATGGTCATGTGTTCAGGACAGAACGCTTATCAAAAGTGTGAAGTTTGGGGCAGATTGGACATTCCATGCCTGAGTTACAGCAAATTCATATTTAATTGGCAGTAATATCATTCTTTAGCACTTAGCTAAGTGTATGCTAGTATGTTTTAGCATGTCTCTAGTATGTTGGTAGGATGTTTAGCACCTACTGGCATTTTTTTATATGTTATTAGGAGTCAAGAACAGTGTTAAACGTCACTTCCTGTTGCCAGCAGGTGGCGCTATGACTATAACTAAATATGAGCATGGGCATGTGTTCAAGAGATAACTCTTATCAAACGTGTGAAGTTTGGGGTAGATTGTACATTGCCTTCTTGAGCAACAACAAAGTCCTGTTTCATTGAATTAGCATGCTTTAGCACTTAGCTAAGTATTGCTAGCATGTTTTAATATGTTTCTAGCATGTTTAGAACTCAATGGCATTTTTAACATGTTGCTAGAACGGCATCAACGTGTTAAACATGTCACTTCCTGTTGCCAGTAGGTGGCGCTATTACTATAACTGAATTTGAGCATAGACGTGTTCAGGCCATGATTCTTATCAAACGTGTGAAGTTTGGGGCAGATTGGACATTCCATGCCTGAGTTACAGCAAATTCCTATTTAATTGCAGTAATAGCATGCTTTAGCTAAGTGTTTGCTAGCATGTTTCTAGTATGTTGCTAACCTGTTTAGCACTTGCTGGCTCTTTTTTATATGTTATTAGGAGACCACAACAGTGTTAAACATGTCACTTCCTGTTGACAGCAGGTGGCGCTATTACTATAACTGAATATTCTCATGTAGATGTGTTCAGGCCATGACTCTTATCAAACGTGTGAAGTTTGGGGCAGATTGGACATTCCATGCCTGTGTTACAGCAAATTCCTATTTAATTGCAGCAATAGCATGCTTTAGCACTTAGCTAAGTGTTTGCTAGCATGTTTTAGCATGTTTCTAGTATGTTGTTAGCATGTTTAGCACTTGCTGGCACTTTTTTATATGTTTTTATATGTCCACAACAGTGTTTAACATGTCACTTCCTGTTGCCAGCAGGTGGCACTATGACTGTAACTGAATATGAGCATGGTCATGTGTTCAGGACAGAACGTTTATTAAAAGTGTGAAGTTTGGCGCAGATTGGACATTGCCTTCTTGAGTAACAACAACATCCTGTTTCATTGAATTAGCATGCTTTAGCACTTAGCTAAGTATTGCTAGCATGTTTTAACATGTTTCTAGCATGTTTAGAAGTCAATGGCATTTTTAACATGTTGCTAGAATGGCATCAACGTGTTAAACATGACACTTCCTGTTATAAGTAGGTGGCGCTATTACTATAACTGAATATTCTCATGTAGATGTGTTCAGGACAGAACGCTTATCAAAAGTGTGAAGTTTGGGGCAGATTGGACATTCCATGCCTGAGTTACAGCAAATTCCTATTTAATTGCAATAATAGCATGCTTTAGCACTTAGCTAAGAGTTTGCTAGCATGTTTTAGCATGCTTCTAGTATGTTGTTAGCATGTTTAGCACTTGCTGGCACTTTTTTATATGTTATTAGGAGTCCATAACAGTGTTAAACATGTCGCTTCCTGTTGCCAGCAGGTGGCGCTATGACTATAACTGAATATGAGCATGGTCATGTGTTCAGGACAGAACTCTTATCAAACGTGTGAAGTTTGGGGCAGATTGGACATTCCATGCCTGAGTTACAGCAACTTCCTGTTTCATGGCGAAACATCGAAATTTGTCAGGCCGCCGAGGACCCGCCCTTCGACGAAAACTCAAGATCTTCGCAATTTAACGTCGCAAAGGCCTTAAGATTACACTCACCAAATTTGAAGATGATCAGATTAAAACTGTAGGAGGAGTTCGTTAAAGTACGAGGCCTGAAAATGGCAAAAACTGCACAAAAATATGAGAGGAAGTTGAAAATGGCTGACTTCCTGTTGTGTTTAGGGCTATGCTCCAAGAGACTTTTTTGTAGGTATTAGGTCATTACATGTATGTACCGAATTTCGTGCACGTACGTGAAACGTTGCGGGAGGCGCACTCCGTTGAACTTTTATAGGTGGCGCTATCGAGCCGTTTTGCCCCGTCCAATTCTGAAACCTATATCAGATGTAAATTTTCGCCAGTTCTGACGCGTGTGCAAAGTTTCGTGAGTTTTCGCGCATGTTTAGGCCCTCAAAAATGCAATTCAATGCGGAGAAGAAGAATAATAATAATAATAATAATAATTAAAGCTGCAAGCAGCGATGAAAGGGCCCTCGCACCCATGCCAACAACACTCGGTGGCTTTAGGAAGACAGAGCATGGTTGGGAAATGTACATTTAAGGAGGTATATATAGTAAGAGTATGTCAAAGTCAGTTACAAAATGTTTTGTATAATGGTGATAATAGCATGCTTCATGACTCAGCTAAGTGTTGCTAGCATGTTTAGTCTGTTTCTATCATGCTTAGTACACAATTATTATGTGGTTAGTACTGCATTACTGTGTTAACCATGTCAGTTTCTGTTGCCAGTAGGTTGCGTTATGACTATAACTGAATATGAGCATGGATGTGTGTTCAGGACAGAACTCTTATCAAACGTGTGAAGTTTGGTGCAAATTGGACATTGCCTTCTTGAGTAACAACAAAGTCATGTTTCATTGAATTAGCATTCTTTAGCACGTACCTAAGCATTGTTAGCATGTTTTAACATGTTTCTAGCATGTTTAGAACTCAATGGCATTTTTAACATGTTGCTAGAACGGCATCAACGTGTTAAACATGTCACTTCCTGTTGCCAGTAGGTGGCGCTATTACTATAACTGAACATTCTCATGTAGATGTGTTCAGGCCATGACTCTTATCAAAAGTGTGAAGTTTGGGGCAGATTGGACATTCCATGCCTGAGTTACAGCAAATTCCTATTTAATTGCAATAATAGCATGCGTTAGCACTTAGCTAAGAGTTTGCTAGCATGTTTTAGCATGTTTCTAGTATGTTGTTAGCATGTTTAACACTTGCTGGCACTTTTTTATATGTTATTAGGAGTCCATAACAGTGTTAAACATGTCACTTCCTGTTGCCAGCAGGTGGCGCTATGACTGTAACTGAATATAAGCATGGTCATGTGTTCAGGACAGAACGCTTATCAAAAGTGTGAAGTTTGGGGCAGATTGGACATTCCATGCCTGAGTTACAGCAAATTCATATTTAATTGCAGTAATATCATTCTTTAGCACTTAGCTAAGTGTTTGCTAGTATGTTTCAGCATGTCTCTAGTATGTTGGTAGGATGTTTAGCACCTACTGGCATTTTTTTATATGTTATTAGGAGTCAAGAACAGTGTTAAACGTCACTTCCTGTTGCCAGCAGGTGGCGCTATGACTATAACTAAATATGAGCATGGACATGTGTTCAAGAGATAACTCTTATCAAACGTGTGAAGTTTGGGGTAGATTGTACATTGCCTTCTTGAGTAACAACAAAGTCCTGTTTCATTGAATTAGCATGCTTTAGCATTTAGCTAAGTATTGCTAGCATGTTTTAACATGTTTCTAGCATGTTTAGAACTCAATGGCATTTTTAACATGTTGCTAGAACGGCATCAACGTGTTAAACATGTCACTTCCTGGTGCCAGTAGGTGGCGCTATTACTATAACTAAATTTGAGCATAGACATGTGTTCAGGCCATGATTCTTATCAAACGTGTGAAGTTTGGTGCAGATTGGACATTGCCTTCTTGAGTAACAACAACATCCTGTTTCATTGAATTAGCATGCTTTAGCACTTAGCTAAGTATTGCTAGCATGTTTTAACATGTTTCTAGCATGTTTAGAAGTCAATGGCATTTTTAACATGTTGCTAGAATGGCATCAACGTGTTAAACATGACACTTCCTGTTACCAGTAGGTGGCGCTATTACTATAACTGAATATTCTCATGTAGATGTGTTCAGGACAGAACGCTTATCAAAAGTGTGAAGTTTGGGGCAGATTGGACATTCCATGCCTGAGTTACAGCAAATTCCTATTTAATTGCAATAATAGCATGCTTTAGCACTTAGCTAAGAGTTTGCTAGCATGTTTTAGCATGCTTCTAGTATGTTGTTAGCATGTTTAGCACTTGCTGGCACTTTTTTATATGTTATTAGGAGTCCATAACAGTGTTAAACATGTCACTTCCTGTTGCCAGCAGGTGGCGCTATGACTATAACTGAATATGAGCATGGTCATGTGTTCAGGACAGAACTCTTATCAAAAGTGTGAAGTTTGGGGCAGATTGGACATTCCATGCCTGAGTTACAGCAACTTCCTGTTTCATGGCGAAACATCGAAATTTGTCAGGCCGCCGAGGACCCGCACTTCGACGAAAACTCAAGATCTTCGCAATTTAACGTCGCAAAGGCCTGAAGTTTACACTCACCAAATTTGAAGATGATCAGATTAAAACTGTAGGAGGAGTTCGTTAAAGTATGAGGCCTGAAAATGGCAAAAACTGCACAAAAATCTGAGAGGAAGTTCAAAATGGCTGACTTCCTGTTGTGTTTAGGGCTACGCTCCAAGAGACTTTTTTGTAGGTATTAGGTAATTACATATATGTACCGAATTTCGTGCACGTACGTGGAACGATGCGGGAGGCGCACTCCGTTGAACTTTTATAGGTGGCGCTATCGAGCCATTTTGCCCCGTCCAATTCTGAAACCTATATCAGATGTAAATTTTCGCCAGTTCTGACGCGTGTGCAAAGTTTCGTGAGTTTTCGAGCATGTTTAGGCCCTCAAAAATGCAATTCAATGCGGAGAAGAAGAATAATAATAATAATAATAATAATAATAATAAACAGAGCAATTCCAAGAGGGTCCTCACACCATCGGTGCTCGGGCCCTAATAATAATAAACAGAGCAATTCCAAGAGGGTCCTCACACCATCGGTGCTCGGGCCCTAATAATAAACAGAGCAATTCCAAGAGGGTCCTCACACCATCGGTGCTCGGGCCCTAATTAAAGCTGCAAGCAGCGATGAAAGGGCCCTCGCACCCGTGCCATCAACACTCGGTGGCTTTAGGAAGACAGAGCATGGTTGGGAAATGTACATTTAAGGAGGTATATATAGTAAGAGTATGTCAAAGTCAGTTACAAAATGTTTTGTATAATGGTGATAATAGCATGCTTCATGACTCAGCTAAGTGTTGCTAGCATGTTTAGTGTGTTTCTAGCATGCTTAGTACACAATAATTATGTGGTTAGTACTGCATTACTGTGTTAACCATGTCAGTTTCTGTTGCCAGTAGGTGGCGTTATGACTATAACTGAATATGAGCTTGGATGTGTGTTCAGGACAGAACTCTTATCAAACGTGTGAAGTTTGGTGCAAATTGGACATTGCCTTCTTGAGTAACAACAAAGTCATGTTTAATTGAATTAGCATGCTTTAGCACTTAGCTAAGCATTGTTAGCATGTTTTAACATGTTTCTAGCATGTTTAGAACTCAATGGCATTTTTAACATGTTGCTAGAACGGCATCAACGTGTTAAACATGTCACTTCCTGTTGCCAGTTGGTGGCGCTATTACTATAATTGAACATTCTCATGTAGATGTGTTCAGGCCATGACTCTTATCAAAAGTGTGAAGTTTGGGGCAGATTGGACATTCCATGCCTGAGTTACAGCAAATTCCTATTTAATTGCAATAATAGCATGCTTTAGCACTTGGCTAAGAGTTTGCTAGCATGTTTTAGCATGTTTCTAGTATGTTGTTAGCATGTTTAACACTTGCTGGCACTTTTTTATATGTTATTAGGAGTCCATAACAGTGTTAAACATGTCACTTCCTGTTGCCAGCAGGTGGCGCTATGACTGTAACTGAATATAAGCATGGTCATGTGTTCAGGACAGAACGCTTATCAAAAGTGTGAAGTTTGGGGCAGATTGGACATTCCATGCCTGAGTTACAGCAAATTCATATTTAATTGCAGTAATATCATTCTTTAGCACTTAGCTAAGTGTTTGCTAGTATGTTTTAGCATGTCTATAGTATGTTGGTAGGATGTTTAGCACCTACTGGCATTTTTTTATATGTTATTAGGAGTCAAGAACAGTGTTAAACGTCACTTCCTGTTGCCAGCAGGTGGCGCTATTACTATAACTGAATATTCTCATGTAGATATGTTCAGGACAGAACGCTTATCAAAAGTGTGAAGTTTGGGGCAGATTGGACATTCCATGCCTGAGTTACAGCAAATTCCTATTTAATTGCAATAATAGCATGCTTTAGCACTTAGCTAAGAGTTTGCTAGCATGTTTTAGCATGCTTCTAGTATGTTGTTAGCATGTTTAGCACTTGCTGGCACTTTTTTATATGTTATTAGGAGTCCATAACAGTGTTAAACATGTCACTTCCTGTTGCCAGCAGGTGGCGCTATGACTATAACTGAATATGAGCATGGTCATGTGTTCAGGACAGAACGTTTATTAAAAGTGTGAAGTTTGGCGCAGATTGGACATTGCCTTCTTGAGTAACAACAACATCCTGTTTCATTGAATTAGCATGCTTTAGCACTTAGCTAAGTATTGCTAGTATGTTTTAACATGTTTCTAGCATGTTTAGAAGTCAATGGCATTTTTAACATGTTGCTAGAATGGCATCAACGTGTTAAACATGACACTTCCTGTTACCAGTAGGTGGCGCTATTACTATAACTGAATATTCTCATGTAGATATGTTCAGGACAGAACGCTTATCAAAAGTGTGAAGTTTGGGGCAGATTGGACATTCCATGCCTGAGTTACAGCAAATTCCTATTTAATTGCAATAATAGCATGCTTTAGCACTTAGCTAAGAGTTTGCTAGCATGTTTTAGCATGCTTCTAGTATGTTGTTAGCATGTTTAGCACTTGCTGGCACTTTTTTATATGTTATTAGGAGTCCATAACAGTGTTAAACATGTCACTTCCTGTTGCCAGCAGGTGGCGCTATGACTATAACTGAATATGAGCATGGTCATGTGTTCAGGACAGAACGTTTATTAAAAGTGTGAAGTTTGGCGCAGATTGGACATTGCCTTCTTGAGTAACAACAACATCCTGTTTCATTGAATTAGCATGCTTTAGCACTTAGCTAAGTATTGCTAGTATGTTTTAACATGTTTCTAGCATGTTTAGAAGTCAATGGCATTTTTAACATGTTGCTAGAATGGCATCAACGTGTTAAACATGACACTTCCTGTTACCAGTAGGTGGCGCTATTACTATAACTGAATATTCTCATGTAGATATGTTCAGGACAGAACGCTTATCAAAAGTGTGAAGTTTGGGGCAGATTGGACATTCCATGCCTGAGTTACAGCAAATTCCTATTTAATTGCAATAATAGCATGCTTTAGCACTTAGCTAAGAGTTTGCTAGCATGTTTTAGCATGCTTCTAGTATGTTGTTATTATGTTTAGCACTTGCTGGCACTTTTTTATATGTTATTAGGAGTCCATAACAGTGTTAAACATGTCACTTTCTGTTGCCAGCAGGTGGCGCTATGACTATAACTGAATATGAGCATGGTCATGTGTTCAGGACAGAACTCTTATCAAACGTATGAAGTTTGGGGCAGATTGGACATTCCATGCCTGAGTTACAGCAACTTCCTGTTTCATGGCGAAACATCAAAATTTGTCAGGCCGCCGAGGACCCGCCCTTCGACGAAAACTCAAGATCTTCGCAATTTAACGTCGCAAAGACCTTAAGATTACACTCACCAAATTTGAAGATGATCAGATTAAAACTGTAGGAGGAGTTCGTTAAAGTATGAGGCCTGAAAATGTCAAAAACTGCACAAATATCTGGGAGGAAGTTCAAAATGGCTGACTTCCTGTTGGGTTTAGGGCTATGCTCCAAGAGACTTTTTTGTAGGTATTAGGTCATTACATGTATGTACCGAATTTCGTGCACGTACGTGGAACGTTGCGGGAGGTGCACTCCGTTGAACTTTTATAGGTGGCGCTATCGAGCCGTTTTGCCCCGTCCAATTCTGAAACCTATATCAGATGTAAATTTTCGCCAGTTCTGACGCGTGTGCAAAGTTTCGTGAGTTTTCGCGCATGTTTAGGCCCTCAAAAATGCAATTCAATGCGGAGAAGAAGAATAATAATAATAATAATAATAATAATTAAAGCTGCAAGCAGCGATGAAAGGGCCCTCGCACCCGTGCCATCAACACTTTGTGGCTTTAGGAAGACAGAGCATGGTTGGGAAATGTACATTTAAGGAGGTATATATAGTAAGAGTATGTCAAAGTCAGTTACAAAATGTTTTGTATAATGGTGATAATAGCATGCTTCATGACTCAGCTAAGTGTTGCTAGCATGTTTAGTCTGTTTCTAGCATGCTTAGTACACAATAATTATGTGGTTAGTACTGCATTACTGTGTTAACCATGTCAGTTTCTGTTGCCAGTAGGTGGCGTTATGACTATAGCTGAATATGAGCATGGATGTGTGTTCAGGACAGAACTCTTATCAAACGTGTGAAGTTTGGTGCAAATTGGAAATTGCCTTCTTGAGTAACAAAAAAGTCATGTTTCATTGAATTAGCATTCTTTAGCACTTAGCTAAGCATTGTTAGCATGTTTTAACATGTTTCTAGCATGTTTAGAACTCAATGGCATTTTTAACATGTTGCTAGAACGGCATCAATGTGTTAAACATGTCACTTCCTGTTGCCAGTAGGTGGCGCTATTACTATAAATGAACATTCTCATGTAGATGTATTCAGGCCATGACTCTTATCAAAAGTGTGAAGTTTGGGGCAGATTGGACATTCCATGTCTGAGTTACAGCAAATTCCTATTTAATTGCAATAATAGCATGCTTTAGCACTTAGCTAAGAGTTTGCTAGCATGTTTTAGCATTTTTCTAGTATGTTGTTAGCATGTTTAACACTTGCTGGCACTTTTTTATATGTTATTAGGAGTCCATAACAGTGTTAAACATGTCACTTCCTGTTGCCAGCAGGTGGCGCTATGACTGTAACTGAATATGAGCATGGTCATGTGTTCAGGACAGAACGCTTATCAAAAGTGTGAAGTTTGGGGCAGATTGGACATTGCCTTCTTGAGTAACAACAACATCCTGTTTCATTGAATTAGCATGCTTTACCACTTAGCTAAGTATTGCTAGCATGTTTTAACATTAGCTAGCATGTTTTAACATGTTTCTAGCATGTTTAGAACTCAATGGCATTTTTAACATGTTGCTAGAACGGCATCAATGTGTTAAACATGTCACTTCCTGTTGCCAGTAGGTGGCGCTATTACTATAAATGAACATTCTCATGTAGATGTATTCAGGCCATGACTCTTATCAAAAGTGTGAAGTTTGGGGCAGATTGGACATTCCATGCCTGAGTTACAGCAAATTCATATTTAATTGCAGTAATATCATTCTTTAGCACTTAGCTAAGTGTTTGCTAGTATGTTTCAGCATGTCTCTAGTATGTTGGTAGGATGTTTAGCACCTACTGGCATTTTTTTATATGTTATTAGGAGTCAAGAACAGTGTTAAACGTCACTTCCTGTTGCCAGCAGGTGGCGCTATGACTATAACTAAATATGAGCATGGACATGTGTTCAAGAGATAACTCTTATCAAACGTGTGAAGTTTGGGGTAGATTGTACATTGCCTTCTTGAGTAACAACAAAGTCCTGTTTCATTGAATTAGCATGCTTTAGCATTTAGCTAAGTATTGCTAGCATGTTTTAACATGTTTCTAGCATGTTTAGAACTCAATGGCATTTTTAACATGTTGCTAGAACGGCATCAACGTGTTAAACATGTCACTTCCTGGTGCCAGTAGGTGGCGCTATTACTATAACTAAATTTGAGCATAGACATGTGTTCAGGCCATGATTCTTATCAAACGTGTGAAGTTTGGGGCAGATTGGACATTCCATGCCTGAGTTACAGCAAATTCCTATTTAATTGCAATAATAGCATGCTTTAGCACTTAGCTAAGAGTTTGCTAGCATGTTTTAGCATGTTTGTAGTATGTTGTTAGCATGTTTAACACTTGCTGGCACTTTTTTATATGTTATTAGGAGTCCATAACAGTGTTAAACATGTCACTTCCTGTTGCCAGCAGGTGGCGCTATGACTGTAACTGAATATAAGCATGGTCATGTGTTCAGGACAGAACGCTTATCAAAAGTGTGAAGTTTGGTGCAGATTGGACATTGCCTTCTTGAGTAACAACAACATCCTGTTTCATTGAATTAGCATGCTTTAGCACTTAGCTAAGTATTGCTAGCATGTTTTAACATGTTTCTAGCATGTTTAGAAGTCAATGGCATTTTTAACATGTTGCTAGAATGGCATCAACGTGTTAAACATGACACTTCCTGTTACCAGTAGGTGGCGCTATTACTATAACTGAATATTCTCATGTAGATGTGTTCAGGACAGAACGCTTATCAAAAGTGTGAAGTTTGGGGCAGATTGGACATTCCATGCCTGAGTTACAGCAAATTCCTATTTAATTGCAATAATAGCATGCTTTAGCACTTAGCTAAGAGTTTGCTAGCATGTTTTAGCATGCTTCTAGTATGTTGTTAGCATGTTTAGCACTTGCTGGCACTTTTTTATATGTTATTAGGAGTCCATAACAGTGTTAAACATGTCACTTCCTGTTGCCAGCAGGTGGCGCTATGACTATAACTGAATATGAGCATGGTCATGTGTTCAGGACAGAACTCTTATCAAAAGTGTGAAGTTTGGGGCAGATTGGACATTCCATGCCTGAGTTACAGCAACTTCCTGTTTCATGGCGAAACATCGAAATTTGTCAGGCCGCCGAGGACCCGCACTTCGACGAAAACTCAAGATCTTCGCAATTTAACGTCGCAAAGGCCTGAAGATTACACTCACCAAATTTGAAGATGATCAGATTAAAACTGTAGGAGGAGTTCGTTAAAGTACGAGGCCTGAAAATGGCAAAAACTGCACAAAAATCTGAGAGGAAGTTCAAAATGGCTGACTTCCTGTTGTGTTTAGGGCTACGCTCCAAGAGACTTTTTTGTAGGTATTAGGTAATTACATGTATGTACCGAATTTCGTGCACGTACGTGGAACGATGCGGGAGGCGCACTCCGTTGAACTTTTATAGGTGGCGCTATCGAGCCATTTTGCCCCGTCCAATTCTGAAACCTATATCAGATGTAAATTTTCGCCAGTTCTGACGCGTGTGCAAAGTTTCGTGAGTTTTCGAGCATGTTTAGGCCCTCAAAAATGCAATTCAATGCGGAGAAGAAGAATAATAATAATAATAATAATAATAATAATAAACAGAGCAATTCCAAGAGGGTCCTCACACCATCGGTGCTCGGGCCCTAATAATAATAATAAACAGAGCAATTCCAAGAGGGTCCTCACACCATCGGTGCTCGGGCCCTAATTAAAGCTGCAAGCAGCGATGAAAGGGCCCTCGCACCCGTGCCATCAACACTCGGTGGCTTTAGGAAGACAGAGCATGGTTGGGAAATGTACATTTAAGGAGGTATATATAGTAAGAGTATGTCAAAGTCAGTTACAAAATGTTTTGTATAATGGTGATAATAGCATGCTTCATGACTCAGCTAAGTGTTGCTAGCATGTTTAGTGTGTTTCTAGCATGCTTAGTACACAATAATTATGTGGTTAGTACTGCATTACTGTGTTAACCATGTCAGTTTCTGTTGCCAGTAGGTGGCGTTATGACTATAACTGAATATGAGCTTGGATGTGTGTTCAGGACAGAACTCTTATCAAACGTGTGAAGTTTGGTGCAAATTGGACATTGCCTTCTTGAGTAACAACAAAGTCATGTTTCATTGAATTAGCATGCTTTAGCACTTAGCTAAGCATTGTTAGCATGTTTTAACATGTTTCTAGCATGTTTAGAACTCAATGGCATTTTTAACATGTTGCTAGAACGGCATCAACGTGTTAAACATGTCACTTCCTGTTGCCAGTTGGTGGCGCTATTACTATAATTGAACATTCTCATGTAGATGTGTTCAGGCCATGACTCTTATCAAAAGTGTGAAGTTTGGGGCAGATTGGACATTCCATGCCTGAGTTACAGCAAATTCCTATTTAATTGCAATAATAGCATGCTTTAGCACTTGGCTAAGAGTTTGCTAGCATGTTTTAGCATGTTTCTAGTATGTTGTTAGCATGTTTAACACTTGCTGGCACTTTTTTATATGTTATTAGGAGTCCATAACAGTGTTAAACATGTCACTTCCTGTTGCCAGCAGGTGGCGCTATGACTGTAACTGAATATAAGCATGGTCATGTGTTCAGGACAGAACGCTTATCAAAAGTGTGAAGTTTGGGGCAGATTGGACATTCCATGCCTGAGTTACAGCAAATTCATATTTAATTGCAGTAATATCATTCTTTAGCACTTAGCTAAGTGTTTGCTAGTATGTTTTAGCATGTCTATAGTATGTTGGTAGGATGTTTAGCACCTACTGGCATTTTTTTATATGTTATTAGGAGTCAAGAACAGTGTTAAACGTCACTTCCTGTTGCCAGCAGGTGGCGCTATGACTATAACTAAATATGAGCATGGACATGTGTTCAAGAGATAACTCTTATCAAACGTGTGACGTTTGGGGTAGATTGTACATTGCCTTCTTGAGTAACAACAAAGTCCTGTTTCATTGAATTAGCATGCTTTAGCACTTAGCTAAGTATTGCTAGTATGTTTTAACATGTTTCTAGCATGTTTAGAAGTCAATGGCATTTTTAACATGTTGCTAGAATGGCATCAACGTGTTAAACATGACACTTCCTGTTACCAGTAGGTGGCGCTATTACTATAACTGAATATTCTCATGTAGATATGTTCAGGACAGAACGCTTATCAAAAGTGTGAAGTTTGGGGCAGATTGGACATTCCATGCCTGAGTTACAGCAAATTCCTATTTAATTGCAATAATAGCATGCTTTAGCACTTAGCTAAGAGTTTGCTAGCATGTTTTAGCATGCTTCTAGTATGTTGTTAGCATGTTTAGCACTTGCTGGCACTTTTTTATATGTTATTAGGAGTCCATAACAGTGTTAAACATGTCACTTCCTGTTGCCAGCAGGTGGCGCTATGACTATAACTGAATATGAGCATGGTCATGTGTTCAGGACAGAACGTTTATTAAAAGTGTGAAGTTTGGCGCAGATTGGACATTGCCTTCTTGAGTAACAACAACATCCTGTTTCATTGAATTAGCATGCTTTAGCACTTAGCTAAGTATTGCTAGTATGTTTTAACATGTTTCTAGCATGTTTAGAAGTCAATGGCATTTTTAACATGTTGCTAGAATGGCATCAACGTGTTAAACATGACACTTCCTGTTACCAGTAGGTGGCGCTATTACTATAACTGAATATTCTCATGTAGATATGTTCAGGACAGAACGCTTATCAAAAGTGTGAAGTTTGGGGCAGATTGGACATTCCATGCCTGAGTTACAGCAAATTCCTATTTAATTGCAATAATAGCATGCTTTAGCACTTAGCTAAGAGTTTGCTAGCATGTTTTAGCATGCTTCTAGTATGTTGTTAGCATGTTTAGCACTTGCTGGCACTTTTTTATATGTTATTAGGAGTCCATAACAGTGTTAAACATGTCACTTCCTGTTGCCAGCAGGTGGCGCTATGACTATAACTGAATATGAGCATGGTCATGTGTTCAGGACAGAACTCTTATCAAACGTATGAAGTTTGGGGCAGATTGGACATTCCATGCCTGAGTTACAGCAACTTCCTGTTTCATGGCGAAACATCAAAATTTGTCAGGCCGCCGAGGACCCGCCCTTCGACGAAAACTCAAGATCTTCGCAATTTAACGTCGCAAAGGCCTTAAGATTACACTCACCAAATTTGAAGATGATCAGATTAAAACTGTAGGAGGAGTTCGTTAAAGTATGAGGCCTGAAAATGTCAAAAACTGCACAAAAATCTGGGAGGAAGTTCAAAATGGCTGACTTCCTGTTGGGTTTAGGGCTATGCTCCAAGAGACTTTTTTGTAGGTATTAGGTCATTACATGTATGTACCGAATTTCGTGCACGTACGTGGAACGTTGCGGGAGGCGCACTCCGTTGAACTTTTATAGGTGGCGCTATCGAGCCGTTTTGCCCCGTCCAATTCTGAAACCTATATCAGATGTAAATTTTCGCCAGTTCTGACGCGTGTGCAAAGTTTCGTGAGTTTTCACGCATGTTTAGGCCCTCAAAAATGCAATTCAATGCGGAGAAGAAGAATAATAATAATAATAATAATAATAATAATAAACAGAGCAATTCCAAGAGGGTCCTCACACCATCGGTGCTCGGGCCCTAATAAACAGAGCAATTCCAAGAGGGTCCTCACACCATCGGTGCTCGGGCCCTAATAATAATAATAATAATTAAAGCTGCAAGCAGCGATGAAAGGGCCCTCGCACCCGTGCCATCAACACTCGGTGGCTTTAGGAAGACAGAGCATGGTTGGGAAATGTACATTTAAGGAGGTATGTATAGTAAGAGTATGTCAAAGTCAGTTACAAAATGTTTTGTATAATGGTGATAATAGCATGCTTCATGACTCAGCTAAGTATTGCTAGCATGTTTAGTCTGTTTCTAGCATGCTTAGTACACAATAATTATGTGGTTAGTACTGCATTACTGTGTTAACCATGTCAGTTTCTGTTGCCAGTAGGTGGCGTTATGACTATAACTGAATATGAGCATGGATGTGTGTTCATGACAGAACTCTTATCAAACGTGTGAAGTTTGGTGCAAATTGGACATTGCCTTCTTGAGTAACAACAAAGTCATGTTTCACTGAATTAGCATCCTTTAGCACTTAGCTAAGCATTGTTAGCATGTTTTAACATGTTTCTAGCATGTTTAGAACTGAATGGCATTTTTAACATGTTGCTAGAACGGCATCAACGTGTTAAACATGTCACTTCCTGTTGCCAGTAGGTGGCGCTATTACTATAACTGAACATTCTCATGTAGATGTGTTCAGGCCATGACTCTTATCAAAAGTGTGAAGTTTGGGGCAGATTGGACATTCCATGCCTGAGTTACAGCAAATTCCTTTTTAATTGCAATAATAGCATGCTTTAGCACTAGCTAAGAGTTTGCTAGCATGTTTTAGAATGTTTCTAGTATGTTGTTAGCAATGTTTAGCACTTGCTGGCACTTTTTTATATGTTATTAGGAGTCCATAACAGTGTTAAACATGTCACTTCCTGTTGCCAGCAGGTGGCGCTATGACTGTAACTGAATATGAACATGGTCATGTGTTCAGGACAGAACGCTTATCAAAAGTGTGAAGTTTGGGGCAGATTGGACATTCCATGCCTGAGTTACAGCAAATTCATATTTAATTGCAGTAATATCATTCTTTAGCACTTAGCTAAGTGTTTGCTAGTATGTTTTAGCATGTCTCTAGTATGTTGGTAGGATGTTTAGCACCTACTGGCATTTTTTTTTATATGTTATTAGGAGTCAAGAACAGTGTTAAACGTCACTTCCTGTTGCCAGCAGGTGGCGCTATGACTATAACTAAATATGAGCATGGACATGTGTTCAAGAGATAACTCTTATCAAACGTGTGAAGTTTGGGGTAGATTGTACATTGCCTTCTTGAGTAACAACAAAGTCCTGTTTCATTGAATTAGCATGCTTTAGCACTTAGCTAAGTATTGCTAGCATGTTTTAACATGTTTCTAGCATGTTTAGAAGTCAATGGCATTTTTAACATGTTGCTAGAACGGCATCAACGTGTTAAACGTCACTTCCTGTTGCCAGTAGGTGGTGCTATTACTATAACTGAATTTGAGCATAGACATGTGTTCAGGCCATGATTCTTATCAAACGTGTGAAGTTTGGGGCAGATTGGACATTCCATGCCTGGGTTACAGCAAATTCCTATTTAATTGCAGTGATAGCATGCTTTAGCACTTAGCTAAGTGTTTGCTAGCATGTTTCTAGTATGTTGCTAACCTGTTTAGCACTTGCTGGCTCTTTTTTATATGTTATTAGGAGACCACAACAGTGTTAAACATGTCACTTCCTGTTGACAGCAGGTGGCGCTATTACTATAACTGAATATTCTCATGTAGATGTGTTCAGGCCATGACTCTTATCAAACGTGTGAAGTTTGAGGCAGATTGGACATTCCATGCCTGTGTTACAGCTAATTCCTATTTAATTGCAGCAATAGCATGCTTTAGCACTTAGCTAAGTGTTTGCTAGCATGTTTTAGCATGTTTCTAGTATGTTGTTAGCATGTTTAACACTTGCTGGCACTTTTTTATATGTTATTAGGAGTCCATAACAGTGTTAAACGTCACTTCCTGTTGCCAGCAGGTGGCGCTATGACTATAACTAAATATGAGCATGGACATGTGTTCAAGAGATAACTCTTATCAAACGTGTGAAGTTTGGCGCAGATTGGACATTGCCTTCTTGAGTAACAACAACATCCTGTTTCATTGAATTAGCATGCTTTAGCACTTAGCTAAGTATTGATAGCATGTTTTAACATGTTTCTAGCATGTTTAGAAGTCAATGGCATTTTTAACATGTTGCTAGAATGGCATCAACGTGTTAAACATGACACTTCCTGTTACCAGTAGGTGGCGCTATTACTATAACTGAATATTCTCATGTAGATATGTTCAGGACAGAACGCTTATCAAAAGTGTGAAGTTTGGGGCAGATTGGACATTCCATGCCTGAGTTACAGCAAATTCCTATTTAATTGCAATGATAGCATGCTTTAGCACTTAGCTAAGAGTTTGCTAGCATGTTTTAGCATGCTTCTATTATGTTGTTAGCATGTTTCGCACTTGCTGGCACTTTTTTATATGTTATTAGGAGTCCATAACAGTGTTAAACATGTCACTTCCTGTTGCCAGCAGGTGGCGCTATGACTGTAACTGAATATGAGCATGGTCATGTGTTCAGGACAGAACGCTTATCAAAAGTGTGAAGTTTGGGGCAGATTGGACATTCCATGCCTGAGTTACAGCAACTTCCTGTTTCATGGCGAAACATCGAAATTTGTCAGGCCGCCGAGGACCCGCCCTTTGACGAAAACTCAAGATCTTCGCAATTTAACGTCGCAAAGGCCTTAAGATTACACTCACCAAATTTGAAGATGATCAGATTAAAACTGTAGGAGGAGTTCGTTAAAGTACGAGGCCTGAAAATGGCAAAAACTGCACAAAAATCTGAGAGGAAGTTCAAAATGGCTGACTTCCTGTTGTGTTTAGGGCTATGCTCCAAGAGACTTTTTTGTAGGTATTAGGTCATTACACGTATGTACCGAATTTCGTGCACGTACGTGGAACGTTGCGGGAGGCGCACTCCGTTGAACTTTTATAGGTGGCGCTATCGAGCCATTTTGCCCCGTCCAATTCTGAAACCTATATCAGATGTAAATTTTCGCCAGTTCTGACGCGTGTGCAAAGTTTCGTGAGTTTTCGAGCATGTTTAGGCCCTCAAAAATGCAATTAAATGCGGAGAAGAAGAAGAAGAAGAATAATAATAATAATAATAATTAAAGCTGCAAGCAGCGATGAAAGGGCCCTCGCACCCGTGCCATCAACACTCGGTGGCTTTAGGAAGACAGAGCATGGTTGGGAAATGTACATTTAAGGAGGTATATATAGTAAGAGTATGTCAAAGTCAGTTACAAAATGTTTTGTATAATGGTGATAATAGCATGCTTCATGACTCAGCTAAGTGTTGCTAGCATGTTTAGTGTGTTTCTAGCATGCTTAGTACACAATAATTATGTGGTTAGTACTGCATTACTGTGTTAACCATGTCAGTTTCTGTTGCCAGTAGGTGGCGTTATGACTATAACTGAATATGAGCTTGGATGTGTGTTCAGGACAGAACTCTTCTCAAACGTGTGAAGTTTGGTGCAAATTGGACATTGCCTTCTTGAGTAACAACAAAGTCATGTTTAATTGAATTAGCATGCTTTAGCACTTAGCTAAGCATTGTTAGCATGTTTTAACATGTTTCTAGCATGTTTAGAACTCAATGGCATTTTTAACATGTTGCTAGAACGGCATCAACGTGTTAAACATGTCACTTCCTGTTGCCAGTTGGTGGCGCTATTACTATAATTGAACATTCTCATGTAGATGTGTTCAGGCCATGACTCTTATCAAAAGTGTGAAGTTTGGGGCAGATTGGACATTCCATGCCTGAGTTACAGCAAATTCCTATTTAATTGCAATAATAGCATGCTTTAGCACTTGGCTAAGAGTTTGCTAGCATGTTTTAGCATGTTTCTAGTATGTTGTTAGCATGTTTAACACTTGCTGGCACTTTTTTATATGTTATTAGGAGTCCATAACAGTGTTAAACATGTCACTTCCTGTTGCCAGCAGGTGGCGCTATGACTGTAACTGAATATAAGCATGGTCATGTGTTCAGGACAGAACGCTTATCAAAAGTGTGAAGTTTGGGGCAGATTGGACATTCCATGCCTGAGTTACAGCAAATTCATATTTAATTGCAGTAATATCATTCTTTAGCACTTAGCTAAGTGTTTGCTAGTATGTTTTAGCATGTCTATAGTATGTTGGTAGGATGTTTAGCACCTACTGGCATTTTTTTATATGTTATTAGGAGTCAAGAACAGTGTTAAACGTCACTTCCTGTTGCCAGCAGGTGGCGCTATTACTATAACTGAATATTCTCATGTAGATATGTTCAGGACAGAACGCTTATCAAAAGTGTGAAGTTTGGGGCAGATTGGACATTCCATGCCTGAGTTACAGCAAATTCCTATTTAATTGCAATAATAGCATGCTTTAGCACTTAGCTAAGAGTTTGCTAGCATGTTTTAGCATGCTTCTAGTATGTTGTTAGCATGTTTAGCACTTGCTGGCACTTTTTTATATGTTATTAGGAGTCCATAACAGTGTTAAACATGTCACTTCCTGTTGCCAGCAGGTGGCGCTATGACTATAACTGAATATGAGCATGGTCATGTGTTCAGGACAGAACGTTTATTAAAAGTGTGAAGTTTGGCGCAGATTGGACATTGCCTTCTTGAGTAACAACAACATCCTGTTTCATTGAATTAGCATGCTTTAGCACTTAGCTAAGTATTGCTAGTATGTTTTAACATGTTTCTAGCATGTTTAGAAGTCAATGGCATTTTTAACATGTTGCTAGAATGGCATCAACGTGTTAAACATGACACTTCCTGTTACCAGTAGGTGGCGCTATTACTATAACTGAATATTCTCATGTAGATATGTTCAGGACAGAACGCTTATCAAAAGTGTGAAGTTTGGGGCAGATTGGACATTCCATGCCTGAGTTACAGCAAATTCCTATTTAATTGCAATAATAGCATGCTTTAGCACTTAGCTAAGAGTTTGCTAGCATGTTTTAGCATGCTTCTAGTATGTTGTTAGCATGTTTAGCACTTGCTGGCACTTTTTTATATGTTATTAGGAGTCCATAACAGTGTTAAACATGTCACTTCCTGTTGCCAGCAGGTGGCGCTATGACTATAACTGAATATGAGCATGGTCATGTGTTCAGGACAGAACGTTTATTAAAAGTGTGAAGTTTGGCGCAGATTGGACATTGCCTTCTTGAGTAACAACAACATCCTGTTTCATTGAATTAGCATGCTTTAGCACTTAGCTAAGTATTGCTAGTATGTTTTAACATGTTTCTAGCATGTTTAGAAGTCAATGGCATTTTTAACATGTTGCTAGAATGGCATCAACGTGTTAAACATGACACTTCCTGTTACCAGTAGGTGGCGCTATTACTATAACTGAATATTCTCATGTAGATATGTTCAGGACAGAACGCTTATCAAAAGTGTGAAGTTTGGGGCAGATTGGACATTCCATGCCTGAGTTACAGCAAATTCCTATTTAATTGCAATAATAGCATGCTTTAGCACTTAGCTAAGAGTTTGCTAGCATGTTTTAGCATGCTTCTAGTATGTTGTTATTATGTTTAGCACTTGCTGGCACTTTTTTATATGTTATTAGGAGTCCATAACAGTGTTAAACATGTCACTTTCTGTTGCCAGCAGGTGGCGCTATGACTATAACTGAATATGAGCATGGTCATGTGTTCAGGACAGAACTCTTATCAAACGTATGAAGTTTGGGGCAGATTGGACATTCCATGCCTGAGTTACAGCAACTTCCTGTTTCATGGCGAAACATCAAAATTTGTCAGGCCGCCGAGGACCCGCCCTTTGACGAAAACTCAAGATCTTCGCAATTTAACGTCGCAAAGACCTTAAGATTACACTCACCAAATTTGAAGATGATCAGATTAAAACTGTAGGAGGAGTTCGTTAAAGTATGAGGCCTGAAAATGTCAAAAACTGCACAAAAATCTGGGAGGAAGTTCAAAATGGCTGACTTCCTGTTGGGTTTAGGGCTATGCTCCAAGAGACTTTTTTGTAGGTATTAGGTCATTACATGTATGTACCGAATTTCGTGCACGTACGTGGAACGTTGCGGGAGGCGCACTCCGTTGAACTTTTATAGGTGGCGCTATCGAGCCGTTTTGCCCCGTCCAATTCTGAAACCTATATCAGATGTAAATTTTCGCCAGTTCTGACGCGTGTGCAAAGTTTCGTGAGTTTTCGCGCATGTTTAGGCCCTCAAAAATGCAATTCAATGCGGAGAAGAAGAATAATAATAATAATAATAATAATAATAAACAGAGCAATTCCAAGAGGGTCCTCACACCATCGGTGCTCGGGCCCTAATAAACAGAGCAATTCCAAGAGGGTCCTCACACCATCGGTGCTCGGGCCCTAATTAAAGCTGCAAGCAGCGATGAAAGGGCCCTCGCACCCGTGCCATCAACACTCGGTGGCTTTAGGAAGACAGAGCATGGTTGGGAAATGTACATTTAAGGAGGTATATATAGTAAGAGTATGTCAAAGTCAGTTACAAAATGTTTTGTATAATGGTGATAATAGCATGCTTCATGACTCAGCTAAGTGTTGCTAGCATGTTTAGTGTGTTTCTAGCATGCTTAGTACACAATAATTATGTGGTTAGTACTGCATTACTGTGTTAACCATGTCAGTTTCTGTTGCCAGTAGGTGGCGTTATGACTATAACTGAATATGAGCTTGGATGTGTGTTCAGGACAGAACTCTTATCAAACGTGTGAAGTTTGGTGCAAATTGGACATTGCCTTCTTGAGTAACAACAAAGTCATGTTTCATTGAATTAGCATGCTTTAGCACTTAGCTAAGCATTGTTAGCATGTTTTAACATGTTTCTAGCATGTTTAGAACTCAATGGCATTTTTAACATGTTGCTAGAACGGCATCAACGTGTTAAACATGTCACTTCCTGTTGCCAGCAGGTGGCGCTATGACTGTAACTGAATATAAGCATGGTCATGTGTTCAGGCCATGACTCTTATCAAACGTGTGAAGTTTGGGGCAGATTGGACATTCCATGCCTGAGTTACAGCAAATTCATATTTAATTGCAGTAATATCATTCTTTAGCACTTAGCTAAGTGTTTGCTAGTATGTTTTAGCATGTCTATAGTATGTTGGTAGGATGTTTAGCACCTACTGGCATTTTTTTATATGTTATTAGGAGTCAAGAACAGTGTTAAACGTCACTTCCTGTTGCCAGCAGGTGGCGCTATGACTATAACTAAATATGAGCATGGACATGTGTTCAAGAGATAACTCTTATCAAACGTGTGACGTTTGGGGTAGATTGTACATTGCCTTCTTGAGTAACAAAAAAGTCCTGTTTCATTGAATTAGCATGCTTTAGCACTTAGCTAAGTATTGCTAGTATGTTTTAACATGTTTCTAGCATGTTTAGAAGTCAATGGCATTTTTAACATGTTGCTAGAATGGCATCAACGTGTTAAACATGACACTTCCTGTTACCAGTAGGTGGCGCTATTACTATAACTGAATATTCTCATGTAGATATGTTCAGGACAGAACGCTTATCAAAAGTGTGAAGTTTGGGGCAGATTGGACATTCCATGCCTGAGTTACAGCAAATTCCTATTTAATTGCAATAATAGCATGCTTTAGCACTTAGCTAAGAGTTTGCTAGCATGTTTTAGCATGCTTCTAGTATGTTGTTAGCATGTTTAGCACTTGCTGGCACTTTTTTATATGTTATTAGGAGTCCATAACAGTGTTAAACATGTCACTTCCTGTTGCCAGCAGGTGGCGCTATGACTATAACTGAATATGAGCATGGTCATGTGTTCAGGACAGAACGTTTATTAAAAGTGTGAAGTTTGGCGCAGATTGGACATTGCCTTCTTGAGTAACAACAACATCCTGTTTCATTGAATTAGCATGCTTTAGCACTTAGCTAAGTATTGCTAGTATGTTTTAACATGTTTCTAGCATGTTTAGAACTCAATGGCATTTTTAACATGTTGCTAGAACGGCATCAACGTGTTAAACATGACACTTCCTGTTACCAGTAGGTGGCGCTATTACTATAACTGAATATTCTCATGTAGATATGTTCAGGACAGAACGCTTATCAAAAGTGTGAAGTTTGGGGCAGATTGGACATTCCATGCCTGAGTTACAGCAAATTCCTATTTAATTGCAATAATAGCATGCTTTAGCACTTAGCTAAGAGTTTGCTAGCATGTTTTAGCATGCTTCTAGTATGTTGTTAGCATGTTTAGCACTTGCTGGCACTTTTTTATATTTTATTAGGAGTCCATAACAGTGTTAAACATGTCACTTCCTGTTGCCAGCAGGTGGCGCTATGACTATAACTGAATATGAGCATGGTCATGTGTTCAGGACAGAACTCTTATCAAACGTATGAAGTTTGGGGCAGATTGGACATTCCATGCCTGAGTTACAGCAACTTCCTGTTTCATGGCGAAACATCAAAATTTGTCAGGCCGCCGAGGACCCGCCCTTCGACGAAAACTCAAGATCTTCGCAATTTAACGTCGCAAAGGCCTTAAGATTACATTCACCAAATTTGAAGATGATCAGATTAAAACTGTAGGAGGAGTTCGTTAAAGTATGAGGCCTGAAAATGTCAAAAACTGCACAAAAATCTGGGAGGAAGTTCAAAATGGCTGACTTCCTGTTGGGTTTAGGGCTATGCTCCAAGAGACTTTTTTGTAGGTATTAGGTCATTACATGTATGTACCGAATTTCGTGCACGTACGTGGAACGTTGCGGGAGGCGCACTCCGTTGAACTTTTATAGGTGGCGCTATCGAGCCGTTTTGCCCCGTCCAATTCTGAAACCTATATCAGATGTAAATTTTCGCCAGTTCTGACGCGTGTGCAAAGTTTCGTGAGTTTTCGCGCATGTTTAGGCCCTCAAAAATGCAATTCAATGCGGAGAAGAAGAAGAATAATAATTAAAGCTGCAAGCAGCGATGAAAGGGCCCTCGCACCCGTGCCATCAACACTCGGTGGCTTTAGGAAGACAGAGCATGGTTGGGAAATGTACATTTAAGGAGGTATATATAGTAAGAGTATGTCAAAGTCAGTTACAAAATGTTTTGTATAATGGTGATAATAGCATGCTTCATGACTCAGCTAAGTGTTGCTAGCATGTTTAGTGTGTTTCTAGCATGCTTAGTACACAATAATTATGTGGTTAGTACTGCATTACTGTGTTAACCATGTCAGTTTCTGTTGCCAGTAGGTGGCGTTATGACTATAACTGAATATGAGCTTGGATGTGTGTTCAGGACAGAACTCTTATCAAACGTGTGAAGTTTGGTGCAAATTGGACATTGCCTTCTTGAGTAACAACAAAGTCATGTTTCATTGAATTAGCATGCTTTAGCACTTAGCTAAGCATTGTTAGCATGTTTTAACATGTTTCTAGCATGTTTAGAACTCAATGGCATTTTTAACATGTTGCTAGAACGGCATCAACGTGTTAAACATGTCACTTCCTGTTGCCAGTTGGTGGCGCTATTACTATAATTGAACATTCTCATGTAGATGTGTTCAGGCCATGACTCTTATCAAAAGTGTGAAGTTTGGGGCAGATTGGACATTCCATGCCTGAGTTACAGCAAATTCCTATTTAATTGCAATAATAGCATGCTTTAGCACTTGGCTAAGAGTTTGCTAGCATGTTTTAGCATGTTTCTAGTATGTTGTTAGCATGTTTAACACTTGCTGGCACTTTTTTATATGTTATTAGGAGTCCATAACAGTGTTAAACATGTCACTTCCTGTTGCCAGCAGGTGGCGCTATGACTGTAACTGAATATATGCATGGTCATGTGTTCAGGACAGAACGCTTATCAAAAGTGTGAAGTTTGGGGCAGATTGGACATTTCATGCCTGAGTTACAGCAAATTCATATTTAATTGCAGTAATATCATTCTTTAGCACTTAGCTAAGTGTTTGCTAGTATGTTTTAGCATGTCTATAGTATGTTGGTAGGATGTTTAGCACCTACTGGCATTTTTTTATATGTTATTAGGAGTCAAGAACAGTGTTAAACGTCACTTCCTGTTGCCAGCAGGTGGCGCTATGACTATAACTAAATATGAGCATGGACATGTGTTCAAGAGATAACTCTTATCAAACGTGTGACGTTTGGGGTAGATTGTACATTGCCTTCTTGAGTAACAACAAAGTCCTGTTTCATTGAATTAGCATGCTTTAGCACTTAGCTAAGTATTGCTAGTATGTTTTAACATGTTTCTAGCATGTTTAGAAGTCAAAGGCATTTTTAACATGTTGCTAGAATGGCATCAACGTGTTAAACATGACACTTCCTGTTACCAGTAGGTGGCGCTATTACTATAACTGAATATTCTCATGTAGATATGTTCAGGACAGAACGCTTATCAAAAGTGTGAAGTTTGGGGCAGATTGGACATTCCATGCCTGAGTTACAGCAAATTCCTATTTAATTGCAATAATAGCATGCTTTAGCACTTAGCTAAGAGTTTGCTAGCATGTTTTAGCATGCTTCTAGTATGTTGTTAGCATGTTTAGCACTTGCTGGCACTTTTTTATATGTTATTAGGAGTCCATAACAGTGTTAAACATGTCACTTCCTGTTGCCAGCAGGTGGCGCTATGACTATAACTGAATATGAGCATGGTCATGTGTTCAGGACAGAACTCTTATCAAACGTATGAAGTTTGGGGCAGATTGGACATTCCATGCCTGAGTTACAGCAACTTCCTGTTTCATGGCGAAACATCAAAATTTGTCAGGCCGCCGAGGACCCGCCCTTCGACGAAAACTCAAGATCTTCGCAATTTAACGTCGCAAAGGCCTTAAGATTACACTCACCAAATTTGAAGATGATCAGATTAAAACTGTAGGAGGAGTTCGTTAAAGTATGAGGCCTGAAAATGTCAAAAACTGCACAAAAATCTGGGAGGAAGTTCAAAATGGCTGACTTCCTGTTGGGTTTAGGGCTATGCTCCAAGAGACTTTTTTGTAGGTATTAGGTCATTACATGTATGTACCGAATTTCGTGCACGTACGTGGAACGTTGCGGGAGGCGCACTCCGTTGAACTTTTATAGGTGGCGCTATCGAGCCGTTTTGCCCCGTCCAATTCTGAAACCTATATCAGATGTAAATTTTCGCCAGTTCTGACGCGTGTGCAAAGTTTCGTGAGTTTTCGCGCATGTTTAGGCCCTCAAAAATGCAATTCAATGCGGAGAAGAAGAATAATAATAATTAAAGCTGCAAGCAGCGATGAAAGGGCCCTCGCACCCGTGCCATCAACACTTTGTGGCTTTAGGAAGACAGAGCATGGTTGGGAAATGTACATTTAAGGAGGTATATATAGTAAGAGTATGTCAAAGTCAGTTACAAAATGTTTTGTATAATGGTGATAATAGCATGCTTCATGACTCAGCTAAGTGTTGCTAGCATGTTTAGTCTGTTTCTAGCATGCTTAGTACACAATAATTATGTGGTTAGTACTGCATTACTGTGTTAACCATGTCAGTTTCTGTTGCCAGTAGGTGGCGTTATGACTATAGCTGAATATGAGCATGGATGTGTGTTCAGGACAGAACTCTTATCAAACGTGTGAAGTTTGGTGCAAATTGGAAATTGCCTTCTTGAGTAACAAAAAAGTCATGTTTCATTGAATTAGCATTCTTTAGCACTTAGCTAAGCATTGTTAGCATGTTTTAACATGTTTCTAGCATGTTTAGAACTCAATGGCATTTTTAACATGTTGCTAGAACGGCATCAATGTGTTAAACATGTCACTTCCTGTTGCCAGTAGGTGGCGCTATTACTATAAATGAACATTCTCATGTAGATGTATTCAGGCCATGACTCTTATCAAAAGTGTGAAGTTTGGGGCAGATTGGACATTCCATGTCTGAGTTACAGCAAATTCCTATTTAATTGCAATAATAGCATGCTTTAGCACTTAGCTAAGAGTTTGCTAGCATGTTTTAGCATTTTTCTAGTATGTTGTTAGCATGTTTAACACTTGCTGGCACTTTTTTATATGTTATTAGGAGTCCATAACAGTGTTAAACATGTCACTTCCTGTTGCCAGCAGGTGGCGCTATGACTGTAACTGAATATGAGCATGGTCATGTGTTCAGGACAGAACGCTTATCAAAAGTGTGAAGTTTGGGGCAGATTGGACATTGCCTTCTTGAGTAACAACAACATCCTGTTTCATTGAATTAGCATGCTTTACCACTTAGCTAAGTATTGCTAGCATGTTTTAACATTAGCTAGCATGTTTTAACATGTTTCTAGCATGTTTAGAACTCAATGGCATTTTTAACATGTTGCTAGAACGGCATCAATGTGTTAAACATGTCACTTCCTGTTGCCAGTAGGTGGCGCTATTACTATAAATGAACATTCTCATGTAGATGTATTCAGGCCATGACTCTTATCAAAAGTGTGAAGTTTGGGGCAGATTGGACATTCCATGCCTGAGTTACAGCAAATTCATATTTAATTGCAGTAATATCATTCTTTAGCACTTAGCTAAGTGTTTGCTAGTATGTTTCAGCATGTCTCTAGTATGTTGGTAGGATGTTTAGCACCTACTGGCATTTTTTTATATGTTATTAGGAGTCAAGAACAGTGTTAAACGTCACTTCCTGTTGCCAGCAGGTGGCGCTATGACTATAACTAAATATGAGCATGGACATGTGTTCAAGAGATAACTCTTATCAAACGTGTGAAGTTTGGGGTAGATTGTACATTGCCTTCTTGAGTAACAACAAAGTCCTGTTTCATTGAATTAGCATGCTTTAGCATTTAGCTAAGTATTGCTAGCATGTTTTAACATGTTTCTAGCATGTTTAGAACTCAATGGCATTTTTAACATGTTGCTAGAACGGCATCAACGTGTTAAACATGTCACTTCCTGGTGCCAGTAGGTGGCGCTATTACTATAACTAAATTTGAGCATAGACATGTGTTCAGGCCATGATTCTTATCAAACGTGTGAAGTTTGGGGCAGATTGGACATTCCATGCCTGAGTTACAGCAAATTCCTATTTAATTGCAATAATAGCATGCTTTAGCACTTAGCTAAGAGTTTGCTAGCATGTTTTAGCATGTTTGTAGTATGTTGTTAGCATGTTTAACACTTGCTGGCACTTTTTTATATGTTATTAGGAGTCCATAACAGTGTTAAACATGTCACTTCCTGTTGCCAGCAGGTGGCGCTATGACTGTAACTGAATATAAGCATGGTCATGTGTTCAGGACAGAACGCTTATCAAAAGTGTGAAGTTTGGTGCAGATTGGACATTGCCTTCTTGAGTAACAACAACATCCTGTTTCATTGAATTAGCATGCTTTAGCACTTAGCTAAGTATTGCTAGCATGTTTTAACATGTTTCTAGCATGTTTAGAAGTCAATGGCATTTTTAACATGTTGCTAGAATGGCATCAACGTGTTAAACATGACACTTCCTGTTACCAGTAGGTGGCGCTATTACTATAACTGAATATTCTCATGTAGATGTGTTCAGGACAGAACGCTTATCAAAAGTGTGAAGTTTGGGGCAGATTGGACATTCCATGCCTGAGTTACAGCAAATTCCTATTTAATTGCAATAATAGCATGCTTTAGCACTTAGCTAAGAGTTTGCTAGCATGTTTTAGCATGCTTCTAGTATGTTGTTAGCATGTTTAGCACTTGCTGGCACTTTTTTATATGTTATTAGGAGTCCATAACAGTGTTAAACATGTCACTTCCTGTTGCCAGCAGGTGGCGCTATGACTATAACTGAATATGAGCATGGTCATGTGTTCAGGACAGAACTCTTATCAAAAGTGTGAAGTTTGGGGCAGATTGGACATTCCATGCCTGAGTTACAGCAACTTCCTGTTTCATGGCGAAACATCGAAATTTGTCAGGCCGCCGAGGACCCGCACTTCGACGAAAACTCAAGATCTTCGCAATTTAACGTCGCAAAGGCCTGAAGATTACACTCACCAAATTTGAAGATGATCAGATTAAAACTGTAGGAGGAGTTCGTTAAAGTACGAGGCCTGAAAATGGCAAAAACTGCACAAAAATCTGAGAGGAAGTTCAAAATGGCTGACTTCCTGTTGTGTTTAGGGCTACGCTCCAAGAGACTTTTTTGTAGGTATTAGGTAATTACATGTATGTACCGAATTTCGTGCACGTACGTGGAACGATGCGGGAGGCGCACTCCGTTGAACTTTTATAGGTGGCGCTATCGAGCCATTTTGCCCCGTCCAATTCTGAAACCTATATCAGATGTAAATTTTCGCCAGTTCTGACGCGTGTGCAAAGTTTCGTGAGTTTTCGAGCATGTTTAGGCCCTCAAAAATGCAATTCAATGCGGAGAAGAAGAATAATAATAATAATAATAATAATAATAATAAACAGAGCAATTCCAAGAGGGTCCTCACACCATCGGTGCTCGGGCCCTAATAAACAGAGCAATTCCAAGAGGGTCCTCACACCATCGGTGCTCGGGCCCTAATTAAAGCTGCAAGCAGCGATGAAAGGGCCCTCGCACCCGTGCCATCAACACTCGGTGGCTTTAGGAAGACAGAGCATGGTTGGGAAATGTACATTCAAGGAGGTATATATAGTAAGAGTATGTCAAAGTCAGTTACAAAATGTTTTGTATAATGGTGATAATAGCATGCTTCATGACTCAGCTAAGTGTTGCTAGCATGTTTAGTCTGTTTCTAGCATGCTTAGTACACAATAATTATGTGGTTAGTACTGCATTACAGTGTTAACCATGTCAGTTTCTGTTGCCAGTAGGTGGCGTTATGGCTATAACTGAATATGAGCATGGATGTGTGTTCAGGACAGAACTCTTATCAAACGTGTGAAGTTTGGTGCAAATTGGACATTGCCTTCTTGAGTAACAACAAAGTCATGTTTCATTGAATTAACATTCTTTAGCACTTAGCTAAGCATTGTTAGCATGTTTTAACATGTTTCTAGCATGTTTAGAACTCAATGGCATTTTTAACATGTTGCTAGAACGGCATCAAAGTGTTAAACATGTCACTTCCTTTTGCCAGTAGGTGGCGCTATTACTATAACTGAATTTGAGCATAGACATGTGTTCAGGCCATGATTCTTATCAAATGTGTGAAGTTTGGGGCAGATTGGACATTCCATGCCTGAATTACAGCAAATTCCTATTTAATTGCAATAATAGCATGCTTTAGCACTTAGCTAAGAGTTTGCTAGCATGTTTTAGCATGTTTCTAGTATGTTGTTAGCATGTTTAGCACTTGCTGGCACTTTTTTATATGTTATTAGGAGTCCATAACAGTGTTAAACATGTCACTTCCTGCTGCCAGCAGGTGGCGCTATGACTGTAAGCATGATCATGTGTTCAGGACAGAACGCTTATCAAAAGTGTGAAGTTTGGGGCAGATTGGACATTCCTTGCCTGAGTTACAGCAAATTCATATTTAATTGCAGTAATATCATTCTTTAGCACTTAGCTAAGTGTTTGCTAGTATGTTTTAGCAAGTCTCTAGTATGTTGGTAGGATGTTTAGCACCTACTGGCATTTTTTTATATGTTATTAGGAGTCAAGAACATTGTTAAACGTCACTTCCTGTTGCCAGCAGGTGGCGCTATGACTGTAACTGAATATAAGCATGGTCATGTGTTCAGGACAGAACGCTTATCAAAAGTGTGAAGTTTGGGGCAGATTGGACATTCCATGCCTGAGTTACAGCAAATTCATATTTAATTGCAGTAATATCATTCTTTAGCACTTAGCTAAGTGTTTGCTAGTATGTTTTAGCATGTCTCTAGTATGTTGGTAGGATGTTTAGCACCTACTGGCATTTTTTTATATGTTATTAGGAGTCAAGAACAGTGTTAAACGTCACTTCCTGTTGCCAGCAGGTGGCGCTATGACTATAACTAAATATGAGCATGGACATGTGTTCAAGAGATAACTCTTATCAAACGTGTGAAGTTTGGGGTAGATTGTACATTGCCTTCTTGAGTAACAACAAAGTCCTGTTTCATTGAATTAGCATGGTTTAGCACTTAGCTAAGTACTGCTAGCATGTTTTAACATGTTTCTAGCATGTATAGAACTCAATGGCATTTTTAACATGTTGCTAGAACGGCATCAAAGTGTTAAACATGTCACTTCCTGTTGCCAGTAGGTGGCGCTATTACTATAACTGAATTTGAGCATAGACATGTGTTCAGGCCATGATTCTTATCAAATGTGTGAAGTTTGGGGCAGATTGGACATTACATGCCTGAGTTACAGCAAATTCCTATTTAATTGCAGTAATAGCATGCTTTAGCACTTAGCTAAGTGTTTGCTAACATGTTTCTAGTATGTTGCTAACCTGTTTAGCACTTGCTGGCTCTTTTTTATATGTTATTAGGAGACCACAAGAGTGTTAAACATGTCAAATCCTGTTACCACTAGGTGGCGCTATTACTATAACTGAATTTTCTCATGTAAATGTGTTCAGGACAGAACGCTTATCAAAAGTGTGAAGTTTGGGGCAGATTGGACATTCCATGCCTGAGTTACAGCAAATTCCTATTTAATTGCAATAATAGCATGCTTTAGCACTTAGCTAAGAGTTTGCTAGCATGTTTTAGCATGCTTCTATTATGTTGTTAGCATGTTTAGCACTTGCTGGCACTTTTTTATATGTTATTAGGAGTCCATATCAGTGTTAAACATGTCACTTCCTGTTGCCAGCAGGTGGCGCTATGACTGTAACTGAATATGAGCATGGTCATGTGTTCAGGACAGAACGCTTATCAAAAGTGTGAAGTTTGGGGCAGATTGGACATTCCATGCCTGAGTTACAGCAACTTCCTGTTTCATGGCGAAACATCGAAATTTGTCAGGTCGCCGAGGACCCGCCCTTTGACGAAAACTCAAGATCTTCGCAATTTAACGTCGCAAAGGCCTTAAGATTACACTCACCAAATTTGAAGATGATCAGATTAAAACTGTAGGAGGAGTTCGTTAAAGTACGAGGCCTGAAAATGGCAAAAACTGCACAAAAATCTGAGAGGAAGTTCAAAATGGCTGACTTCCTGTTGTGTTTAGGGCTATGCTCCAAGAGACTTTTTTGTAGGTATTAGGTCATTACATGTATGTACCGAATTTCGTGCACGTACGTGGAACGTTGCGGGAGGCGCACTCCGTTGAACTTTTATAGGTGGCGCTATCGAGCCATTTTGCCCCGTCCAATTCTGAAACCTATATCAGATGTAAATTTTCGCCAGTTCTGACGCGTGTGCAAAGTTTCGTGAGTTTTCGAGCATGTTTAGGCCCTCAAAAATGCAATTAAATGCGGAGAAGAAGAAGAAGAAGAATAATAATAATAATAATAATAAACAGAGCAATTCCAAGAGGGTCCTCACACCATCGGTGCTCGGGCCCTAATAATAATAATAATAAACAGAGCAATTCCAAGAGGGTCCTCACACCATCGGTGCTCGGGCCCTAATAATAATAATAAACAGAGCAATTCCAAGAGGGTCCTCACACCATCGGTGCTCGGGCCCTAATTACAGTAATATCATTCTTTAGCACTTAGCTAAGTGTTTGCTAGTATGTTTTAGCATGTCTCTAGTATGTTGGTAGGATGTTTAGCACCTACTGGCATTTTTTTATATGTTATTAGGAGTCAAGAACAATGTTAAACGTCACTTCCTGTTGCCAGCAGGTGGCGCTATGACTATAACTAAATATGAGCATGGACATGTGTTCAAGAGATAACTCTTATCAAACGTGTGAAGTTTGGGGTAGATTGTACATTGCCTTCTTGAGTAACAACAAAGTCCTGTTTCATTGAATTAGCATGCTTTAGCACTTAGCTAAGTATTGCTAGCATGTTTTAACATGTTTCTAGCATGTTTAGAACTCAATGGCATTTTTAACATGTTGCTAGAACGGCATCAACGTGTTAAACATGTCACTTCCTGTTGCCAGTAGGTGGCGCTATAACTATAACTGAATTTGAGCATAGACATGTGTTCAGGCCATGATTCTTATCAAACGTGTGAAGTTTGGGGCAGATTGGACATTCCATGCCTGAGTTACAGCAAATTCCTATTTAATTGCAGTAATAGCATGCTTTAGCACTTAGCTAAGTGTTTGCTAGCATGTTTCTAGTATGTTGCTAACCTGTTTAGCACTTGCTGGCTCTTTTTTATATGTTATTAGGAGACCACAACAGTGTTAAACATGTCATTTCCTGTTGACAGCAGGTGGCGCTATTACTATAACTGAATATTCTCATGTAGATGTGTTCAGGCCATGACTCTTATCAAACGTGTGAAGTTTGGGGCAGATTGGACATTCCATGCCTGTGTAACAGCAAATTCCTATTTAATTGCAGCAATAGCCTGCTTTAGCACTTAGCTAAGAGTTTGCTAGCATGTTTTAGCATGTTTCTAGTATGTTGTTAGCATGTTTAGCACTTGCTGGCACTTTTTTTATATGTTTTTATATGTCCACAACAGTGTTTAACATGTCACTTCCTGTTGCCAGCAGGTGGCACTATGACTGTAACTGAATATGAGCATGGTCATGTGTTCAGGACAGAACGTTTATTAAAAGTGTGAAGTTTGGCGCAGATTGGACATTGCCTTCTTGAGTAACAACAACATCCTGTTTCATTGAATTAGCATGCTTTACCACTTAGCTAAGTATTGCTAGCATGTTTTAACATAAGCTAGCATGTTTTAACATGTTTCTAGCATGTTTAGACCTCAATGGCATTTTTAACATGTTGCTAGAATGGCATCAACGTGTTAAACATGACACTTCCTGTTGCCAGTAGGTGGCGCTATTACTATAACTGAATATTCTCATGTAGATGTGTTCAGGACAGAACGCTTATCAAAAGTGTGAAGTTTGGGGCAGATTGGATATTCCATTCCTGAGTTACAGCAAATTCCTATTTAATTGCAATAATATGCATGCTTTAGCACTTAGCTAAGAGTTTGCTAGCATGTTTTAGCATGCTTCTAGTATGTTGTTAGCATGTTTAGCACTTGCTGGCACTTTTTTATATGTTATTAGGAGTCCATAACAGTGTTAAACATGTCACTTCCTGTTGCCAGCAGGTGGCGCTATGACTATAACTGAATATGAGCATGGCCATGTGTTCAGGGCAGAACTCTTATCAAACGTGTGAAGTTTGGGGCAGATTGGACATTCCATGCCTGAGTTACAGCAACTTCCTGTTTCATGGCGAAACATCGAAATTTGTAAGGCCGCCGAGGACCCGCCCTTTGACGAAAACTCAAGATCTTCGCAATTTAACGTCGCAAAGGCCTTAAGATTACACTCACCAAATTTGAAGATGATCAGATTAAAACTGTAGGAGGAGTTCGTTAAAGTACGAGGCCTGAAAATGGCAAAAACTGCACAAAAATCTGAGAGGAAGTTCAAAATGGCTGACTTCCTGTTGTGTTTAGGGCTATGCTCCAAGAGACTTTTTTGTAGGTATTAGGTCATTACATGTATGTACCGAATTTCGTGCACGTACGTGGAATGTTGCGGGAGGCGCACTCCGTTGAACTTTTATAGGTGGCGCTATCGAGCCATTTTGCCCCGTCCAATTCTGAAACCTATGTCAGATGTAAATTTTCGCCAGTTCTGACGCGTGTGCAAAGTTTCGTGAGTTTTCGAGCATGTTTAGGCCCTCAAAAATGCAATTCAATGCGGAGAAGAAGAATAATAATAATAATAATAATAATAATAATAAACAGAGCAATTCCAAGAGGGTCCTCACACCATCGGTGCTCGGGCCCTAATTAAAGCTGCAAGCAGCGATGAAAGGGCCCTCGCACCCGTGCCATCAACACTCGGTGGCTTTAGGAAGACAGAGCATGGTTGGGAAATGTACATTTAAGGAGGTATATATAGTAAGAGTATGTCAAAGTCAGTTACAAAATGTTTTGTATAATGGTGATAATAGCATGCTTCATGACTCAGCTAAGTGTTGCTAGCATGTTTAGTCTGTTTCTAGCATGCTTAGTACACAATAATTATGTGGTTAGTACTGCATTACGGTGTTAACCATGTCAGTTTCTGTTGCCAGTAGGTGGCGTTATGGCTATAACTGAATATGAGCATGGATGTGTGTTCAGGACAGAACTCTTATCAAACGTGTGAAGTTTGGTGCAAATTGGACATTGCCTTCTTGAGTAACAACAAAGTCATGTTTCATTGAATTAACATTCTTTAGCACTTAGCTAAGCATTGTTAGCATGTTTTAACATGTTTCTAGCATGTTTAGAACTCAATGGCATTTTTAACATGTTGCTAGAACGGCATAAAAGTGTTAAACATGTCACTTCCTGTTGCCAGTAGGTGGCACTATTACTATAACTGAATTTGAGCATAGACATGTGTTCAGGCCATGATTCTTATCAAATGTGTGAAGTTTGGGGCAGATTGGACATTCCATGCCTGAATTACAGCAAATTCCTATTTAATTGCAATAATAGCATGCTTTAGCACTTAGCTAAGAGTTTGCTAGCATGTTTTAGCATGTTTCTAGTATGTTGTTAGCATGTTTAGCACTTGCTGGCACTTTTTTATATGTTATTAGGAGTCCATAACAGTGTTAAACATGTCACTTCCTGCTGCCAGCAGGTGGCGCTATGACTGTAACTGAATATAAGCATGGTCATGTGTTCAGGACAGAATGCTTATCAAAAGTGTGAAGTTTGGGGCAGATTGGACATTCCATGCCTGAGTTACAGCAAATTCATATTTAATTGCAGTAATATCATTCTTTAGCACTTAGCTAAGTGTTTGCTAGTATGTTTTAGCATGTCTATAGTATGTTGGTAGGATGTTTAGTGCTTGCTGGCACTTTTTTATATGTTATTAGGAGTCCATAACAGTGTTAAACATGTCACTTCCTGTTGCCAGCAGGTGGCGCTATGACTGTAACTGAATATAAGCATGGTCATGTGTTCAGGACAGAACGCTTATCAAAAGTGTGAAGTTTGGGGCAGATTGGACATTCCATGCCTGAGTTACAGCAAATTCATATTTAATTGCAGTAATATCATTCTTTAGCACTTAGCTAAGTGTTTGCTAGTATGTTTTAGCATGTCTATAGTATGTTGGTAGGATGTTTAGCACCTACTGGCATTTTTTTATATGTTATTAGGAGTCAAGAACAGTGTTAAACGTCACTTCCTGTTGCCAGCAGGTGGCGCTATGACTATAACTAAATATGAGCATGGACATGTGTTCAAGAGATAACTCTTATCAAACGTGTGACGTTTGGGGTAGATTGTACATTGCCTTCTTGAGTAACAACAAAGTCCTGTTTCATTGAATTAGCATGCTTTAGCACTTAGCTAAGTATTGCTAGTATGTTTTAACATGTTTCTAGCATGTTTAGAAGTCAATGGCATTTTTAACATGTTGCTAGAATGGCATCAACGTGTTAAACATGACACTTCCTGTTACCAGTAGGTGGCGCTATTACTATAACTGAATATTCTCATGTAGATATGTTCAGGACAGAACGCTTATCAAAAGTGTGAAGTTTGGGGCAGATTGGACATTCCATGCCTGAGTTACAGCAAATTCCTATTTAATTGCAATAATAGCATGCTTTAGCACTTAGCTAAGAGTTTGCTAGCATGTTTTAGCATGCTTCTAGTATGTTGTTAGCATGTTTAGCACTTGCTGGCACTTTTTTATATGTTATTAGGAGTCCATAACAGTGTTAAACATGTCACTTCCTGTTGCCAGCAGGTGGCGCTATGACTATAACTGAATATGAGCATGGTCATGTGTTCAGGACAGAACGTTTATTAAAAGTGTGAAGTTTGGCGCAGATTGGACATTGCCTTCTTGAGTAACAACAACATCCTGTTTCATTGAATTAGCATGCTTTAGCACTTAGCTAAGTATTGCTAGTATGTTTTAACATGTTTCTAGCATGTTTAGAAGTCAATGGCATTTTTAACATGTTGCTAGAATGGCATCAACGTGTTAAACATGACACTTCCTGTTACCAGTAGGTGGCGCTATTACTATAACTGAATATTCTCATGTAGATATGTTCAGGACAGAACGCTTATCAAAAGTGTGAAGTTTGGGGCAGATTGGACATTCCATGCCTGAGTTACAGCAAATTCCTATTTAATTGCAATAATAGCATGCTTTAGCACTTAGCTAAGAGTTTGCTAGCATGTTTTAGCATGCTTCTAGTATGTTGTTAGCATGTTTAGCACTTGCTGGCACTTTTTTATATGTTATTAGGAGTCCATAACAGTGTTAAACATGTCACTTCCTGTTGCCAGCAGGTGGCGCTATGACTATAACTGAATATGAGCATGGTCATGTGTTCAGGACAGAACTCTTATCAAACGTATGAAGTTTGGGGCAGATTGGACATTCCATGCCTGAGTTACAGCAACTTCCTGTTTCATGGCGAAACATCAAAATTTGTCAGGCCGCCGAGGACCCGCCCTTCGACGAAAACTCAAGATCTTCGCAATTTAACGTCGCAAAGGCCTTAAGATTACACTCACCAAATTTGAAGATGATCAGATTAAAACTGTAGGAGGAGTTCGTTAAAGTATGAGGCCTGAAAATGTCAAAAACTGCACAAAAATCTGGGAGGAAGTTCAAAATGGCTGACTTCCTGTTGGGTTTAGGGCTATGCTCCAAGAGACTTTTTTGTAGGTATTAGGTCATTACATGTATGTACCGTACGTGGAACGTTGCGGGAGGCGCACTCCGTTGAACTTTTATAGGTGGCGCTATCGAGCCGTTTTGCCCCGTCCAATTCTGAAACCTATATCAGATGTAAATTTTCGCCAGTTCTGACGCGTGTGCAAAGTTTCGTGAGTTTTCGCGCATGTTTAGGCCCTCAAAAATGCAATTCAATGTGGAGAAGAATAATAATAATAATAATAATAATAATTAAAGCTGCAAGCAGCATTTATCGGGGTTCAAGCAGTTAAGGCCTTTAAGGCATTTAAGCACAAAAGCATCAAAAGTTATTAAGATTTATTTAGCAAGCATGTAACCACTGACATAATAGATGGAAAAGACCATTTACAGCCAATACAGGCAATTTGCCATGGGATATATATGGTTTTAAAGCTTTTTAACAGTTATAGCGCCACCTATGGTCCGATCTCCATAAAATTGTTTACTGTGACCTCAAATTGAACCCATACACATGTGTACTGAGTTTGGTGAAGATATCTCATTTACTTCTTGAGTTATAGCCATTTGAGTAAAATAGGCTCCTCCCACAACGATTTGCCACATTCTAGAATTATTTAATATGATTCTAGCATGATTTACTATCATATACCATGTTCCAGAATGATTTATTAGGATTCTAGCATGATTTACCTTGATACACCTCATTTCAGTATTATTTACTATGATTTACAATGTTTCTAGCATGATTAACCACATTACTAGCAATTATGTGAAGTGTCAGTGCAAATGAGGTGATGAACACTGACAAAATATTATTGTGTTATAATAGTTAGTTATATACGTGATTTTTAGTGTGTGTCCAAGTATGAATGCAAAAGCACATGTAAAAGCTCCAAAACTCTGGAATAGCCTTCCTGATACTGTTCGTTGCTCAGACTCGCTCTCCCAGTTTAAAACTAGATTAAAGTCGCATCTCTTCAGCCAGGCATTCATATAATATTTTTAATCTTACAGTTCAAATTACAATCCGGCCTCTAGTTAATAAACGCCAGAGGAGAACTGGCCCCCGACTGAGCCTGGGTTCTCCCAAGGTTTTTTTTTTCTCCATTGGGTCACCTGATGGAGTTTTAGGACACTATTAGGTCACTTGATGGAGTTTTTCGGTTCCTTGCCACTGTTGCCTTTGGCTTGCTCAGTTGGGGATATTCTGGGGATATCTAATTTGATTTTATCAATAAATTCCACTAGAAACAAACCTTGTTGTATTATTTTAATTTAATACTGTGAAGCTGCTTTGATACAATCTGTATTGTGAAAAGCGCTATACAAATATACTTGACTTGACTTGACTTAAAATATTTCATTATTGAGTAGAATGGCCAGCAGAGGGCACTAGAAGACCACTTATTGGCTCACTTTCACTTTAAACCAGTTTTCTGCACTAAAGCAAACCAGTTTTTCCATGTTAACTCAATGCATGCTTACACACACACACACACACACACACACACACACACACACACACACATACACACACAGTTTAGTTAACCATGATTTACCATGATATACCACGTTCTAGTATTATTTACCAGGAGATAAACGACAATCTAGTATTATTTACTTTGATTTACCATGTTTCTAGCCTGATTTATCACATTACTAGCAATTATTTGAAGTGTCAGTGCAAATAAAGTGATTAACACTGACAAAATATGATTGTGTTATAAAAGTTATTGCTATATAAGTGATTTTTTTAGTGTGTATTCAAGTATGAATGCAAGCACATGTTGAAATATTTCATTAATAAGTAGAATGGCCAGCAGAGGGCAGTAGAAGACCACTTATTGGCTCACTTTCACTTTAAACCAGTTTTCTGCACTAAAGCAAACCAGTTTATCCATGTTAACTCAATGCATGCTTACACACACACACACACACACACACACACACACACACACACACACAGCATAGTTAACCATGATTTACCATGATTTACCACATTACTAGCAATTATTTGAAGTGTCAGTGCAAATAAAGTGATTAACACTGACAAAATATGATTGTGTTATAATAGTTATTGCTATATAAGTGATTTTTAGTGTGTATTCAAGTATAAATGCAAGCACATGTGGAAAAAATTAATTAATAAGTAGAATGGCCAGCAGAGGGCAGTAGAAGACCACTTATTGGCTCACTTTCACTTTAAACCTCATGATTTTGACCAGTTTTCTGCACTAAAGCAAACCAGTGTTTCCATGTTAACTCAATAATGCATACTTGCTACATATGCTACACACAATAATGCTACACACACACACACACACAAATGTTTTAGTGATATTGGTGTCACATTCACCTTCATCACATTCACCTTCTGTCTTCATCACATTCACTATCTGTCGTCATCACCTGCACCTGCTCCTCATCACCCTCCTCATCATCACCTGCTCCTCATCATCATAACCGTCACCTGTTGTCCTTGTCTTGATCTGTGTATTTAAGTTCCCCTCTCATCCATTATCATTGTCGGTTATTGTTTGTGCACTAGCACTCTGTTATGTTTGTTTTCATGTTGGAAAATAAAACCTTTGTTATATTTGTACCACACACACACACACACACACACACACACACACACACACACACACACACACACACACACACACACACACACACCATCATTTATCATGATTTACCATGGCTGATACCAATACCAATATGAGAAAATGACTATTTTAAACAGCGGGGGGCAGTAAAATACCACTTATTGGCTTAACATGCCATTAATTCATATCATTTTCACCTTTTTAACTGTTATAGAAGCAAATTTTGTCCGATCTGTCTGAAAATTTTCATGCTTGTTCAGGGTGATATTTCACACGTTCTGACTTGTTTTTAAGAAGGTCTGAGCATTGATTAAAGAGATATAGGCTTTCGGGGACACTTGGTAAAGGCCAGATTTTGAAGTGAACCTATTATAGCTATCCAAATGAAGTAGTTCAACTTTTTCTGACAATTATTGATCTAGTGAGTCCAGAGAATTGTATTGCACTAGTTTTGAACATTATGATATGAAAATTATATGATCAGAGATGGAAAAGACCATTTACAGCCAATACAGGCAGTTTACCATAGGAAATATATGATTTTAAAGCTTTTTAACAGTTATAGCGCCACCTATCGTACGATCTCCATAGAATTTTTCATGCTTGTTAATGATGTTATGTCACATATGCTGACCACTTTTTGTGAAGTTCTGAGTTTTTATTTAGGATTTATAGGCTTTTTAATGTATTTTGACACGCCCATTTTATAAATGACCCTATTAGAGCCATCCAAATGCAAAAGTTCAACTTTTTTTTTGATAGTTTTTGATCTAGAGAGTCCAGAGAATTGTCCTAGACTGGTCTGGTTCCGATCGGGCGAAAAACCTAGGACTAGTTCGCAAAAGTAGGTTTTTAACATGTTTGCGAATATTTAATGAACGGTTTGATTGACAGCAATGGTTCTTGAGGCAAAGTTGTTCAGGATGAGGAGATCTATCAAATGATATGCATATTGTGTGGATATTTGTAACACCACGTGATTACAGAGCCATAAAACTCGTTAGCGCCAACTAGTGGCCGATTTCTTTCAAAATTCTTACAGACCTCTAGGGCCTTGAGTCGAACATGCCCATCGAGTTTCGTTCCGATCGGCCTCCGTTAACCTTGTCTAATAGGTGCTCAAATTTCATTGGCCGATGGCGGCCATGTTTTTTGAGATACGCCAATGTCCTCATACACATACATGGCACCTTGGACCAAGACACTGCAAACCAATTTTCAAGTCAATCGGACTAACGGTCAGGTGGTTATAGCCTGTTTTATGTTTTTTTCATGTTATAGCGCCACCATGTGGCCAATCGCCGCGTTTTTTTTACTGTGACCTCAGATTGACCTCTTACACATGTGTACCAAGTTTGGTGAAGATACCTCATTTACTTCTGGAGTTATAGCCATTTTAGTAAAATAGGCCCTGCCCACGACGTACGTTTTGGCGCCCCTTAGCGTCCGTGAATCGAAATTTCAACTTTTTTTCGATAGTTTTTGATATTCAGACTCAAGAGAACATTTCTGCACTGGATTGGTTCCGATCGGGCGAAAAACCTAGGACTAGTTCGCAAAAGTAGGTTTTTGACAAAATTCAAAATGGCGGAAAATCTATCATGGCGGAAATGAAATCGGAGATATACGTTTTGTTCGTCAGGCGTCCAGCTTTCCAATGATATAAGACACTTGAGTCTACGACATACGGTCTAGTAGTTATGAGCAGTTTTGCGCTTTTGGTTGCTATAGCGCCACCTATGGGCCAATCGGGGTCATACTTTTATAGGTTCTCCCCAAATTGAGGACTACCATTTGGCCAAGTTTCAAGGTTCCAGCTCTTACGGTTTGGTCTGCACGATGCGTTTAAGGGGAAAATAATAATAATAATAATAATAATTAAAGCTGCAAGCAGCATTTAGCGGGGTTCAAGCATTTAGGGTCTTTAAGCACATAAGGCAGTTTAGTGAGTTGTCTGAGTTTTTGTTTAGGATTTACAGGCTTTTGAGTGTTTTTTGCCATACCCATTTTCTAAATGATCCTGTTATGGCTACCCAATGGGTAAAGTTAAAGTTTTTTATATAATTAATAATCTAGAGCTTCCAGAGAATTGTACTGCACTGGTATATTTCCGATCGGGCGAAAACCTAGGACTAGTTTGCAAAAGTAGGTTTTTAACATAATCGCAAGTATTTAATGAACAAATTGATTGACAGTAGTAGTTCTTGAGGCAAAGTTGTTCAGTATGAGGAGATCTATCAAATGATATGCATCACGTGATTACATAGCCGTAAAACCTGTTAGCGTCAACTAGTGGCTGATTTTTCAAAATTCTTACAGACCTCTAGGGCCACGAATCGAACATGCCCACCGAGTTTCGTTCTGATCGGCCTCCGTTAAGAGTAAACTAACAGCTTTGAATTAAAATGGTGAGGTATCCTGTTGTAAACATCAACCATGCCTGTTGACAGTTCTCTTTTGTGGGAAGGGAATGAAAAGTTCTCAAATCCGCAGCACAGCCTCAGACATAACATTTATATCCATGATCTGCCATTTTCACTATTGTCCTTGCTTGCTTCTTCACAATACCTGCAGATCTTCTGATGATTCGGCTGTGCAGGTCCACATTAACACTGCCTGGCCTAGAACATGGACTGGAAAATGCAAATTTGGGGGGTATAAATATTAATGATCCTGACTCCAACGTCACAGTCGGTGTTATGGTGGGATTCACTCATTTTTCAGCGGTCTTTTGCAAACAAGAGATTTACACATGAAGGAGGAAACAATGGTGTTTGAGGCTCACGGTATGTCAGTTCCATGTCCAGAACTCTTATCATTCAACTATGCCAAGATAAATACAGTTTTCAATTGTATGGCACCTTTAAAATAGATGATTAGTAATATAATGCTTACTTGGAGTCTGAAATGGCTTTAACAAAAGAAGAAAAATATTCTTAGATTTCTGTTCATTCTAATCATGTACAAATAAAGTAGCACAATAAGATTACATTTATTTGAATGCATTAGTGAGTGTGTGATTGTGCTGTGTGTGCAGCGTGTCAATACTAAAAGTGAAGGTTTAGTTGATATCTTTGGTGATAATATCTGTAGTAATCATAAAAAAACAATTAAGAAATAAAGAATTAAAATTACAAATAATATTCTATTAAGATATGAGTTACAATAACATGATTTGCAATAGTAATAATATCAATAATATATGCACAATACACACAGATTAGACTATCAGGTCTGTGTTTTACAAAAACATTAGTATTGCAGCCAATGTGAGTCTGTGGGATTTATAAACAGACAAAATATTATTTGAAATGTTATTTTAATGATTTTATTAAGTTTAAACAATATTTCAAATGGAAAATATTGAAAAATTTAAAAAAAAAATGAAAAATAATATTTTAGTGAGCAGAATGAACCAATGAGTGTTCTTCTTCTGGTGGTTAAAATGTAAATGAAAACAATAATACTTAAACAATAATACTTAATACACTAACCATGCTTGAACACACACATGCACACACATTTTGTTGTAGATGTAGATATTTAAAATAAAAGATAGGTAACAAAATGATAATTGCAAATCTCCTCTGTATAACACCATTTTCAGATTTCAAATTAATTACTGAGAGGCAGAATTGTTCAAACTGAGAACTCAGTAAAAATGAAGTGATAAACTTTGACAAAACATGACTGTGTTATAATAGGTGATTTTCATGCAAGTAATTTTATATAGTCCAAAAACTAATGCAAAAGCACAGATGAAAATATTTTATTAAGTAGAATGTCCTGCTTCCATAGTAGAAGACCACTAATTGACTCACTTTCATTTGAAAGACTTTTTTATCCACCAGTAAAACAAAGCAGTTTCTCCATGTTCTTTCCATTAAGCATGCTTACACACACAGACACACACACAGACACAAACACATCCACACACACACACACACACACACACACACACACACACACACACACACACACACACACACACACACAAAGACAAATATGTTTTCAATGTTTTTAGGATGTGATATTGTGAAAATATCTTCATCTCCTCATCTTGAACAACTTTGCCTCAAGAATCACTAATGTCAATCAAACCGTTCATAATCATAATAAAAAAATAAAATATATACAAATATCATAATAAAAAAAAAAAACATCATAATAAAAAAGATTGCTTCTTAAAGCATTTGTTTATTTCCCAATACTGAAGCGAATTAAAAGATCATGCGTAATCCTGCTGCTCCCTCTAGTGGACAACAGTGGTATTATAGCTTACATTTTACAGTTGAAGTGTTTGAATGAATGAATGGGAATTTGTTTTTTTACTTATATCTCAGGAACCAAAAGGCGAAAAATTCTGAAACTCAGAGCATAGATAGTGCTTGAGGAGCCCTGTTGAATGAGACCATCAAGGTGTTTTTGGGCGATTGGGGCTGGGAGTTATGACTGTTATAAGGCATATCTGTTCGGGCTATTATCTCTGGAATGCCCAGGGCAAATAACACCACATTTGAATCGAAGCTAGCCAAGGACGCGCCCTTTCCAACGAGCTCTCACACAATGTTCGGGGTGGTCTGGGTCGGGAGTAATGGCCGTTCAAAATCGGGGGTCCCGCGGATTCGCGATGCGCGGGGGGCGCGCTCCCGAGGCCCGCGACGACACGTTTCGATCAAGAGCCCGGAGAGGTCCTCACCATCAAAATTTGAGCGCGCAACGACTTTCCGTTTTCGAGTTATGAATGAATTTGTATTCGGGGGCGTGGCTTAAATGCCGTTATACTTTCGTTTCATTTCATTCATTTACTTTCGTCCATTTCCATATCTCAGTGTAACACAATTGTCAATAGTAATACTCAATAGATGAGTTTTGACAAAATGTGATTGTAAATGTTAAAATAATGATTTTATAAAGTCTAAATATGAATTTTATAACAATATTAGGGAGTAGTATGATGAAATGACAGCAGGGGGCAGTAAAATACCACTTATTGGCTTAATATGTCATTATATTCATATAAAATCACCTTTTGAAGAAGTTAAACTTTTTTTCTGATAATTATTGATCTAGAGAGTTCAGAGAATTGTGCTGCACTGGTTTTGAACATTATGATATGAACATTATATGATAAAAGATAGAAGACACCATTTACAGCAAATACAGGCAATTTACCATAGGAAATATATGGTTTTAAAGCATTTTAACAGTTATAGCGCCAACTATGGTCCGCTCTCCATAAAATTTTCCATGCTTCTTAAGCAGGTTATGACACATATGCTCATCAATTTTCGTGAAGTTCTGAGTTTTCGTTTAGGATTTATAGGCTTTTGAGTGCATTTTACCACGCCCATTTTCTAAATGACCCTGTTAGCCATGCGAAAAATGCAAAAGTTCAACTTTTTTTTGATAATTATTGACCTAGAGAGTCCATAGAATTGTCCTAGACTGGTTTGGTTCCGATCGGGCGAAAAACCTAGGACTAGTTCGCAAAAGTAGGTTTTTAACATAATTACGAATATTTAATGAACGGTTTGATTGACAGCAATGGTTCTTGAGGCAAAGTTGTTCAACAAGAGGAGATCTATCAAATGGTATCCATTTTGTGACAATAAGTGTAACACCACGTGATTACAGAGCCATAAATCTCGTTAGCGCCAACTAGTGGCCGATTTCTTTCAAAACTCTTACAGACCTCTAGGGCCATGAGTAGAACATGCCCACCGAGTTTCGTTCCGATCGGCCTCCGTTAACCTTGTCTAATAGGTGCTCAAACTTCATTGGCCGATGGCGGCCATGTTTTTTTAGATACGCCAATGTCCTCATACACATACATGACACCTTGGACCAAGACACGGCATACCAATTTTCAAGTCAATCGGACTAACGGTCAGGTGGTTAAAGCCTGTTTTATGTTTTTTTCATATTATAGCGCCACCATGTGGCAAATCGCCGCGATTTTTTTACTGTTACCTCATATTGAGCTCATACATATGTGTACCGAGTTTGGTGAAGATACCTCATTTACTTCTGGAGTTATAGCCATTTTAGTAAAATAGGCCCCTCCCACAACGTACGTTTTGGCGCCCCTTAGCGTCCGTGAATCGAAATTTCGACTTTTTTTCGATAATTATTGATCTTCAGTTTCTAGAGAACATTTCCGCACTGGTTTGGTTCCGATCGGGCGAAAAACCAGGGACTAGTTCGCAAAAGTAGGTTTTTGACAAAATTCAAAATGGCGGAAAATCTATCATGGCGGAAATGAAATCGGAGATATACGTTTTGTTCGTCAGGCGTCCAGCTTTCCAATGATATAAGACACTTGAGTCTACGACATACGGTCTAGGAGTTCTGAGCAGTTTCGCGCTTTTGGTTGCTATAGCGCCACCTATGGGCCAATCGGGGTCATAATTTGATAACCTCTCCTCGATTTTTGTACTACCATCTGGCAAAGTTTCAAGGTTCCAGCTCTTACGGTTTGGGCTGCACGATGCGTTTTACGGCAGAAGAAAAATAATAATAAAAATCAGGACAATTACAATAGGGTTTCAGCACTTCGTGCTTGAACCCCTAATAAAAATCAGCACAATTACAATAGGGTTTCAGCATTTCATGCTTGAACCCCTAATAAGAAGAGACGTTTTGGACAGTTATAGCGCCACCTATTGTCCGATCTTCACGAAACTTGGCATGCTTCTTCACCATGTTCTGACACATCTGCTCATCGATTTTTGTGAAGTTTGGGGTTTTCCCTTAGGTTGTATAGGCTTTTGAGTGTTTTTTTGTCCCACCCCTTTCCTAAATGACCCTGTTACAGCCAGGCCAATGCAAAAGTTCAACTTTTTTCCGATAATTATTGATCTAGAGACTCCAGAGAACTGTGCTAGACTGGTCTGGTTCCGATTGGGCCAAAAACCTAGGACTAGTTCGCAAAAGTAGGTTTTTCACTAAATTGCCCATAGAATTTTTTCTTTGCTCGTAGAGCAATTTGGAGATTGCCATTTTGTCCGTCTGGATCCAGGGATCACAGTGATGCTAAAATTGAGACTCTAGGACAAACTGTCTAGGAGTTATGAGCAATGTAGTAAATTTGGTCATTATAGCGCCACCTATGGGCCAATCGGGGTCATATTTTGATAGGTTCTCCCCAAATTGAGGACTACCATTTGGCCAAGTTTCAAGGTTCCAGCTCTTACGGTTTGGGCTGCACGATGCGTTTTAGGGCGGAATAATAATAATAATTAAAGCTGCAAGCAGCATTTAGCGGGGTTCAAGCATTTAGGGTCTTTAAGCACATAAGGCAGTTTAGTGAGTTGTCTGAGTTTTTGTTTAGGATTTACAGGCTTTTGAGTGTTTTTTGCCATACCCATTTTCTAAATGATCCTGTTATGGCTACCCAATGGGTAAAGTTAAAGTTTTTTATATAATTAATAATCTAGAGCTTCCAGAGAATTGTACTGCACTGGTATATTTCCGATCGGGCGAAAACCTAGGACTAGTTTGCAAAAGTAGGTTTTTAACATAATCGCAAGTATTTAATGAACAAATTGATTGACAGTAGTAGTTCTTGAGGCAAAGTTGTTCAGTATGAGGAGATCTATCAAATGATATGCATCACGTGATTACATAGCCGTAAAACCTGTTAGCGTCAACTAGTGGCTGATTTTTCAAAATTCTTACAGACCTCTAGGGCCACGAATCGAACATGCCCACCGAGTTTCGTTCTGATCGGCCTCCGTTAAGAGTAAACTAACAGCTTTGAATTAAAATGGTGAGGTATCCTGTTGTAAACATCAACCATGCCTGTTGACAGTTCTCTTTTGTGGGAAGGGAATGAAAAGTTCTCAAATCCGCAGCACAGCCTCAGACATAACATTTATATCCATGATCTGCCATTTTCACTATTGTCCTTGCTTGCTTCTTCACAATACCTGCAGATCTTCTGATGATTCGGCTGTGCAGGTCCACATTAACACTGCCTGGCCTAGAACATGGACTGGAAAATGCAAATTTGGGGGGTATAAATATTAATGATCCTGACTCCAACGTCACAGTCGGTGTTATGGTGGGATTCACTCATTTTTCAGCGGTCTTTTGCAAACAAGAGATTTACACATGAAGGAGGAAACAATGGTGTTTGAGGCTCACGGTATGTCAGTTCCATGTCCAGAACTCTTATCATTCAACTATGCCAAGATAAATACAGTTTTCAATTGTATGGCACCTTTAAAATAGATGATTAGTAATATAATGCTTACTTGGAGTCTGAAATGGCTTTAACAAAAGAAGAAAAATATTCTTAGATTTCTGTTCATTCTAATCATGTACAAATAAAGTAGCACAATAAGATTACATTTATTTGAATGCATTAGTGAGTGTGTGATTGTGCTGTGTGTGCAGCGTGTCAATACTAAAAGTGAAGGTTTAGTTGATATCTTTGGTGATAATATCTGTAGTAATCATAAAAAAACAATTAAGAAATAAAGAATTAAAATTACAAATAATATTCTATTAAGATATGAGTTACAATAACATGATTTGCAATAGTAATAATATCAATAATATATGCACAATACACACAGATTAGACTATCAGGTCTGTGTTTTACAAAAACATTAGTATTGCAGCCAATGTGAGTCTGTGGGATTTATAAACAGACAAAATATTATTTGAAATGTTATTTTAATGATTTTATTAAGTTTAAACAATATTTCAAATGGAAAATATTGAAAAATTTCAAAAAAAAATGAAAAATAATATTTTAGTGAGCAGAATGAACCAATGAGTGTTCTTCTTCTGGTGGTTAAAATGTAAATGAAAACAATAATACTTAAACAATAATACTTAATACACTAACCATGCTTGAACACACACATGCACACACATTTTGTTGTAGATGTAGATATTTAAAATAAAAGATAGGTAACAAAATGATAATTGCAAATCTCCTCTGTATAACACCATTTTCAGATTTCAAATTAATTACTGAGAGGCAGAATTGTTCAAACTGAGAACTCAGTAAAAATGAAGTGATAAACTTTGACAAAACATGACTGTGTTATAATAGGTGATTTTCATGCAAGTAATTTTATATAGTCCAAAAACTAATGCAAAAGCACAGATGAAAATATTTTATTAAGTAGAATGTCCTGCTTCCATAGTAGAAGACCACTAATTGACTCACTTTCATTTGAAAGACTTTTTTATCCACCAGTAAAACAAAGCAGTTTCTCCATGTTCTTTCCATTAAGCATGCTTACACACACAGACACACACACAGACACAAACACAAACACATCCACACACACACACACACACACACACACACACACACACACACACACACACACACACACACACACACACACACACACAAAGACAAATATGTTTTCAATGTTTTTAGGATGTGATATTGTGAAAATATCTTCATCTCCTCATCTTGAACAACTTTGCCTCAAGAATCACTAATGTCAATCAAACCGTTCATAATCATAATAAAAAAATAAAATATATACAAATATCATAATAAAAAAAAAAAACATCATAATAAAAAAGATTGCTTCTTAAAGCATTTGTTTATTTCCCAATACTGAAGCGAATTAAAAGATCATGCGTAATCCTGCTGCTCCCTCTAGTGGACAACAGTGGTATTATAGCTTACATTTTACAGTTGAAGTGTTTGAATGAATGAATGGGAATTTGTTTTTTTACTTATATCTCAGGAACCAAAAGGCGAAAAATTCTGAAACTCAGAGCATAGATAGTGCTTGAGGAGCCCTGTTGAATGAGACCATCAAGGTGTTTTTGGGCGATTGGGGCTGGGAGTTATGACTGTTATAAGGCATATCTGTTCGGGCTATTATCTCTGGAATGCCCAGGGCAAATAACACCACATTTGAATCGAAGCTAGCCAAGGACGCGCCCTTTCCAACAAGCTCTCACACAATGTTCGGGGTGGTCTGGGTCGGGAGTAATGGCCGTTCAAAATCGGGGGTCCCGCGGATTCGCGATGCGCGGGGGGCGCGCTCCCGAGGCCCGCGACGACACGTTTCGATCAAGAGCCCGGAGAGGTCCTCACCATCAAAATTTGAGCGCGCAACGACTTTCCGTTTTCGAGTTATGAATGAATTTGTATTCGGGGGCGTGGCTTAAATGCCGTTATACTTTCGTTTCATTTCATTCATTTACTTTCGTCCATTTCCATATCTCAGTGTAACACAATTGTCAATAGTAATACTCAATAGATGAGTTTTGACAAAATGTGATTGTAAATGTTAAAATAATGATTTTATAAAGTCTAAATATGAATTTTATAACAATATTAGGGAGTAGTATGATGAAATGACAGCAGGGGGCAGTAAAATACCACTTATTGGCTTAATATGTCATTATATTCATATAAAATCACCTTTTGAAGAAGTTAAACTTTTTTTCTGATAATTATTGATCTAGAGAGTTCAGAGAATTGTGCTGCACTGGTTTTGAACATTATGATATGAACATTATATGATAAAAGATAGAAGACACCATTTACAGCAAATACAGGCAATTTACCATAGGAAATATATGGTTTTAAAGCGTTTTAACAGTTATAGCGCCAACTATGGTCCGCTCTCCATAAAATTTTCCATGCTTCTTAAGCAGGTTATGACACATATGCTCATCAATTTTCGTGAAGTTCTGAGTTTTCGTTTAGGATTTATAGGCTTTTGAGTGCATTTTACCACGCCCATTTTCTAAATGACCCTGTTAGCCATGCGAAAAATGCAAAAGTTCAACTTTTTTTTGATAATTATTGACCTAGAGAGTCCATAGAATTGTCCTAGACTGGTTTGGTTCCGATCGGGCGAAAAACCTAGGACTAGTTCGCAAAAGTAGGTTTTTAACATAATTACGAATATTTAATGAACGGTTTGATTGACAGCAATGGTTCTTGAGGCAAAGTTGTTCAACAAGAGGAGATCTATCAAATGGTATCCATTTTGTGACAATAAGTGTAACACCACGTGATTACAGAGCCATAAATCTCGTTAGCGCCAACTAGTGGCCGATTTCTTTCAAAACTCTTACAGACCTCTAGGGCCATGAGTAGAACATGCCCACCGAGTTTCGTTCCGATCGGCCTCCGTTAACCTTGTCTAATAGGTGCTCAAACTTCATTGGCCGATGGCGGCCATGTTTTTTTAGATACGCCAATGTCCTCATACACATACATGACACCTTGGACCAAGACACGGCATACCAATTTTCAAGTCAATCGGACAAACGGTCAGGTGGTTAAAGCCTGTTTTATGTTTTTTTCATATTATAGCGCCACCATGTGGCAAATCGCCGCGATTTTTTTACTGTTACCTCATATTGAGCTCATACATATGTGTACCAAGTTTGGTGAAGATACCTCATTTACTTCTGGAGTTATAGCCATTTTAGTAAAATAGGCCCCTCCCACAACGTACGTTTTGGCGCCCCTTAGCGTCCGTGAATCGAAATTTCGACTTTTTTTCGATAATTATTGATCTTCAGTTTCTAGAGAACATTTCTGCACTGGTTTGGTTCCGATCGGGCGAAAAACCAGGGACTAGTTCGCAAAAGTAGGTTTTTGACAAAATTCAAAATGGCGGAAAATCTATCATGGCGGAAATGAAATCGGAGATATACGTTTTGTTCGTCAGGCGTCCAGCTTTCCAATGATATAAGACACTTGAGTCTACGACATACGGTCTAGGAGTTCTGAGCAGTTTCGCGCTTTTGGTTGCTATAGCGCCACCTATGGGCCAATCGGGGTCATAATTTGATAACCTCTCCTCGATTTTTGTACTACCATCTGGCAAAGTTTCAAGGTTCCAGCTCTTACGGTTTGGGCTGCACGATGCGTTTTACGGCAGAAGAAAAATAATAATAAAAATCAGGACAATTACAATAGGGTTTCAGCACTTCGTGCTTGAACCCCTAATAATAATAATAAAAATCAGTACAATTACAATAGGGTTTCAGCACTTCGTGCTTGAACCCCTAATAATAAAAATCAGTACAATTACAATAGGGTTTCAGCACTTCGTGCTTGAACCCCTAAAAATCAGTACAATTACAATAGGGTTTCAGCACTTCGTGCTTGAACCCCTAATAAACAGAGCAATTCCAAGAGGGTCCTCACACCATCGGTGCTCGGGCCCTAATAATAATAAACAGAGCAATTCCAAGAGGGTCCTCACACCATCGGTGCTCGGGCCCTAATAATAATAATAAACAGAGCAATTCCAAGAGGGTCCTCACACCATCGGTGCTCGGGCCCTAATAATAATAAACAGAGCAATTCCAAGAGGGTCCTCACACCATCGGTGCTCGGGCCCTAATAATAATAATAATAAAAAATATATATATATCCCTTATGTGCTGTTGGGGATGTTTTCATCCACTATGGGGTATTTTTGAGTCTAAATTTGGCCATAACTTTTTCTGTGTTTCAGCAAATGGAATGATTTTTGGTGACAAATCTTATTTTGACACATATTTTGGGAAAATGCTTTGAAATTTTTCAAAAACTCAACAGTACACTGTGGGCAAATTTACTACCCTTTCGTTATGTTTCGTGGCTGAAAACAGCCACTACTTTAAACTGCTATAAAAATGTATCAGATAAATATTTTTTTCAAATTTTTTTGCATAAATCTATTAATCAACATCAGTCCTGCTCAAAAATACTAAATGTTTAAAAAAAAATCATGATTTTAACTCTTTAATTGCCAAATTCGTAAATTATGTCACTGATTTGGGAAAAACACACAGACAAAATGACTCATTTTGAATATAAAATGTGATTGTGGACTGGATTTTTTTTTACCTTTTATCACAGTCTTGGACATGTCAAAGATTAGAAACAACATTGGTTTTGATGCATTGTTAGTTTTTGTGCAGCATCAGATTTTAACTTTTTCTCCCTCATTTACTGTTCGTGGCTGTTTTTGCCCCATTGACTTCCATTATAACCACATTTTTTGATTGCAAGGTCATGACACCATATAATCATGCATTTTTGATTGTTGGTGGTTTTCCCTGTTGGGAAGAGGTAAAATTTGTAATTTTTACAGTTGATAACCAGGTGGCACCATTAACCCTTTAGATAGGCCTGTGCAAAAAAAAGCTTAGTTTCTGGCTTTTACATGGAGTTATATGGAGTATAATAGCATAATAAAGTGTGTGTGTGTGTGTGTGTGTGTGTGTGTGTGTGTGTGTGTGTGTGTGTGTGTGTGTGTGTGTGTGTGTGTGTGTGTGTGTGTGTGTGAACTCACCTTGATGCGTCTGAGAAAATCAAAATATGCACCTCAGCTCTCAGAACTACATGGAGTAAACAAAAACAAAGTAAGTGTATTTATGCATCTGCTGCCTTTAGATGGTGAGAAATGCAGACTAAACAAAAACAAAGCAAGTGGATTTAAACGCGTGCATGCAAGCCTGCTGGTCATTTGATGGTGAGAAGAGCAGCAAGCAACATGAGAAAGGGCTTGACTTGTAGTGAAGTTTTAGAGATGATTATGCAGCCTGACCCTTCCAGCGAGCTGCAGGATGTATCGTCTTCTCCCTCCTCTGACACCACAGACACAGGAGAGTCAGATCCTGATTTGGATGTGGCACCCTCATCATCCTCTCTAGCTTCCACTGAAGGCGAGGAGGATTCGGAGGATCCTGGATCTGGGTGGATTGGGAGAAACGGCGAAGTGTGGTTTTCCACTAACGCGGAGACAACTCCCTTTCTTCAGCCTGCCAGAGGCGTGACTCCAGGGCCGACGCGCTATGCCTTCGCAAGGGTCCAGAACATGGATTCCGTGTTCAATCTGTTTTTTACAGAGGAGATGATTGACCTCATTGTCAGCATGACTTGCGTCAACACATACATGTTTGTACAGTCATACAAACATGTATGACTATGCCTTGTAATGGCATAGCGCGTCGGCCCTGGAGTCACGCCTCTGGCAGGCTGAAGAAAGGGAGTTGTCTCCGCGTTAGTGGAAAACCACACTTCGCCGTTTCTCCCAATCCACCCAGATCCAGGATCCTCCGAATCCTCCTCGCCTTCAGTGGAAGCTAGAGAGGATGATGAGGGTGCCACATCCAAATCAGGATCTGACTCTCCTGTGTCTGTGGTGTCAGAGGAGGGAGAAGACGATACATCCTGCAGCTCGCTGGAAGGGTCAGGCTGCATAATCATCTCTAAAACTTCACTACAATCAAGCCCTTTCTCATGTTGCTTGCTGCTCTTCTCACCATCAAATGACCAGCAGGCTTGCATGCACGCGTTTAAATCCACTTGCTTTATTTTTGTTTAGTCTGCATTTCTCACCATCAAAAGATAAATGTAAATGTAAATGTACTAAAAGGCAGCAGATGCATAAATACACTTACTTTGTTTTTGTTTACTCCATGTAGATCTGAGAGCTGAGGTGCATATTTTGATTTTCTCAGACGCATCAAGGTGAGTTCACACACACACACACACACACACACACACACACACACACACACACACACACACACACACACACACACACACACACACACACACACTTTATTATGCTATTATACTCCATATATCTCCATGTAAAAGCCAGAAACTAAGCTTTTTTTGGCACAGGCCTATCTAAAGGGTTAATGGTGCCACCTGGTTATCAACAGTAAAAATTACAAATTTTACCTCTTCCCAACAGGGAAAACCACCAACAATCAAAAATGCATGATTATATGGTGTCATGGCTTTGCAATCAAAAAATGTGGTTATAATGGAAGTCAATGGGGCAAAAACAGCCACGAACAGTAAATGAGGGAGAAAAAGTTAAAATCTGATGCTGCACAAAAACTAACAATGCATCAAAACCAATGTTGTTTCTAATCTTTGACATGTCCAAGACTGTGATAAAAGGTAAAAAAAAATCCAGTCCACAATCACATTTTATATTGAAAATGAGTCATTTTGTGTTCCCCCCCCCCCCCCAAATCAGTGACATCATTTACGAATTTGGCAATTAAAGAGTTAAAATCCTGAATTTTTTTTAAACATTTAGTATTTTTGAGCAGGACAGAGGTTGATTAATAGATTTATGCAAAAAAAATTGAAAAAAAATATTTATCTGATACATTTTTACAGCAGTTTAAAGTAGTGGCTGTTTTCAGCCACAAACATAACGAAAGGTAGTAAATTTAAACGATGCACAAGGGATATATATATATATATATATATATATATATATATATATATATATATATATATATATACATATATATGTATGTGTGTGTATGTATGTATATATATATATATATATATATATATATATATATAGCTGCGAGCAGCGATTACGGGCCCAAGCCGGTGGTACCGCAACCCCGGTGCCTTTAGTTACCTAAAGGCACCGGGGTTGCGGTACCGCCGGCTTGGGCCCGTAATCGCTGCTCGCAGCTATATTATATATATATATATATATATATATATATATATATATATATATATATATATATATATATATATATATATATATATATTATTGTTCAAAAGTTTGAGGTCAGTAAGATTTTTAATGTTTTTAGGAGAAGTCTCTTCTGCTCACCAAGGCTGCATTTATTGATTAAAAATACAAACAAAAACAGTAATATTGTGAAATATTATTCCAATTTAAAACAGCTGTTTTCAATTTTTAAATATTTTACATAGTAATTCATTTCTGTGATCAAAGTTGAGTTTTCAGCATCATTACTCCAGTCTTCAGTGTCACATGATCCTTCAGAAATCATACTAATATGATGATTGATGCTCAATAAATATTCATTATTATTTTCAATGTTGAAAACAGTTGTGTACAGATTTTTTTTTCAAAATGCTTTGATGAATGTAAAGTTCAAAAGAACAGCATATATTTCAAATATATATATTTTTAACATTATAAATGTCTTTACTGTAACTGTTGACCAGTTTAACTCATCCTTCATAAATAAAAGTACTGATTTATTTTATTTATTTCCCCCAAAAATAAAATTTTAATTATTACTAACCCAAAACTTTTGAGCGGTAGTGTTTAACGTTACAAAAGCTTTAGATTTCAGATAAATGCTGTTCTTTTGAACTTTCTATTCATCAAAGACTGTACACAACTGTTTTCGACATTTAAAATAATAATGAATGTTTCTTGAGTATAAATCATCATATTAGAATAATTTCTGAAGGATCATGTGACAGTGACGACTGGAGTAATGATGCTGAAAACTCAGCTTTGATCACAGGAATAAATAACAGCTGCTTTCTATTTTAATATATTTTAAACTGTTTTAAATTGGAATAATATTTTACAATATTACTGTTTTTGTTTGTATTTTTAATCAAATAAATGCAGCCTTGGTGAGCAGAAGAAACTTCTCTGTTATGTGCGCGCCACAGACTGCACGCACGTCCGCTTAGAGTTCCGCCTTTTGCCTTCCGTCAATATTACGTTATTAGAAAAATATTTTTTTAGAGAATCGATTTTTTGACATTTGTGAATCGATTCAGAATCGTCCACGTCCGCATCGCGATGCATCTAAGAATACATTTTTTTCTCCCACCCCTAGATTTCATACAACAGGTTAATAAACAGTTACAATTAAGTCACTTACATTTTAGATGCAATGTTGACTGTTTTTGTTCTGTTTCAGCAGCGAAAATAGTTAAACAAAGATCACGGCAGAACCATCACGCATCACGTGTTTTCTCATAACTGAACGATTCAGCATTATACCAAATAGCACTAAATAGCCTGTTTTAACTTTTTCATTCTTCTTGAATTGCAAAAACAGAATAAAATGGGTTTAGTTGTGATATTTGTATTCTTTTATATAGAAATAAATGGTATATAATTACATTTTTAGAAGATTTTTAGTGTTTCCTTTTTGGACATTACTTTAATCCCTCGCCATAGCAAAACCGTTTGAGATATTTATTATCCATTCACAATTTAGCATATTTAATGTAGTTTCATCATGTTGAAAAAGTTTGGTACGAATAAAATAAATAGTTTAAGAGGAGTGGCTAAAAATTCAGAGGCTGATTTTGCAAAAAAATTCACATTCAGACCAAAATATCTGACTTCCTGATGGCCAGAGCTATTGAATGTAAATTAGAAAGTTGTCCGGCTTGATGAGAACAATATACAAACTGTTTTTTCTTTACTGTAGTTAAAACTAACCCCCCCACTTTTGTCAAAAGCATGTTGAAAGTGACACACTTCCTGCTGCCAGTTGGTGGCGCTATAACTTTGACTCACAATAGCTACATCCATCTGATCGGCCTCTTACCACGAACACACTGCTGAAGTTTCATCAAGATCAGTTAATGTATGCAGAAGTTATTCCACTTCCGTGTTTCTCTTTTCTCGCCATAAATTCGATTCCTCGCCACAGCCAAACCGTTCGAGATATCAAAAATCCGTCCGCAATTTAGCATCCTCAAAGTCTTGACTACATGCACACCGAGTTTGAAGGGGACACGGTGAATTTTCTAGGAGGAGTATTTCACATTCCACAGCAAGCGTTTTCCAAACCACCCATAATAGCCGACTTCCTGTTGGGCTGGCGTAAAACTTGACCGGGGAAAAGTTGTTCGGCCCGATGAGATCTATATGTGTACCGAGTTTCATATTAATTCATGCGAGCGTGTTTGATATATGGATCAAGTTTTAGAACCCCGTTCAAGGGGGCGCTGTTGAGCCCCCCAGCCACGCCCAGGTACCAGCTTCAGCCCGGCCCTGATGGCCGTGGGTTCTGACCTGTGTGCAAAGTTTCAAGAGTTTTTGAGCACGTTAAGGACCCCAAAAGCCCCTGAAACCTTGATTAACAATATAAAAGCAATAGTCAAATCCCCCCCTCCCCTCACACACACACACACAGACACAGAGAGAGGGAGAGAAAATTCTTCAGAAAATCCACATTCAAACCAAAATATCTCTCTTCCTGTTGGTCGGAGATGGTTCATGTAAATCAGAAAGTTGTCCGTCTTGATGAGAACAATACACATACCAAGTTTTGTGATTCTAGGAAAAACTAAGCCCCCATTTTTGACTAAAGGTGGCGCTACTGAGCCATTCCACCACGCCCGTTTCTGAAACTTTGCACATGTCTACGGGCTAATAAATGTGATGTGTCTGTTGAGTTTCATTCAATTTCAAGTATGTTAAGAGTCTCAAAAGCATAAAAAAAAAAATATTAAAGTTTGATGCGTTGCCACGGCAACAGTATCTAAGATATCAATAATCCTTTCACAGGTTTACATCTGCCGTGCGTCTACATTGTACACATAAAGTTTGAAGCAAATCGGGTAAAAATAAGACACTGATTTCAAAGCATTTTGAAAGTGATGTACTTCCTGCTGCCTGTTGGTGGCGCTATAACTTTGACTCACAATAGTCACATCCATGTGATCGGCCTCTTACAACGAACACACTGCTGAAGTTTCATCAAGATCAGTTAATGTATGCAGAAGTTATAACACACTTCCTGTTTCATTTTTTCGCCATAAATTTGTTTCCTCGCCACGGCCAAACCGTTCGAGATATCAAAAATCCGTCCGCAATTTAGCATCCTCAATGTCTTGACTTCATGCACACCGAGTTTGGAGGCGAATCGATGAATTCCCTAGGAGGAGTACATTAAATTCCACAGCATGCGTTTCCAAACAACGCTAAATAGCCAACTTCCTGTTTGGCTGGCGTAAAACTTAGAGCACGAAAGTTGTTCGGCCCGATGAGATCTATATGTGTACCGAGTTTCATATTATTACATGCAAGCGTGTTTGATTTATGGACACGTGTTTGGATCCCGTTCCAGGGGGCGCTGTCGAGCCCCCCTGCCACGCCCGGGTACCAGCTTCAGTCCGGCCCTAATGGCCGCGGGTTCTGACGTGTGTGCAAAATTTCAAGAGTTTTCGAGCATGTTAAGGGCCCCAAAAGTGCCCGAAAGGTTGACAAAATAATAATAATAATAATAAATATAGCTGCGAGCAGCGATTACGGGCCCAAGCCGGTGGCACCGCAACCCCGGTGCCTTTAGTTACCTAAAGGCACCGGGGTGGCGGTACCGCCGGCTTTGGCCCTTCATCACTGCTCGCAGCTATATTTATATATATATATATAAAAGACCAAAAATATTACTTGACTTACCTTATTCTGATTTTATGATACACTCAAAATATTCCACAACAAATCCTTTAAATTTAATGTAAAAATAAAAATGAAAGAAAGCAGTGTTGGGCTCACGTAACCCTCTTGTTTCTACATTTGCGATGTATTTGGATGCTAAACTATTCTTTATTATAGGCTTTGTTCTTCACTCATGTTCCAATATCGATGGAAAAAATCATCCTCTTCACAAGCGCAAAAATGTGCTTGGAAACATCACAGTGGTGCGGTGCTTACTGTGAATGTATGAATTGTACTACTGACTATTTAGAGCAGTGTAATTTTTATATGTTAGGTTGACTATTTTATTATTATATTTTATGAAGGCTATAATGAACAGGCTGCGATGTCAAGATTACAATGCTGTAATGTGTGTGTGTGTGTGTGTGTGTGTGTGTGTGTGTGTGTGTGTGTTCATGTTTTTCTATCCCGGTGGGGACTTCAACCTGAATGCACACCGACTCATGGGGACTCGTGTCACAGTAGGGACCTAAATAGAGGTCCCCATGGGTAAACAAGCTTATAAATCATACAGAATGAGTTTTTTTGGAAATGTAAAAATGCAGAAAGTTTTCTGGGATAGGTAGGTTTAGGGCTAGGGTTAGTGTGAGGAGATAGAATATACAGTTTGTACAGTATAAAACCATTAAGTCTATGGAGAGTCCCAACAAAGATAGTAAACCGTGTGTGTGTGTGTGTGTGGCGTGGGTGCGATTGAAAAAAAAAAACATACTCCGTCATTATACAGGACGACATTCAAACTGCAAAGTGTTAACTTATATTTGTGTACAGTTGCAATAAAACACAACATTGTGCTTTTGTAAAATAATTTCAAGCAATCCTCCCCCCAAAAGGTGCTAATTTTAAAATTAAACTAAAATGCTCATATTAGCTATTTAAAACCGGAGACCTTACGGCCACAGCTCCGAGTGGCCGCGTTGACAATGGAGGTGGAGAACATGGTCCACTCGGACTCAATATCTCCAGACTCCCTCGGGATCTGGTCGAAGCTCTGCCGGAGGTGGGAGTTGAAGATCTCTCTGACAGGAGATTCGGCCAAACGTTCCCAACAGACCCTCACAGTACGTTTGGGTCTGCCGAGTCTGCCGAACCCGGTGGTGGACACCGGAAGTAAGGGATGCCGTCAAGCTGAAGAAGGAGTCCTATCGGGCCTGGCTGGCTTGTGGGACTCCTGAGGCAGCTGATGGGTACCGACGGGCCAAGCGGACTGCAGCCCGGGTGGTTGTGGAGGCAAAAACTCGGGCCTGGGAGGAGTTCGGTGAGGCCATGGAGAAGGACTATCGGTCGGCCTCGAAGAGATTCTGGCAAACCGTCCGGCGCCTCAGGAGGGGGAAGCAGTGCCCTACCAACGCTGTTTACAGTGGAGGTGGGCAGCTGTTGACCTCGACTGGGGATATCACCGGACGGTGGAAGGAATACTTCGAGGATCTCCTCAATCCCGCCGTCACGTCTTCCATTGAGGAAGCAGAGGCTGAGGGCTCGGAGGCGGACTCATCCATCACCCAAGCTGAAGTCACCGAGGTAGTCAAGAAACTCCTCGGTGGCAAGGCACCGGGGGTGGATGAGATCCGCCCTGAGTACCTCAAGTCTCTGGATGTTGTGGGGCTGTCTTGGCTGACACGCCTCTGCAACATCGCGTGGCGGTTGGGGACAGTACCTTTGGACTGGCAGACCGGGGTGGTGGTCCCTCTTTTCAAGAAGGGGGATCGGAGGGTGTGCTCAAACTATAGGGGGATCACACTTCTCAGCCTCCCTGGGAAAGTCTATGCCAGGGTACTGGAGAGGAGAATCCGGCCGATAGTAGAACCTCGGATTCAGGAGGAACAGTGTGGTTTTCGTCCCGGTCGTGGAACACTGGACCAGCTCTATACCCTCTACAGGGTGCTGGAGGGCTCATGGGAGTTTGCCCAACCAATCTACATGTGCTTTGTGGATTTGGAGAAGGCATTCGACTGTGTCCCTCGCGGCGGCCTGTGGAGGGTGCTCCGGGAGTATGGGGTCCGGGGCCCTTTGCTAAGGGCTATCCGGTCCCTGTACGACCGGAGCAGGAGCTTGGTTCGTATTGCCAGCAGTAAGTCAGACTTGTTCCCGGTGCGTGTTGGACTCCGGCAGGGCTGCCCTTTGTCGCCGGTTCTGTTCATAATTTTTATGGACAGAATTTCTAGGCGCAGCCAGGGGCCGGAGGGGGTCGGGTTTGGGGACCACACGATTTCATCTCTGCTCTTTGCGGATGATGTTGTCGTGTTGGCCTCATCAGACCAGGACCTCCAGCATGCACTGGGACGGTTTGCAGCCGAGTGTGAAGCGGCTGGGATGAAAATCAGCACCTCCAAGTCCGAGGCCATGGTTCTCAGTCGGAAAAGGGTGGCTTGCTCGCTTCAGGTTGGTGGAGAGCTCCTGCCTCATGTGGAGGAGTTCAAGTATCTTGGGGTCTTGTTCACGAGTGAGGGAAGGATGGAACGGGAGATTGACAGGCGGATCGGTGCAGCTTCTGCAGTAATGCGGTCCCTGTACCGGTCTGTCGTGGTAAAGAAGGAGCTGAGCCGCAAGGCGAAGCTCTCGATTTACCAGTCAATCTACGTTCCTACTCTCACCTATGGTCATGAGCTGTGGGTCATGACCGAAAGGACAAGATCCCGATACAAGCGGCCGAAATGAGCTTTCTCCGCAGGGTGGCTGGGCGATCCCTTAGAGATAGGGTGAGAAGCTCGGTCACTCGGGAGGAGCTCAGATTAGAGCCGCTGCTCCTCCACATCGAGAGGGGTCAGTTGAGGTGGCTCGGGCATCTTTTCCGGATGCCTCCTGGACGCCTTCCCGGGAAGGTGTTCCGGGCATGTCCCACCGGGAGGAGACCCCGGGGAAGACCTAGGACACGCTGGAGACTATGTCTCCCAGCTGGCCTGGGAACGCCTCGGTGTCCCCCCGGAAGAGCTGGAGGAAGTGTCTGGGGAGAGGGAAGTCTGGGCATCCCTGCTTAGACTGCTGCCCCCGCGACCCGGCCCCGGATAAGCGGTAGAAGATGGATGGATGGATGGAGCTATTTAAAACGGTGCACATCCACGGTGAGGAACGAGCAGAACAGAGTGAACGTTTTTCAGTTAATTCCTACTTCTATAGGAATTCATTTGAAACGCTCGCTCAACCACTATCAATGTCAGTGCGGACGAACATATTTTACTTTCGTTTTTAAGTTTGCGATTCAAAAGCCCCCAGCGGTGTCACACGTCAATTAACCGGTGGTAAAATATTCTCACCGTCACATACCTAGTATATTTTTATGTAGATACAATAGGCCTACCTGATTTTGAACACAAGAGGGCAGTATAGCCCTATGTATAAGCAGGAGTAACTAAAAACTCAGAGTCTGAAATATCCAAAAAATCCACATTCAGACCAAAATATCTGACTTCCAGATGGCCGGAGCTAATGAATGTTAATTAGAAAGTTGTCCGGCTTGATGAGTACAATATAAAACTTTTTTTTTTTTTACTGTAGTTAAAACTAACCCGCCCACTTTTGTCAAAAGCATGTTGAAAGTGACACACTTCCTGCTGCCAGTTGGTGGCGCTATAACTTTGACTCACAATAGTTACATCCAGGTGATCGGCCTCTTACCACGAACACACTGCTGAAGTTTCATCAAGATCAGTTAATGTATGCATAAGTTATTCCACTTCGTGTTTCTCTTTTCTCTACCATAAATTCGTTTCCTCGCCACGGCCAAACCGTTCGAGATATCAAAAATCCGTCCGAAATTTAGAATCCTCAATGTCTTGACTTCATGCACACCGAGTTTGGTGGGGATTGGATGAATTCTCTAGGAGGAGTACTTCGCATTCCACAGCAAGTGTTTTCCAAACAACCCATAATAGCCGACTTCCTGTTGGGCTGGCGTAAAACTTGACCGGGGAAAAGTTGTTCGGCCCGATGAGATCTATATGTGTACCGAGTTTCATATTAATTCATGCGAGCGTGTTTGATATATGGATCAAGTTTTAGAACCCCGTTCAAGGGGGCGCTGTTGAGCCCCCCAGCCACGCCCAGGTACCAGCTTCAGCCCGGCCCTGATGGCCGTGGGTTCTGACCTGTGTGCAAAGTTTCAAGAGTTTTTGAGCACGTTAAGGACCCCAAAAGCCCCTGAAACCTTGATTAACAATATAAAAGCAATAGTCAAATCCCCCCCTCCCCTCACACACACACACACAGACACAGAGAGAGGGAGAGAAAATTCTTCAGAAAATCCACATTCAAACCAAAATATCTCTCTTCCTGTTGGTCGGAGATGGTTCATGTAAATCAGAAAGTTGTCCGTCTTGATGAGAACAATACACATACCAAGTTTTGTGATTCTAGGAAAAACTAAGCCCCCATTTTTGACTAAAGGTGGCGCTACTGAGCCATTCCACCACGCCCGTTTCTGAAACTTTGCACATGTCTACGGGCTAATAAATGTGATGTGTCTGTTGAGTTTCATTCAATTTCAAGTATGTTAAGAGTCTCAAAAGCATAAAAAAAAAAATATTAAAGTTTGATGCGTTGCCACGGCAACAGTATCTAAGATATCAATAATCCTTTCACAGGTTTACATCTGCCGTGCGTCTACATTGTACACATAAAGTTTGAAGCAAATCGGGTAAAAATAAGACACTGATTTCAAAGCATTTTGAAAGTGATGTACTTCCTGCTGCCTGTTGGTGGCGCTATAACTTTGACTCACAATAGTCACATCCATGTGATCGGCCTCTTACAACGAACACACTGCTGAAGTTTCATCAAGATCAGTTAATGTATGCAGAAGTTATAACACACTTCCTGTTTCATTTTTTCGCCATAAATTTGTTTCCTCGCCACGGCCAAACCGTTCGAGATATCAAAAATCCGTCCGCAATTTAGCATCCTCAATGTCTTGACTTCATGCACACCGAGTTTGGAGGCGAATCGATGAATTCCCTAGGAGGAGTACATTAAATTCCACAGCATGCGTTTCCAAACAACGCTAAATAGCCAACTTCCTGTTTGGCTGGCGTAAAACTTAGAGCACGAAAGTTGTTCGGCCCGATGAGATCTATATGTGTACCGAGTTTCATATTATTACATGCAAGCGTGTTTGATTTATGGACACGTGTTTGGATCCCGTTCCAGGGGGCGCTGTCGAGCCCCCCTGCCACGCCCGGGTACCAGCTTCAGTCCGGCCCTAATGGCCGCGGGTTCTGACGTGTGTGCAAAATTTCAAGAGTTTTCGAGCATGTTAAGGGCCCCAAAAGTGCCCGAAAGGTTGACAAAATAATAATAATAATAATAAATATAGCTGCGAGCAGCGATTACGGGCCCAAGCCGGTGGCACCGCAACCCCGGTGCCTTTAGTTACCTAAAGGCACCGGGGTGGCGGTACCGCCGGCTTTGGCCCTTCATCACTGCTCGCAGCTATATTTATATATATATATATAAAAGACCAAAAATATTACTTGACTTACCTTATTCTGATTTTATGATACACTCAAAATATTCCACAACAAATCCTTTAAATTTAATGTAAAAATAAAAATGAAAGAAAGCAGTGTTGGGCTCACGTAACCCTCTTGTTTCTACATTTGCGATGTATTTGGATGCTAAACTATTCTTTATTATAGGCTTTGTTCTTCACTCATGTTCCAATATCGATGGAAAAAATCATCCTCTTCACAAGCGCAAAAATGTGCTTGGAAACATCACAGTGGTGCGGTGCTTACTGTGAATGTATGAATTGTACTACTGACTATTTAGAGCAGTGTAATTTTTATATGTTAGGTTGACTATTTTATTATTATATTTTATGAAGGCTATAATGAACAGGCTGCGATGTCAAGATTACAATGCTGTAATGTGTGTGTGTGTGTGTGTGTGTGTGTGTGTGTGTGTGTGTGTGTGTGTGTGTGTGTGTTCATGTTTTTCTATCCCGGTGGGGACTTCAACCTGAATGCACACCGACTCATGGGGACTCGTGTCACAGTAGGGACCTAAATAGAGGTCCCCATGGGTAAACAAGCTTATAAATCATACAGAATGAGTTTTTTTGGAAATGTAAAAATGCAGAAAGTTTTCTGGGATAGGTAGGTTTAGGGCTAGGGTTAGTGTGAGGAGATAGAATATACAGTTTGTACAGTATAAAACCATTAAGTCTATGGAGAGTCCCAACAAAGATAGTAAACCGTGTGTGTGTGTGTGTGTGGCGTGGGTGCGATTGAAAAAAAAAAACATACTCCGTCATTATACAGGACGACATTCAAACTGCAAAGTGTTAACTTATATTTGTGTACAGTTGCAATAAAACACAACATTGTGCTTTTGTAAAATAATTTCAAGCAATCCTCCCCCCAAAAGGTGCTAATTTTAAAATTAAACTAAAATGCTCATATTAGCTATTTAAAACCGGAGACCTTACGGCCACAGCTCCGAGTGGCCGCGTTGACAATGGAGGTGGAGAACATGGTCCACTCGGACTCAATATCTCCAGACTCCCTCGGGATCTGGTCGAAGCTCTGCCGGAGGTGGGAGTTGAAGATCTCTCTGACAGGAGATTCGGCCAAACGTTCCCAACAGACCCTCACAGTACGTTTGGGTCTGCCGAGTCTGCCGAACCCGGTGGTGGACACCGGAAGTAAGGGATGCCGTCAAGCTGAAGAAGGAGTCCTATCGGGCCTGGCTGGCTTGTGGGACTCCTGAGGCAGCTGATGGGTACCGACGGGCCAAGCGGACTGCAGCCCGGGTGGTTGTGGAGGCAAAAACTCGGGCCTGGGAGGAGTTCGGTGAGGCCATGGAGAAGGACTATCGGTCGGCCTCGAAGAGATTCTGGCAAACCGTCCGGCGCCTCAGGAGGGGGAAGCAGTGCCCTACCAACGCTGTTTACAGTGGAGGTGGGCAGCTGTTGACCTCGACTGGGGATATCACCGGACGGTGGAAGGAATACTTCGAGGATCTCCTCAATCCCGCCGTCACGTCTTCCATTGAGGAAGCAGAGGCTGAGGGCTCGGAGGCGGACTCATCCATCACCCAAGCTGAAGTCACCGAGGTAGTCAAGAAACTCCTCGGTGGCAAGGCACCGGGGGTGGATGAGATCCGCCCTGAGTACCTCAAGTCTCTGGATGTTGTGGGGCTGTCTTGGCTGACACGCCTCTGCAACATCGCGTGGCGGTTGGGGACAGTACCTTTGGACTGGCAGACCGGGGTGGTGGTCCCTCTTTTCAAGAAGGGGGATCGGAGGGTGTGCTCAAACTATAGGGGGATCACACTTCTCAGCCTCCCTGGGAAAGTCTATGCCAGGGTACTGGAGAGGAGAATCCGGCCGATAGTAGAACCTCGGATTCAGGAGGAACAGTGTGGTTTTCGTCCCGGTCGTGGAACACTGGACCAGCTCTATACCCTCTACAGGGTGCTGGAGGGCTCATGGGAGTTTGCCCAACCAATCTACATGTGCTTTGTGGATTTGGAGAAGGCATTCGACTGTGTCCCTCGCGGCGGCCTGTGGAGGGTGCTCCGGGAGTATGGGGTCCGGGGCCCTTTGCTAAGGGCTATCCGGTCCCTGTACGACCGGAGCAGGAGCTTGGTTCGTATTGCCAGCAGTAAGTCAGACTTGTTCCCGGTGCGTGTTGGACTCCGGCAGGGCTGCCCTTTGTCGCCGGTTCTGTTCATAATTTTTATGGACAGAATTTCTAGGCGCAGCCAGGGGCCGGAGGGGGTCGGGTTTGGGGACCACACGATTTCATCTCTGCTCTTTGCGGATGATGTTGTCGTGTTGGCCTCATCAGACCAGGACCTCCAGCATGCACTGGGACGGTTTGCAGCCGAGTGTGAAGCGGCTGGGATGAAAATCAGCACCTCCAAGTCCGAGGCCATGGTTCTCAGTCGGAAAAGGGTGGCTTGCTCGCTTCAGGTTGGTGGAGAGCTCCTGCCTCATGTGGAGGAGTTCAAGTATCTTGGGGTCTTGTTCACGAGTGAGGGAAGGATGGAACGGGAGATTGACAGGCGGATCGGTGCAGCTTCTGCAGTAATGCGGTCCCTGTACCGGTCTGTCGTGGTAAAGAAGGAGCTGAGCCGCAAGGCGAAGCTCTCGATTTACCAGTCAATCTACGTTCCTACTCTCACCTATGGTCATGAGCTGTGGGTCATGACCGAAAGGACAAGATCCCGATACAAGCGGCCGAAATGAGCTTTCTCCGCAGGGTGGCTGGGCGATCCCTTAGAGATAGGGTGAGAAGCTCGGTCACTCGGGAGGAGCTCAGATTAGAGCCGCTGCTCCTCCACATCGAGAGGGGTCAGTTGAGGTGGCTCGGGCATCTTTTCCGGATGCCTCCTGGACGCCTTCCCGGGAAGGTGTTCCGGGCATGTCCCACCGGGAGGAGACCCCGGGGAAGACCTAGGACACGCTGGAGACTATGTCTCCCAGCTGGCCTGGGAACGCCTCGGTGTCCCCCCGGAAGAGCTGGAGGAAGTGTCTGGGGAGAGGGAAGTCTGGGCATCCCTGCTTAGACTGCTGCCCCCGCGACCCGGCCCCGGATAAGCGGTAGAAGATGGATGGATGGATGGAGCTATTTAAAACGGTGCACATCCACGGTGAGGAACGAGCAGAACAGAGTGAACGTTTTTCAGTTAATTCCTACTTCTATAGGAATTCATTTGAAACGCTCGCTCAACCACTATCAATGTCAGTGCGGACGAACATATTTTACTTTCGTTTTTAAGTTTGCGATTCAAAAGCCCCCAGCGGTGTCACACGTCAATTAACCGGTGGTAAAATATTCTCACCGTCACATACCTAGTATATTTTTATGTAGATACAATAGGCCTACCTGATTTTGAACACAAGAGGGCAGTATAGCCCTATGTATGACTTGACTTTTATGGGACTAAATAGTACAATTACTATTTTTAAACTTATAATTATTAAATTGAAAAAAAAAACAGAATAAAATGGGTTTAGTTGTGATATTTGTATACTTTTATATAGAAATAAATGGTATATAATTACATTTTTAGAAAATTTGAGGCTTTTAGTTTTTCCTTTTTGGACATTACTTCAATCCCTCGCCATAGCAAAACCGTTTGAGATATTTATTATCCGTTCTCAATTTAGCATATTTAATGTATTTTCATCATGTTGAAAAAGTTTGGTGGGAATAAAATAAATAGTTTAAGAGGAGTGGCTAAAAATTCAGAGGCTGATTTTGCAAAAAAAAAAATCCACATTCAGACCAAAATATCTGACTTCCTTTTGCTCTGAGCTATTGAATGTAAATTAGAAAGTTGTCCGGCTTGATGAGAACAATATAAAACCTTTTTTTTTTTTACTGTATTTAAAACTAACTTTTGTCAAAAGCATGTTGAAAGTGACACACTTCCTGCTGCCAGTTGGTGGCGCTATAACTTTGACTCACAATAGTTACATCCATCTGATCGGCCTCTTACCATGAACAAACTGCTGAAGTTTCATCAAGATCAGTTAATGTATGCAGAAGTTATTTCACTTCGTGTTTCTCTTTTCTCGCCATAAATTTCGATTCCTCGCCACGGCCAAACCGTTCAAGATATCAAAAATCCGTCCGCAATTTAGCATCCTCAATGTCTTTACTTCATGCTGACTGAGTTTGGAGGTGATTGAATGAATTCTCTAGGAGGAGTACATCACATTCCACAGCAAGCGTTTTCCAAACAACCCATAATAGCCGACTTCCTGTTGGGCTGGCGTGAAACTTGACAGAGGGAAAGTTGTTCGGCCCCATGAAATCTATATGTGTACCGAGTTTCATATTAATTCATGCAAGCGTGTTTGATATATGGACCAAGTTTTCAGACCCTGTTCAAGAGGGCGCTGTTGAGCCCCCCTGCCACGCCTGTTTCTGAAACTTTTCACATGTCTACTGGCTAATAAGTGTTATGTGTCTGTCGAGTTTCATCCAATTTCAAGCATGTTAAGAGTCTCAAACGCATCCGAAAAGAATATTAAAATTTGATGCGTTGCCACGGCAACAGTATCTAAGATGTCAATAATCCTTTCACAGGTCTACATCTGCCGTGTGTTTACATTATACACATAAAGTTTGAAGCAAATCGGGTAAAATTAAGAGGGTGACTTCAAAGCATTTTGAAAGTGACACACTTCCTGCTGCCAGTTGGTGGCGCTATAACTTTGACTCACAATAGTCACATCCTTGTGATCGGCCTCTTACAACAAACACACTGCGAAAGTTTCATCAAGATCAGTTAATGTATGCAGAAGTTATAACACACTTCCTGTGTCCCATTATTCGCCATAAATTTGTTTCCTCGCCACAGCCAAACCGTTCGAGATATCAAAAATCCGTCCGCAATTTAGCATCCTCAATGTCTTGACTTCATGCACACCGAGTTTGGTTGTGATTGGACGAATATTCTAGGAGGAGTATTTCAAATTCCAGAGGATGCGTTTTTCAAACAACCCATAATAGTTGACTTCCTGTTGGGCTGGTGTAAAACTTAGAGCACGAAAGTTGTTCGGCCCGATGAGATCTATATGTGTACTGAGTTTCATATTATTATATGCAAGCGTGTTTGATTTATAGACCAAGTTTTCGGACACCATTCCAGGGGGCGCTGTCGAACCAGCTTCAGTCCGGCCCTGATGGCCGCAGGTTCTGATGTGTGTGCAAAATTTCAAGAGTTTTTGAGCATGTTAAGGGCCTCAAAAGTGCCCGAAAGGTTGACAAAATAATAATAATAATAATAATAATAAATAATCCTACCGGAAACAATAGGGCTCTTCGCCCTTTCAGGGCTTGGGCCCTAATAATAATAATAATAATAATAATAATAATCCTACCGGAAACAATAGGGCCTTCGCCCTTTCAGGGCTTGGGCCCTAATAATCATACCGAAAACAATAGGGCCTTCGCCCTTTCAGGGCTTGGGCCCTAATAATAATCCTAACGAAAAAAATAGGGCCTTCAACCTTTCAGGGCTTGGGCCCTAATAATAATGAAGAAAAAAAATAATCCTTCCGGAAACAATAGGGCCTTCGCCCTTTCAGGGCTTGGGCCCTAATAATCATAGAAAAAAATAATCCTTACGAAAACAATAGGGCCTTCGCCCTTTCAGGGCTTGGGCCCTAATAATCCTAACGAAAACAATAGGGCCTTCACCCTTTCAGGGCTTGGGCCCTTATAACAAATAATCCTACCGAAAACAATAGGGCCTTTGCCCTTTCAGGGCTTGGGCCCTAATAATAAATAATCCTACCGAAAACAATAGGGCCTTCGCCCTTTCAGGGCTTGGGCCCTAATAATAAATAATCCTACCGAAAACAATAGGGCCTTCACCCTTTCAGGGCTTGGTCCCTAAAAATAATCCTACCGAAAACAATAGGGCCTTCACCCTTTCAGGGCTTGGGCCCTAATAATAATGAATAAAAAAAATAATCCTTCCTGAAACAATAGGGCCTTCGCCCTTTCAGGGCTTGGGCCCTAATAATCATAGAAAAAAATAATCCTTACGAAAACAATAGGGCCTTCGCCCTTTCAGGGCTTGGGCCCTAATAATCCTACCGAAAACAATAGGGCCTTCGCCCTTTCAGGGCTTGGGGCCTAATAAACGGAGCAAAAACAATAGGGTGCTCTCACCATCGGTGCTCGGGCCCTAATAATAATAATTTAGCCCTTAAAATTGGGCCCAAATAATAATCCGTAGGAAAACAATAGGGCCTTCATCCTTTCAGGGCTTGGGCCCTAATAATAATAATCTTCAGGAAAACAATAGGGCTCTGCGCCCTTTCAGGGCTTGGGCCCTAATAATCCTAAAGAAAACAATAGGGCTCTGTACCCTTTCAGGGCTTGGGCCCTAATAATAATCCTTAGGAAAACAATAGGGCCTTCGCCCTTTTAGGGCTTGGGCCCTAATAATAATCCTTAGGAAAACAACAGGGCCTTAGCTCTTTCAGGGTTTGGGCCCTAATAATCCCTAAGAAAACAATAACAAATAATCCTAAGGAAAACAATAGGACCTTTGCCCTTTCAGGGCTTGGGCCCTAATAATAATAATAATCCTCAGGAAAACAATAGGGCCTTCGTCCTTTCAGGGCTTGGGCCCTAACAAGACTCAAACTGAACATAACAGAATACACACGTTACAGTTATAAACATATTATTTTATTATTTATTATTAAATATTTAATTAGTTAATTAAAAATGTATATAACTTTCATCTGCCAATTCAAAGTCATCTGGTGCTACTAACAAAGTCATGTAGTGCAACCAATGTAAAAAATAAAAACAAACACAACCCAGAAAATGTCAATATGTATGGAAGCTTGATATATATATATTAATTAATTAATAATACAAATATTTTTGACCTTGAAAAATATATTTAATGATTATGATGTACACTCTGTATGCAAGGTGCAAGTCACTTACATTTTTTTAATGGTATAAAAGTTTTTTTTTTTAATTTTATTATATAAGACCAATGTCAATACAAAGAGGACATTTCTAAGAATTCGGCACATGTGTGTAGATTAGATTATTAAAAGATTTTCTTTCTTTCTTTCTTTTTCATTGAACACCAAAACATTGCAGGGCAGCAACGACTGACCTTTAATTTGCGCCGAGCATTAAATTCCTGTAGTTTTCTCTGTGTTGTGTCCATGTGGGAGAATCGTGCTGCTTTTCCAAGCACCCATGGGTGTTCCAGAGCCTGTTTCACCATGAGACGTTTATGAGGGTCCAGCACAATGAGCTTACTTACCTACAGACAACATAAAAAAGATAACCAACAGCTAATAATGAATAAACAAAAAGAGCTTATTAGAGCAAATTATTAAGAGCAAATTAGCATCTGAGTCTGCCTTTGATATTTTGACACTCTTCTCTCCCATCTCATTTGAAATCATTCTGCAGTGCATGAAAATCATCAGCATTACAAACAGGACAATAATGATATGTTAGCATGCATTACTCACCAGATCCTTTGCATTGAGAGAGACTTCATCCCACCAGGGGGAGACAAACTCATAATCACAATTCAGAATGCGACTGTACATGTGCTGGTCCCCCCTTGGATCAAAAAATGGTTCAAACCCACACAGCCTGAGGGTGGAGACAGACAGAACAGAAGCAGATGGCAGAGAAATCACAATTTATAATTTGGACAATGAACTGCATGGGTATATATGTCCCTGTGGGGGACATACAATGTCCCTAAGGGTATATATATATCTTCAGTGGCAGTCTTCACACACACATGTCAGTTTTGGTCAGTAAGATTTCTTTAATGTTTTTAAAAGAAGCTCACCAAGGCTGTATTTATTTGATCAAAAATAGTAAAAACAGTAATATGGTGACATTTTTATAATAATTAAAAACAAATGTTTTCCATTTTAGTAATGTAATTCACAATGTAATTAATTTCTGTGATGCAAAGTTGAATTTTCAGCAGCCATTACTTCAGAGTCACATTATCCTTGAGAAATTATTCTAATATGCTGATATTAAATGAAAATGTAATATCAGTTGGTGAAAATATTATCATTAACATTATTATTATCAAAGTTGAAAACAGCTGTGCTGCTTAATAGTAACGATGACTGACTCAGTAGAGTAGTTGAATCCATATGTGGTGTTTTATTAAGCACAGTAACACCAACAAAGTATGATCCAAGACAGGAAGCATGGTCAACAAACATACACAGTATGTAACAGTAACAGTAGCGCCAGTCCAAACATCAAACTAATCCAAGTCTATAATCCAAAAACTGTGGTCAAGAACAGGCAGAGAAACATTAACGAGGCAAACAAACAAGGTATCAGAAACGCTTGCTAAAGACAGGGTAAACTGGCAATACTTTGCGCAACATGATGCACACACAACATGGTTTATAACAGGTAGGAACAGGAAGTGATGCAAGAAGAACCAGCAGTGCTCAGTACTCAGGAGATGGCTCCCTCTGGCGGTTGATTGAATGGATGGCAGATGCAGATGTTACATTCATATTTTTGTAGAAACCGTGATTTTTTCCGAACTCTTTGTAAAGTTCAGAAGAAATTTGAAATATGAATAATGTATAACATTACAATTGTCTTTATTATCACTTTTGACAACTTGATGCATCTTTGCTATCAAAAGTATTAAATTCTTTAAAAAAAAAACACATACTAACTCCACAGTATATATCCCTGTTCCTTTTCAAGGGAACTTCTATGCTGCGTCAGCTGCTGACGCTATGTACAAAGACGCCATACAATGCAAAGGTGCAAAGGTGATGCTCGGCACAGATGCCGAAAGGTGTGCCCCAGCATATAAGGAGGGTGCATGAGAACACATCATCAGCATCTTTGTCTTCAGGAAGCCGCAGTGTGTGAAGAAAGAATAGAAGGTGAGCAGAATAATGGTGTGTAGACTATTCAGATGCTGTGTTTCTCTGTACCCATGTTTCTTAATGCCTGGGGATGGTCATGAGCTGTGTAATTGTCTGGAAGTGGAGCATCCATGATCAGCCCTCAAGGGGTATGGATGCATTAATTGCGATGATTTCTCACTGAGAAAACTCCGCTCCCGACAGACTCTCTTTAAGAGAGAAGAAAGTCAAGCCGCTGAGCCCCAGGGCTCTAGCTCCGCACTTGCTGAGGCAGCGCACAGGCTACGATTGTGGGAATCTCAGACGGATCTGGTAGAGGAGCATGAGAGAGTTTCCCTCACCTCTCCCGCCAGCTCCATCATCTTTGTGCCACAAGTGAAAGCCCACTCAGCGGTTTCTTTCATGGTAAGCGAGGACTTATTGCTCATCTATGACTCTGATATAATAGACGTATTGTCAGTAGAAACTGATGTATTTAATAGATCTGTTTCCTGCTCAACACAGCAAACCATGGAATACGATGAGCTAGTGAAACTTATGACTCATGACACAGCCAGACATTCCCTTTCTCCCAGGCCTGCACACTGAGGTGTCAGGTGCGTGGAGACATCCATACTCTGCCCACGTGGTCCATTCGGCTTTGAGTTATTCAAATGTCAGGGGTCTGAGGGAGCAGGTTTATGGGTGGATGCCTCGGGTGGAAAGGAATTTAGTGAATTACCTTTTCCCGGGGATATCCTTATCACTGAAGGCTCCCGTTTTGACTTCTAAACCATGTAAGATGACATCGAGGTTGGTGGGCAGAGCATATGCAGCAGCTGGGTAGACTGGTGGAGCTCATTACACTATGGCAGTACTGAGACAGTCTCTGAACTGCATATAGCCTTAGATGTTGGCAATGGAGAGACATCTCTGTCTTAATTTGTCAGAGATCAAGGAGTCTTGATTCCTAAAATATTTCGTCTTGATTCCTAAAATATAAAGCTGTCCTCCTTGATGTCCCTGTCTCGGCACTACCGTTGAGAAGGTGGTGGACAGGTTGAGAGAGACGAGATTGCAATCAGCTGTGTCTTGCCAGGTTTATATTTATATATATGCTATGTATATATACATACTATACAGTATAGTATGTTACTATAAAATGCATTATACTACTTTTACCATACTGTGGTGTAAAACTGCTCAAATTCTTCAGACCTCACCAAAAAGGCTTTAAAGGAGAACTCCGGTCAATTTTAACATTCAAGTCAAGTCAAGTCAAGTTTATTTATATAGCGCTTTTCACAACACAGGTTGTATCAAAGCAGCTTCACAGTAATAAATTAGAACAATACATCAATGTTTGTTTCTAGTGGAACGTCTACGTTCGGTAATGCTGATCAATAGTATCGTTGATTGATTAATTAAATTAAATATCCCCAAATATCCCCAACTGAGCAAGCCAAAGGCAACAGTGGCAAGGAACCGAAAAACTCCATCAGGTGACCTAATGGAGAAAAAAAAACCTTGGGAGAACCCGGGCTCAGTCGGGGGCCAGTTCTCCTCTGGCGTTTATGAACTAGAGGTCGGATTTAACTGTAGAATTAAAAGTATTATATGAATGCCTGGCTGAAGAGATGCGTCTTTAATCTAGTTTTAAACTGGGAGAGCGAGTCTGAGCAACGAACAGTATCCGGAAGACTATTCCAGAGTTTTGGTGCTAAATGTGAAAATGCTTTCCCTCCTTTGGTGGACCTAGATATCCTAGGTATGACCAAAAGCCTCGAATTTAGTGACCTTAAAGAGCGCGATGGATTATAGGGCGATAGAAGATCCGTTAAAAAGACTGGAGCTAAGCCGTTTAGGGCTTTATAAGTCAGTAGCAATACCTTGTAATTAATACGGGACTTTATAGGTAACCAATGTAGGGATGATAAAATCGGTGTTATATGATCATATTTTCTTGATCTAGTTAGAACTCTAGCGGCGGCATTTTGGACTAACTGTAGCTTGTTTATTGAGGATGCAGGACAACCGGCTAATAACGCATTACAGTAATCTAGTCTCGAGGTCATGAATGCATGAACTAACTTTTCTGCGTCAGAAACTGATAGCATATTACGTAGCTTAGCAATGTTTCTAAGGTGGAAAAAGGCTGTTCTTGTAACATATGAAATATGATTTTCAAAAGACAGGTTGCAGTCAATGTTTTTTTAAACATTGAGCTAATTTTTTTGTAAATTTGGAGTGCTGTCAATACAGAGAACAACGACAAAAATCAGTGTTGCCTACACCGTGTTATCCCGTTTTTAAAATTTGCACCCTGTTGACTTCAATGGGGCAAGTTTTAAACCTGCTTTTAGCCTCTTAACATCCTTGATGTGTCATTACAAGTGCACAGCTAATGTGAGTGATTCCTTCAGAGTGATCACGGGTGAATCTGACTGCAGTAGATGTGAAAGATATTAATAAAAATTATGCTATTTCAGCCAGCGCAAATACCTGTATTTACATCCTGTTTTCGGTCGAAGTCCATAGTAATCGATTGTCGAGTTCACACGCATAGGTTTAGTTACCTATGATCACGCGCGTGAACTCGGCAATCGATTACTATAGACTTCGACTGAAAACAGGAAGAAAATACAGGTATGTGCGCTGGCTGAAATAACATCATTTTTATTCATATCTTTCACATCTACTGCAGTCAGATTCACCCGCGATCACTCTGAAGGAATCACTCACATTAGCTGTGCACTTGTAATGACACATCAAGGATGTTAAGAGGCTAAAAGCTGGTTTAAAACTTGCCCCATTGAAGTCAACAGGGTGCAAATTTTAAAAAGAGGATAACACGGTGTAGGCAACACCGATTTTTGTCGGTGTTCTCTGTATTGACAGCACTCCAAATTTACAAAAAAATGAGCTCAATGTTAAAATTGACCGGAGTTCTCCTTTAAGAGCTCCCTACATAGAAACATCTTTACTCAATCTCTTTGAGACACTTCAGCCTTAAGCTTACATGAACAATTTCTTAGTTAAAGCATTTACTTCATCTTCAAACACTAGAGAATAATGACAAATATTATCTGCACCGCTTACTGAAACAAAGAACGTGCTATCAGTATGTTTTGGGAAAGTTTCCTGTTTAGAGCAAGAGCTTGACCAACTCCAACCTTGAAGAAGCTGTTTATGTGCACTAGTATTCTTTATTACATGTCCTGTATAGGTGAGGTGGACCCTTGGGAGATTGACTGACTTGTTTTCCTCAACATGCTGGCACCTAAAAACAGTTCTGTGACCTTGGAGGGTCACTCTCTGCCTAAAACCTGGGTCTGGGTGTCATCCGTGTGATCGATGAAGATATGCTTCTGTCTATCAGTCCATTTGAGGAAAGTTTATCTATTTCTTAGCCAATCAGAGTCATTCAACCCTGAAGTAATGACGGAGTCGTGACCTTAAAAAGTATAATTGCCGTGAAATGTGAATGTACAGCAGAACAGCCTATAAACTCCTTGAGAGTGTTGAAGCTGACTCCTGCTGATGAAACTGCAAACTATCTACAGTAAAATTTTCTTCAAAAAGGAACTTGCTCTTCTAGTCAAGTCAAGTCAAGTCATCTTCATTTATACAGCACTTTTAACAATGTAGATTGTTCCAAAGCAGCTTTACAGTGATAATAGGAAATTAAAGTAACAGAGATTGTTTTGGCTTTATAGCAGCTCTAGAATGAAGTTATTGTCTAGCTAAAATTAGTTTTGATTGATTCACTTCCGTCGCAACGCTCATTAGTTATTAACTTAGGGGCCGCTAACACAACACCGTTTTAACAGAAAACTCAAGTTCTTTCTGCGCAAACTTCAAAAAACGTGAACCTGTGAGAACGCTGATGGCGTGCACATGCATATTACGAGTTCAGTCTATAGGTATGCGCATTTGAATATGCGTGTAGTCATTCCCTACAAACCAACCCTCAACAAACTACTTGTCTAGCCTTAAAATATGTAATACAGAATTTTTATCGCTTCCGCGTAGCCACGCAAACCGGAATTATCCCGACAACGCTTTATCTGTAGAGAGGTAAAGGGAGGGGAGGGAGGCCTTCACAGGGGAGAGACTAGTTGACAATTCAGGACTGCGTTGTCATCGCGTCGGGTCCTTCATCAGATCTGATACGGCCTGGATCCGGCGGAATGCTTCCCGGACAATGTTAGGAAGACTGTTCCAAAGTTTTGGTGCTAAATAGGAAAGGGATCTTCCACCAGCAGTCGATTTTGATATTCTAGGTATTATCAACTGGCCGGAATTTTGAGATCGCAATAGATGTGAAGGATTATAATTTGTTAAGAGCTCACTCAAGTACTGCAGAGCTAAACCATTTAGTGCTTTGTAAGTAATCAGCAATATTTGAAAACTGATACGATGTTTAATAGGGAGCCAATGCAGTTTTGACAGAACAGGGCTAATATGGTCATACTTCCTGGTTCTGGTAAGAACTCGAGCTGCTTCGATTTGGACCAGCTGTAATTTGTTTATTAAGCATGCAGGGCAACCACCCATAAGAGCATTACAATAATCTAGCCTTGAGGTCATGAACGCATGAACTAACTGTTCCGCATTTGTCAATGAGAGCATATGACGTAATTTAGATATATTTTTAAGATGGAAAAATGCAGTTTTACAGATACTGGACACGTGACTTTCAAATGAAAGATTGGTATCAAAGAGCACACCCAGGTTCCTAACCGACGACGAAGACTTAACAGAGCAGCCATCAAGTGTTAGACAGTATTCTAGGTTATTACATGAGGACGTTTTTTGTCCAATAATTAGAAACTCTGTTTTAATGCCAACATAATTTTCGAGTCTATTTAAAAGAATGTTGTGGTCGATAGTGTCAAATGCAGCACTAAGATCGAGTAACACTAATAGAGAGACACAACCACGATCGGATGATAAGAGCAAATCATTTGTGACTCTAACGAGAGCAGTCTCAGTACAATGGTACGGTCTAAATCATGACTGGAAATCCTCGCAGATATCATTTCTTTCAAGAAAGGAACACAGTTGTGAAGATACTGCTTTTTCTAATATCTTTGACAGAAAAGGTAGATTCGAGATCGGCCTGTAATTGACTAATTCTGTAGGATCAAGTTGCGATTACTAGTCATCCAATTTTTTATATCACCTATGCATTCCGTTAATTTTGTGAATTGGTAAGTTTCGCCAGGGCGTGAAGAAATATAGAGCTGAGTATCATCAGCATAACAGTGGTTTTCACTGTGTAGTCCTTGTCTGGCCTTAAAATATGTAATACAGAATTTTTATCGCATTTTTAAAAATTCTGTATTACATATTTTAAGGCCAGACAAGTAGTTTGTTGAGGGTTGGTTTGTAGGGAAGGACTACACGCCTGCGCAATACACACCTGCGCAGATATATTCAAATGCACATACCTATTGACTGAACTCGTAATACGCATGTGCACGCCATCAGAATTGTCACAGGTTCACGTTTTTTTTTTTTTTTAAGTTTGCGCAGAAAGAACTTAGAAGTTTTCTGTTAAAACGGTGTCGTGTTAGCGGCCCCTAAGTTAATAACTAATGATCGTTGCGACGGAAGTGAATCAATCAAAACTAACTTTAGCTCGACAATAACTTCATTCTAGAGCTGCTATAAAGCCAAAACAATCTATGTTACTAATTCCATGCTTCCTAATGATATCTCCCAAGGGTAGCATGTACAGAGTGAAAAGCAACGGTCCTAGTACTGAGCCTTGTGGTACGCCATACTGAACTTGTGATCGATGAGACATCTCTTCATTTACTGCTACAAACTGATAACGGTCAGATAAGTATGATTTAAACCATGCTAATGCAACTCCACTAATGCCAACATAATTTTCGAGTCTATTTAAAGCTACACTATGTAGGATTTTCTTCCATCTAGCGGTGAAATTGTTTATGACTACCAACTGAATATTACTTTCTAGCCCCTCCCATTCCAAGGGCGTTTTAACTCCTACGGTGGCCGTATTATTTCAAATCTGCCGGCAGTTGTGAGTAATCTCCCCCTCGCATTCGTCACAGTGCCACTGAGTGTAAAAACGTGAAAGGCGAAGCTTGAATTTCCAGGTATGTCCCTCTTTGGCTAATGTATTTTCAAGATGGAGTCGCAACATGGCTGCCACCATTCGAGTGACTCGCTCGTATGTATTATAAATGGCAGATTCTACGCTTATGAGAATACTTGATTAGTTGGTAGAAGTAATTACACATTAATGGGCACATATCATTTTGAAAGAACAAAGTGTTTTTTGCTAAGAATCAACTTAAAAAACTTACACAGTGTAGCTTTAAAAGAATGTTGTGGTCAATAGTATCAAATGCAGCACTAAGATCGAGTAACACTAATAGCGAGATACAACCACGATCGGATGATAAGAGCAAATAATTTGTAACTCTAATGAGAGCAGTCTCAGTGCTATGGTACGGTCTAAATCCTGACTGAAAATCCTCGCAGATATCATTTCTTTCTAAAAAGTTACATGGATACCGCCTTTTCTAGTATCTTTGACAGAAAAGGTAGATTCGAGATTGGCCTGTAATTGACTAATTCTGTAGGATCAAGTTGCGTTTTTTTAACAAGCGGTTTAATCATAGCCAGCTTAAAAGTTTTTGGTACGTATCCTAATGACAAAGATGAATTAATGATATTAAGAAGAGGATCTATGACCTCTGGAAGCATCTCTTTCAGTAGCTTAGTCGGTATAGGGTCTAACATACATGTTGTCGATGTAGATGATTTAACAAGTTTAGAGAATTCTTCCTCTTCTATAGCAATGAATGAATCAATTTTTTCCTTAGGGAGACTACAATGCACTCCCTGATGCGATACTGTAGTAGATGGTTGCATAGTTAAAATTTTCTCCCTGATATTATCCTCCCTGATAATGTATCTTATAAGTGAAGAAGTTCATAAAGTCATTACTGCTGTGCTGATTGGAATCTTCTGAACTTGAAGCTTTATTTTATCATTTACACTATGGGCCCTATTTTAACGATCTGAAACGCAAGTATCAAGTGCGAAAACGCAAGTAACTTTGTGGGCGGGTCTTGGGCGCTGTTGCTATTATACCGGCGGGATAAATGACTCTTGCGCCCGACGCAAATCTAAAATGGGTTGGTCTGAAGTAGCTTCATTATTCATAGGTGTGGTTTGGGCGTAATGTGAAATAAACCAATCAGAGAAACATCTCACATTCCCTTTAAGAGCAGGCGCGCTTGTCCCATGGCGCATTGCTATTGTAATGGCGGATTTGCCAGGCGCACACCAGGAGCGGTTCACAGCCGAGGAGACCGACGTTCTCGTCAGGGCCGTAACAGACAGAGAAGTGACATTGTATGGGGATGGGAGAAACCCACCCAAATTAGCTTCGGTTAAACAGTCGTATAATAATTTGGGTAAATGTGTAAGCTAGATTTATGCCTATTTTTTCACATCTTCATGGACACAACAATGGACACTTGTAATAATGTATGGTTTTCTAAAAATGAGAACTGCTGCGTCTGTGTGTAGATGAGATAAACATCTCGTTGTGCCCACGCTACATTGATTATGGCCAAGCATGCACCCTTAAAATAGCATATGAATAACATGCGCAATGCGCCACTGACTTTAGACTAGGTTTTTCCTGGTAAGTGGCAGAATTGTTTTCTAAACCTGCAAAATAGCAGCAGGGAACGTTTGAGCCAGAACACGCCTCCTCTTTGCGCTGAACCGCCCCCGGGAGCACAAATTGAATTCCTTATTTACAGACATTCGTCTGTGGAGGGAAAAGTCCGCTGTGCGTGGGTGCAAAATAGGAATGATACATGCATCGGTGTACAAAGTCAATTTCACTGCAAGATAGGGCCCTATATATTGTTATATTAACCCATTTAATCCCACCGGTCACAATAGTGACCGTAAAAAAATGTTTCATTTCTAAGGCTATAAAAATGTTACTGAATGATCTATCAATGCATTTCCAGCAGATATTGAAATAATAAAGGGTCTCAATGAAATATGTGCAGTGTCGCATGTTTACTGTAAATTGTCACATGACCAGAGCTGTTTACTTCCTGTTTGCGCCAAGAGAAGAGGATGGCAGCAAGAAAGCTCCCAAAGAAAAGGTTATTAAAGTATGTTAAAATAAAGATAGGACATAGATTTTTGGTACACATCATGTTTAAGGTGTCTAGTATTGATATATGCATTTGCAATTACTCAACTTTATTTAATGTGGTCATAGAACTCACAAACATGTCAACGGCAACAATAGTGACCGGTGGGATAACCCATTGTATCTACATGTAATACACATAGGCTAACTGTTCTACCTTACTTTCTGCTGCTACCTTACTTTCTACCTAATTTTACACACAGACACACACACAGAAACACACACACACACACACACATGGACCCAAGGAAGACTAGCTAGCTAGCTAATTCTGCTAGCTAATTCTGCTGCTACCTAACTTCCTACCTACTGCAACTTTCCACACAAGCACACACACACACACACCTATACATGTCTATATTACTAACAGGGGACTATCGCTCTACACTGGCCAAGAGGGGACTAGTGTTTCTGGTCATTTTGAAGAAACAAAAATGACATACAAAATTTTCTTTTAAGCTCCTTTTTCATAATATAACTTCAAATATGCATTTTTTAATTTTTAAAAAAACATGCCAAGTGGGGACCTGAAACTCTGAACGATCTCTACCTATACAAGTGGGGACTCTCATAGGCTGCAATGGAGCTGTGTGTGTGTGAACAGTGAAGTGAACTGGCAGCGAAGTCTGCCTTCATTATGTAACTATATATACACATATATATATATATATATATATATATATATATATATATATATATATATATATATATATATATATATATATACATAACCCATCAGTTATCAAAAAATAAAAAAAAGATTTTTTTTTAGGAAAGACCATTTAAATCTACAACGGGGTAAAAAATACGGCCCGACGGCAACATTTCAAAAGCAGAGGCGAGAATATCCTCTTATCATTCATAATATTAATTTTCTTATTTAACGCTCTCTCTTCAGAGATACTTTCTTAGCTTGATTATGCAGTCCCTAACAATTTACTTGTTACTACTTTTCTTAATCATTTCTTCTGTACCTCAGTAGCAGTTCCATACCAACAAATAATACAGAATATCATAACACTTACAATGAAAGCACTATAAAACATCAGAAGCTTTATGTTGTGGACATTACAGCAAAGTTATTGCTTTATTTGGCCTATTAATTAAAACTTAATTTCTACTCTAATAAAATCAGTAGACATGTCATTTTTTCTACTTCCTTTGTTTCTAGGATGTTGATGTACAGAGAAATTCAGTGTTTGAAATATTGCTCAATTTAAATGCAACCAAACATACTGTATGTCGCTCGTTACCATCCAACAGTGGACCTTTCTTGAAGATCAAATTCAAAACTTTTAAGTTGATTTGCTGCATCTGGTCATTTTGAAGAAACAAAAATGAAATACACAATTTTCTTTTACTGTCTTTTTTCATAATATAACTTCAAATACGCAAAAAAAAAAAAAAAAACTTAAACATGCCAAGATGGAATCTCAACTCTGAACGATGTCTACCTATACAAGTGGGGACTTTCTGAACGATCTCTACCTATACAAGTGGGGACTTTCTGAACGATCTCTACCTATACAAGTGGGGACTCACAATAGCCTGCAATGGAACTGTTTGTGTATGTGTGTGAACAGTTAAGTCTGTCTTTATTTTGTAACTATAATTTATTGCTACAATGGGGTAAAAAATACAGACGGCCCGGCTGTAATAAGGATCCACTGAAGGCAAGTGTAAATGAGAACCCAAGTGCAGTTTATTACAAACAAAAGCAAAGATAAAACAAAAACATGGTGTGGCATGAAAAAAAAAACTAAAAAAACAGAACATGAACAAAGACTTACAAACAGTGGTCTACAGGAAACAATACTTTACAAAGACACATGGAAAACATGAGGGCTAAATACAAAGACTAATGACAAGACAAGGGACACCTGTGATGAACAGTGATCACACAATTAACCAATGACAAGACACATGGCATGATCACATGACAAACAGGGAATCACATGACAGACATGGAAACATGACATGACACAAAAACATGACAAGAACAAACCCAAAATCGTGACACCGGCAGCAACAGTTCAAAATCAGAGGCGAGAATATCCTCTTATCATTCATAATATTATTTTTCTTATTTAACGCTCTCTCTTCAGAGATACTTTCTAAGCTTGGTTATGCAGTCCCTAACAATTTACTTGTCATTGTTATGTGCCATTGCACACACACACACAAGAGGGGATCTGCAACTCAATGTTATAATTATAATGTAATTATTATTATATTATTAAATATTGCAACTGATAGTATTGGCTGCATATTAATTAAAACATAATTTCTACTGTAATAAATTCAGTAGACATGTCCTTATTTTTTTTTTGTTTCCTTTGTTTCTAGGATGTTGATGTACAGAGATATTAAGTGTTTGAAATATTGCTCAATTTAAATGCAACCAAACATGTGTCGCTCGTTACCATCCAACAGTGGACCTTTCTTGAAGATCAAATTCAAAACTTTTAAGTTGACTTGCTGCATCTGGTCATTTTGAAGAAACAAAAATGAAATACACAATTTTCTTGTAAGGTCTTTTTTCATAATATAACTTCAAATATGCGAAAAAAAAATTTTTTAAACATGCCAAGATGGAATCTCAACTCTGAACGATGTCTACCTATACAAGTGGGGACTTTCTGAACGATCTCTACCTATACAAGTGGGGACTCACAATAGCCTGCAATGGAGCTGTGTGTGTGTGTGTGTGTATGAACAGTGAAGTGAACTGGCAGTGAAGTCTGTCTTCATTATGTAACTATATATATATATATATATATATATATATATATATATATATATATATATATATATATATATATATATATATATATATATTAATAGTATATGATATATTATGCCTTTTATCATTCATAATATTATTTCTCTTATTTAAAGCTTATTTTCTCTCTTCATAGATACTTTCTATGCTTGGTTAAGCAGTCCCTTTAGGGTTTATGGGATTAATCAAACAGAAATAGCTCTTTAAGGTAACAATTTCAGGTGACTTATATTTAGTGTAGTGTAAAGCATACTTTATACAGTGAATAATGATTTTATTAATCAAAATGAACTTCGCGTCCCCAGTTGGATGGTAAAGAACGATACGTGTTTGGCTGCTTTGTACATTTCTTGCCATCACAAACACACTGTAAAGATTTTGGAGGTCAATCTCAAAATGTTATGTAGACTTGCTGCACTGAACATTTTTAGTTGGTTCAGTTGAAATATATGAAGTAGGGATGTTCATTTAACATTTTGTTTTCTGACTGACAGCTGATGCTTGTTAACCAGTCAGATCAGTTAACTGACATGATTTGAAGGTTAGATTAGAATTAAATGGAATTAGAATAGATAATAGTCTGTGACCGATTCAAATACCTCAAACATGTAGACTTACATGTGCAAATAGCAGCATAAACAACAGAACATGAGGATTCACACACCGTCACATCAAGCACCCGCAGTGCTTCTGTGAACACAGTAAACCAGAATAAAACTGTATATATAACTGTATATATAATAAATAGGCCAACTTAAATGAACACTTAACAAAACTAAAGTGCAATAAATAATAAACGCTTTAGGGTCTGTTTACACGACATCATTTTCAACTGAAAACTGAAAACGTTTTGGCCGTTCATTTCAACGAAAATGCCATTTTGGGGGCCTGACAATGCAAGCTTTTGAAAACGAGTTTTAAAGTGCAAGGTTTTGAAAATTATGCCTTTACCATCTGCATGTAAACAACATAAACGGGAATTTGTGAAATTGGTACGTCATTCCAACCCGGTCACACTAAATGCTTCTCTATAGCACACAATGGGCCCTATCTCGCACCCAGCGCAATTGACTTTGTACAGCGACGCATGTATCATTCCTATTTTGCACCCGCGCAAAGCGGACTTTTCCCTCCAGAGACGCACGTCGGTTAACTAAGAAATACACTTGCGCTCCCCGGGGCGGTTCAGCGCAAAGAGGAGGCGTGTTCCGGTGCAAACGTTCCCTCATGCTATTTTACAGGTTTAGAAAACAATTGCGCCACTGACCGAAAAAAAACAGTTTAAAGTCAGTGGCGCGTTGCGCATGTTATTCATATGCTATTTTAAGGGCGCATGCTTGGCCATAATCAATGTAGCGTGTGCACAACATACACTTTTATTCTCTCATCTACACAGAAGCAGCAGTTCTCATTTTTGCAAATAATACATTTTTACGATAGATAGATAGATAGATAGATAGATAGATAGATAGATAGTTTATTATAAAAGCATACATCTAGCTTACACATGTACCCAAATTATCATACGCCTGTTTAATGTTTAACCGAAGTTAATTTGGGTGTTTCTCCATCCCCAACGTCCCTGACGAGAACGTCGGTCTCCTCGGCTGTGAACCGCTCCTCGCGTGCGCCTGGCAAATCCGCCGTTATAATAGGACTCCGCTATAGAACAAGCACGCCTGCTCTCAAAGGGAATGTGAGATGACGCTCTGATTGGTTTATTTCACGTTACGCCCAATCCACACCTATGAATAATGAAGCTACTTCAGACCAACCCCTTTTAGATTTGCGCCGGGCGCAAGAGTCAATTATCCCGCCGGGAAAATAGCAACAGCGCCGAGATCCGCCCACAAAGTTACTTGCGCTTTGCGCTTTGACACTTGCGTTTCAGATCGTTAAAATAGGGCCCATTGTGTTTATTGTGCAATTTATACGCGGAAATTAGTTTTTACGTGTATGTGATACGCATGGGTGGGTTTAGGGTAGGTTTAGTAGTGGCGTGTAATATGTAATATGTATTATATGTTTGGTTAGGATTAGTGCTGTAGGGTGTGTGTACACGCAATAAAGTGCGTATCATATGCATGTAAAAAACAAATTTTCGCATAAAACATTGCACGATAAACTATGCGTGCTATAGAGATGCATGTTCATGAGATCAGGCTGGTCATGCACAAGTATATAACATGTTCACATGTGTACTTATCATCAGGTGTTCACATGGTCATGAGTATTACGTGTTTGCCGTTTTTTTTTTTGTTTTTTTTTACAAAGTGAACTACTGGCCTGGCTTGTATAATACAGCCCTTTTAGTGTTTATAGGGTTTGTTTGTAAACAATGCTATAGTTGTATTTAACAATATTTTAAATTTTGCACGCAGTTGTGTAGTGTATTACTTTAGTTTGAAAATTACTTGCATTATCTTTTTAACTGTTAAATTCTCATTAATTTCTCTTTCATTGTGCTTAGATGAGGTTAAATCTTGGCTTGCTCAAAACTTTTTGTCTTTAAATGAAGACAAAACTGAGGTGATAGTTTTTGGCCGGGGGTGAATAGAGCAGAAATATTGCTTTAAGGTAACAATTGCAGGTCACCACACAAGTTAAACTGTACATGATCTAGACTCTAGATAAATATAATGCGACCACAGCAGTAAGTCAGGGGAATGCTTATATTTATTCCTTTGGTTTCAATTTTGAACATGTTGCCATTCTTTTTAAAAAGGTACACATTTTAATACAATTATAAAATGATATAACATGATTTGATACTGTATATTAGCAGCAATTACGGTACACATTTTTCACTTTAGCAACAAAGTGGAGACCCTCTTTTCTGTAATGAAAGACCAATCTTATGGGTTGTGGTCTCTCAGACATTGGCAGTAATACAAATAAAATAAATACATTGTTTCCCTTTGGACTTAAATTACACTTGATACTGGGCATCATTACATTTTTCCCCTGACTGAAAGGGGATGCTTGTAACCCGATCATAATCTGTTATCCGACAAGATTAGAATGTTATATTCTAATTAAATTAAATTAGAATGTATGTATTTCTCAATACTTATCACTTCTTCCAAAGCTCTTCACTCCCATTGTCTTAACCAACTTTCAGCTTCACTGCAGTTAATTTCACAATTAAACGCATTAAAACTACCAGAACACATCATTCATGTCTCAAATTAAGTCATTATTTCAGAACTGTGAAGGTTTCAGCCAACAAACATAAATTAAATATACAAAACAAAACACAGACAAACAACAGGCAGCAATATGCACTATTTTCTGCTGTTCAGAATTCAATGCAGTTTATGTTACATGGTTCATGTTTACATTAATATACAAAATTATTTCCTTTTGTATAGATGGTGATGAAATTGAAAGACTAAGACCTGTGTATGTGTTTAGTTACATCTTCATTTTTCAGATTCTTTTCAAAAAATAATATTCAGAATATATATCAATGTGGTATACGGTAGAAATATTGCACATTTCAGTCTAGCTTAGGTTTTTAAATTAAATAACACAGTCTTGGAAAAATATGTAAGCATGTGCAAATAAGCCTGTATAGTAAATCAAGTTCTGTTGGTCTTTGTGTTTAAGTGAGAAATTAATTCATTTAAATTGAAAGATCTCAATGTTTATAAGATCTTTCAATTATGTTTAACAGTTTTGAGCGTATAAAAGAGTGTATAAAAATGGGCTCTGAGTTTTGGCAGTGGTTGTGTCTAAGTGAAATATGTAGTTTGGAAGATGTAGTCACTGAATGCATTAATACAACATTGAATGACACAGACATTTGCAACACTTCTACAGTAATACCGTATCAAAATATATTCAGAATCTAAAAAATTAAATACTATCAAAACAATTAGATGTAGCTGAACACATACAGGTATTAATCTTTCAGTTTCATCACCATCTATAAAAAGGGGAAACTTGGGGGGAAATGTGTACTGTACTGTAAACAATGAACATGTGACATAAAATGCTGTGAATTCTGAACAACAGAAAACAGCAGAAATATGTTATAATGCTACCTGTTATTTGTGTTTTTTTTTTTATTTAACGTGTGTTTTTTGGGTAAAACCTTTTCTAGTGTTCTGGAAGAATGAGTTGATCTGAGACATGAATGAAGTTTCAGTGCATTTTGAATGTGAAATGAACTGCTAGCTGTAAGTTGGTTTGGAGAAGATATCATGGTCTTTTAACCTGATATCATTTAAGATATCATTTAAGACTGTGGTATAAATGATTGAATGATTTAACTATAACTCATTATTATCCTTGATATTCTAAAATAGGTATGTTTCATGTGTATGTAGACTCTAGTGTGTGTGAATTGAGTTGTTGCACTTCCCCCCACACACAATTTACATATCAATGCAGGAAGGCCTGAAAGGCCAGTGTTTGTCTCAGGTGAGAAAACAGGCCAACAACCCTCACAGTACTGTTACCAATATATGTGCAACTTCTCAAATAAACTAAAATAAACTAGAGAAAACACTGGGATTTACCCTGCCAAATTAAATTAAATTACAGGTTTTTACAATTGCTAGGACACATTTCTCAATATTTAGGTACATTTTCAAAACTCTTCACTCAGTTCTCCTAACCAACTTACAGCTTGACAGCAGTTCATTTCACATTCAAAATGCACTGAAACTTCATTCATGTCTCAGATCAACTCATTCTTCCAGAACACTAGAAAAGGTTTCACCCATACACTTAGTGCATTTTGAATGTGAAATGAACTGCTGTCAAGCTGTAAGTTGGTTTGGAGAAGATATCATGGTCTTTTAACCTGATATCATTTAAGATATCATTTAAGACTGTGCTATAAATGATTGAATGATTTAACTATAACTCATTATTATCCTTGATATTCTAAAATAGGTATTTTTCATGTGTATGTAGACTCTAGTGTGTGTGAATTGAGTTGTTGCACTTCCCCCCACACACAATTTACATATTAATGCAGGAAGGCCTGAAAGGCCAGTGTTTATCTCAGGTGAGAAAACAGGCCAACAACCCTCACAGTACTGTTACCAATATATGTGCAACTTCTCAAATAAACTAAAATAAACTAGAGAAAACGCTGGGATTTACCCTGCCAAATTTATTTTGTAAAGTTTTCTTTTGTAAAAATGTATTTAAAAATAAATAAAACAAGAATTACACTATCTACTGTTCACTGCAGTTAATGTTACATTATCCACGTTTACAATACTGTTCAAAAAATATGAAACTGAGAGTAACACTTGTATAGGTGTTTAGTTTTATTATTTTTTTTTATTATTCAGAATATATTTAAATATTAGGTTTTGAACATCAGTTTTGATTAGAGAATGTAAACATCTGCAAATTGGCCTGTATAGAACATAAATGTCTGTTGGTGTTTGTGTTAAGTGAGAAATAAATAATTTTTTTGCCAAAGCAATAATAAATGATCCACAGTTTGGCTCACATAAGCCCCATTCACACAGAGATTCCGGAAAATACACTGATAATTTGTCCCGGGATTGTTTGATTTCTGTTCATTCACACTACCAGTGATTTTCTGAAATCAGTGTGTGTATATATTATAATATAATATTTAAATATAAAATCTTAGCACTATGTTTACAATGACACTAAATTCATGATTATTCCAAACACAAATAAAATTTCAGTTTCTCAATACTAATGTCACTTTTTCAAAACTCTCTTCACACAGTGATCACACCATCCGTCTATGTGAGCTAAACTGTGGATCACTGCTTTGAAAGATGTCATTGAATGCATTTTGTGCCATTTACATGAATTATTCTTAAACACAAACTCCAACAGAAATTTATGTTCTATACAGGCTAATTTGCACATGTTTACATACTCTTTTTAAAACTGTTAATAATAATAGTACTGTTAAACTGTTAAAAATAACAAGTAATATCAGTAATATCACATTGAAATAGATATTCTGATTCTAAAATATAATATTATCAAAATAATTAGATGTAACTAAACACCAACACAAGTGTTCACCTATACAAAAGGGGAAACTTAGGAATATTTTAGTACAGTAATGTTAAAAAGTTAGTTAGTTAGTATACTTTACTTTATTGCTCTTTTTCAGTAAATCTGTCTTGGACTCATAGCTGCATTAGTACACAACATATACATACACACACAAACCAAAAAGAGTTTAAAAAGACGACTACATTACTACATCTTGCTATTTAACATATTAATAGATACAGGAATAAATGATTTTTTGTAACGGTTACTCTTACTCAGTGGGACTCTATACCATCTCCCTGATGGCAGAAGCTGACACATTGGAAATAAAAGATGGCTTGAATCACTCACTATTGTCTGCATTTTTAATAACCATCGATTCGTAAATTGATTGAAGTGATGAGTACTCTCTTACACTCATAACTTTCATTGCAGTTTTCACAAGACGTGCAAGCTGTGATTTTAATTGGACCGAAAGATTGCCATACCAAGTTTGCATCCAATAATTTAAAAGACTACCTAAAACGGCATAATAAAATAATTGCATAATTCTCTGATTTACACCAAACAACCTAAGTCTTCTTAAAAAATACAATCGTTGCCAGAATTTTGAACAAAGATAATCAATGTGGGCTTTCCAAGTAAATTAACGATCAATGACCACACCTAGATACTTATATCCACCTGCTCAATGATATTATCATAGATGATAACTGGGTTCAACTGCAGTGAATTATAAACAGTACATAGTGTCATTCTTGTTTTATGAAAGCATTTTACAAAAGAAAACATTGTGTAATGCTCCTGTTGTTTGTGTTTTTTTTATTTTATGAGTGGCAAAGTGTATCACTAAGTGTATGGGTGAAACCTTTTCTAGTGTTCTGGAAGAATGAGTTGATCTGAGACATGAATGAAGTTTCAGTGCATTTTGAATGTGAAATGAGCTGCTGTCAAGCTGTAAGTTGGTTAGGAGAACTGAGTGAAGAGTTTTGAAAATGTACCTAAATATTGAGAAATGTGTCCTAGCAATTGTAAAACCCTGTAATTTAATTTAATTTGGCAGGGTAAATCCCAGTGTTTTCTCTAGTTTATTTTAGTTTATTTGAGAAGTTGCACATATATTGGTAACAGTACTGTGAGGGTTGTTGGCCTGTTTTCTCACCTGAGACAAACACTGGCCTTTCAGGCCTTCCTGCATTGATATGTAAATTGTGTGTGGGGGGAAGTGCAACAACTCAATTCACACACACTAGAGTCTACATACACATGAAAAATACCTATTTTAGAATATCAAGGATAATAATGAGTTATAGTTAAATCATTCAATCATTCATAGCACAGTCTTAAATGATATCTTAAATGATATCAGGTTAAAAGACCATGATATCTTCTCCAAACCAACTTACAGCTTGACAGCAGTTCATTTCTCATTCAAAATGCACTAAGTGTATGGGTGAAACCTTTTCTAGTGTTCTGGAAGAATGAGTTGATCTGAGACATGAATGAAGTTTCAGTGCATTTTGAATGTGAAATGAACTGCTGTCAAGCTGTAAGTTGGTTAGGAGAACTGAGTGAAGAGTTTTGAAAATGTACCTAAATATTGAGAAATGTGTCCTAGCAATTGTAAAAACCTGTAATATAATTGAATTTGGCAGGGTAAATCCCAGTGTTTTCTCTAGTTTATTTTAGTTTATTTGAGAAGTTGCACATATATTGGTAACAGTACTGTGAGGGTCGTTGGCCTGTTTTCTCACCTGAGACAAACACTGGCCTTTCAGGCCTTCCTGCATTGATATGTAAATTGTGTGTGGGGGGAAGTGCAACAACTCAATTCACACACACTAGAGTCTACATACACATGAAACATACCTATTTTAGAATATCAAGGATAATAATGAGTTATAGTTAAATCATTCAATCATTTATACCACAGTCTTAAATGATATATTAAATTATATCAGGTTAAAAGACTATGATATCTTCTCCAAACCAACTTACAGCTTGACAGCAGTTCATTTCACATTCAAAATGCACTGAAACTTCATTCATGTCTCAGGTCAACTCATTCTTCCAGAACACTAGAAAAGGTTTTACCCAAAAAAATAAAAAAACACAAATAACAGGTAGCATTATAACATATTTCTGCTGTTTTCTGTTGTTCAGAATTCACAGCATTTTGTCACATTTTCATTGTTTACAGTACAGTACACATTTCCCCCCAAGTTTCCCCTTTTTATAGATGGCGATGAAACTGAAAGATTAATACCTGTATGTGTTCAGCTACATCTAATTGTTTTGATAGTATTTATTTTTTTAGATTCTGAATATATTTTGATACGGTATTACTGTAGAAGTGTTGCAAATGTCTGTGTCATTCAATGTTGTATTAATGCATTCAGTGACTACATCTTCCAAACTACATATTTCACTTAGACACAACCACTGCCAAAACTCAGAGCCCATTTTTATACACTCTTTTATACGCTCAAAACTGTTAAACATAATTGAAAGATCTTATAAACATTGAGATCTTTCAATTTAAATGAATTAATTTCTCACTTAAACACAAAGACCAACAGAACTTGATTTACTATACAGGCTTATTTGCACATGCTTACATATTTTTCCAAGACTGTGTTATTTAATTTAAAAACCTAAGCTAGACTGAAATGTGCAATATTTCTACCATATACCACATTGATATATATTCTGAATATTCTTTTTTGAAAAAAATCAGAAAAATGAAGATGTAACTAAACACATACACAAGTCTTAGTCTTTCAATTTCATCACCATCTATACAAAAGGAAATAATTTTGTATATTAATGTAAACATGAACCATGTAACATAAACTGCATTGAATTCTGAACAGCAGAAAATAGTGCATATTGCTGCCTGTTGTTTGTGTGTGTTTTGTTTTGTATATTTAATTTATGTTTGTTGGCTGAAACCTTCACAATTCTGAAAGAATGACTTAATTTGAGACATGAATGATGTGTTCTGGTAGTTTTAATGTGTTTTAAATGTGAAATTAACTGCAGTGAAGCTGAAAGTTGGTTAAGACAATGGGAGTGAAGAGCTTTGGAAGAAGTGATAAGTATTGAGAAATACATACATTCTAATTTAATTTAATTAGAATATATCATTCTAATCTTGTCGGATAACAGATTATGATCGGGTTACAAGCATCCCCTTTCAGTCAGGGGAAAAATGTAATGATGCCCAGTATCAAGTGTAATTTAAGTCCAAAGGGAAACAATGTATGTATTTATTTTATTTTTATTACTGCCAATGTCTGAGAGACCACAACCCATAAGATTGGTCTTTCATTACAGAAAAGAGGGTCTCCACTTTGTTGCTAAAGTGAAAAATGTGTACCGTAATTGCTGCTAATATACAGTATCAAATCATGTTATATCATTTTATAATTGTATTAAAATGTGTACCTTTTTAAAAAGAACGGCAACATGTTCAAAATTGAAACCAAAGGAATAAATATAAGCATTCCCCTGACTTACTGCTGCGGTCGCATTATATTTATCTAGAGTCTAGATCATGTACAGTTTAACTTGTGTGGTGACCTGCAATTGTTACCTTAAAGCAATATTTCTGCTCTATTCACCCCCGGCCAAAAACGATCACCTCAGTTTTGTCTTCATTTAAAGACAAAAAGTTTTGAGCAAGCCAAGATTTAACCTCATCTAAGCATAATGAAAGAGAAATTAATGAGAATTTAACAGTTAAAAAGATAATGCAAGTAATTTTCAAACTAAAGTAATACACTACACAACTGCGTGAAAAATGTAAAATATTGTTAAATACAACTATAACATTGTTTACAAACAAACCCTATAAACACTAAAAGGGCTGTATTATGCAAGCCAGGCCAGTAGTTCACTTTGTAAAAAAAAAAAAAAAAAAAAAAAAAAAAACGCAAACACGTAATACTCATGACCATGTGAACACCTGATGATAAGTACACATGTGAACATGTTATATACTTGTGCATGACCAGCCTGATCTCATGAACATGCATCTCTATAGCACGCATTGTTTATCGTGCAATGTTTTATGCGAAAATTAGTTTTTTACATGCATATGATACGCATCTATCTATCTATCTATCTATCTATCTATCTATCTATCTATCTATCTATCTATCTATCTATCGTAAAAATTTATTATTTGCAAAAATGAGAACTGCTGCTTCTGTGTAGATGAGAGAATAAAAGTGTATGTTGTGCACACGCTACATTGATTATGGCCAAGCATGCGCCCTTAAAATAGCATATGAATAACATGCGCAACGCGCCACTGACTTTAAACTGTTTGTTTTTTTCGGTCAGTGGCGCAATTGTTTTCTAAACCTGTAAAATAGCATGAGGGAACGTTTGCACCGGAACACGCCTCCTCTTTGCGCTGAACCGCCCCGGGAAGCGCAAGTGTATTTCTTAGTTAACCGACGTGTGTCTGTGGAGGGAAAAGTCCGCTTTGCGCGGGTGCAAAATAGGAATGATACATGCATCGCTGCATTTAGTGTGACCGGGTTGGATTGACATACCAATTTCACAAATTCACATTTATGTTGTTTACATGCAGATGGTAAAGGCATAATTTTCAAAACCTTGCACTTTAAAACTCGTTTTCAAAAGCTTGCATTGTCAGGCCCCCAAAATGGCATTTTCGTTGAAATGAACGGCCAAAACGTTTTCAGTTTTCAGTTGAAAATGATGTCGTGTAAACAGACCCTAAAGCATTTATTATTTATTGCACTTTAGTTTTGTTAAGTGTTCATTTAAGTTGGCCTATTTATTATATATACAGTTATATATACAGTTTTATTCTGGTTTACTGTGTTCACAGAAGCACTGCGGGTGCTTGATGTGACGGTGTGTGAATCCTCATGTTCTGTTGTTTATGCTGCTATTTGCACATGTAAGTCTACATGTTTGAGGTATTTGAATCGGTCACAGACTATTATCTATTATAATTCCATTTAATTCTAATCTAACCTTCAAATCATGTCAGTTAACTGATCTGACTGGTTAACAAGCATCAGCTGTCAGTCAGAAAACAAAATGTTAAATGAACATCCCTACTTCATATATTTCAACTGAACCAACTAAAAATGTTCAGTGCAGCAAGTCTACATAACATTTTGAGATTGACCTCCAAAATCTTTACAGTGTGTTTGTGATGGCAAGAAATGTACAAAGCAGCCAAACACGTATCGTTCTTTACCATCCAACTGGGGACGCGAAGTTCATTTTGATTAATAAAATCATTATTCACTGTTTAAAGTATGCTTTACACTATACTAGATATAGGTCACCTGAAATTGTTACCTTAAAGAGCTATTTCTGTTTGATTAATCCCATAAACCCTAAAGGGACTGCATAACCAAGCATAGAAAGTATATATGAAGAGAGAAAATAAGCTTTAAATAAGAGAAATAATATTATGAATGATAAAAGGCATAATATATAATATACTATATATATATATATAGTTACATAATGAAGACAGACTTCACTGCCAGTTCACTTCACTGTTCACACACACACACACAGCTCCATTGCAGGCTATTGTGAGTCCCCACTTGTATAGGTAGAGATCGTTCAGAAAGTCCCCACTTGTATAGGTAGAGATCGTTCAGAGTTGAGATTCCATCTTGGCATGTTTAAACATTTTTTTTTTGCATATTTGAAGTTATATTATGAAAAAAGACCTTAGAAGAAAATTGTGTATTTCATTTTTGTTTCTTCAAAATGACCAGATGCAGCAAGTCAACTTAAAAGTTTTGAATTTGATCTTCAAGAAAGGTCCACTGTTGGATGGTAACGAGCGACACGTGTTTGGTTGCATTTAAATTGAGCAATATTTCAAACACTTAATATCTCTGTACATCAACATCCTAGAAACAAAGGAAACAAAAAAAATAAGGACATGTCTACTGAATTTATTACAGTAGAAATTATGTTTTAATTAATATGCAGCCAATACTATCAGTTGCAATATCTTAATAATATAATAATAATTACATTATAATTATAACATTGAGTTGCAGATCCCCTCTTGACAAAAAAAATGCATATTTGAAGTTATATTATGAAAAATATAATATATATGGTAAACCTTTATAATCACTGCATCCTATTAATCATTAGTTAAGCATTAGTAAACAGTTAAATCATAATTCATAAAGCAGACATTAATAAGCAGTTTATACATACAGCTTTAAATGCTGTATTACTGATTTAGAAGCATATCTATAATGTGTTTAATAATTGTATTTTCGTACTTTATTAATTATCAATTTATCATTTCTAAATGAAGTATAACATTATTTACAAACCAGTTATTTAGGTGTTTTCAGTGATTCATAAGATCACTTAGAAAGTGTAAGTAAATGTTGTAGATTCATGAGTTATAAAGCATTTAGTAGTGGTCAGTTAACTATTTTGTGAGCTCATCTGAAGTGAGGACTAGTTATGCCTTGTAAATCATTTATAAAGGAGATTTAAAGACTCAGTTTTCTTCTAAACAGAAAAAGGAAACAAACACACACAGTGATACAGAACATAGAAATATTAACAGCCTTTAAATCTCCTTTATAAATGTTTTACAAGGCATAACTAGTCCTCACTTTAGATGAGCTCAAAAATAGTGAACTGACCACTACTAAATACTTCATAACTACCTGAATTACAGTAGAAATACATGTTAATAAAGCATTTATTAACACACTGAGTAACTATTACTATATGTCTGAATAATAAATATGTATGAATGTACATTTAAATAGTTTAATCATTTACTCACACTTTCTAAGTGATCTTATGAACCACTGACAATTCCTAAATAACTGCTTTGTAAATGATCCTATACTTTATTTAGAAATGATAAATTGATCATTAATAAAGTATGAAAATACAATTATTAAACACATTATAAATATGCTTTTAAAACAAGAATAAAGAATTTATATCTGTATTTATATACTGCTTATTAATGTCTATTCATTTATAAAACTTTATAAAATGATTAACTGTTTACTAATTCTTAACTAATGATTAATAGCGTGGAGTTATTATAAAGTGTTACTGAAAGCTCCAGTTAAACAGCAGCTCTACAATCTCAGAGCCTCTAGGACAGCAGCCATTCAAACAATAGAGAAGTGTGAACGACGTGTGTTAATGGGCCACTGCAGTTCCTGCTCCAGCCTACAGGAGCGCTGCTGAGTATGGACTTAAACACACACACACATGTAGGTCCCCACTTGGTCAAAAATGTAAAAAATTCACCAGAGCGTGTTTTAGCTGATTTTAACATGTTTTAAAGCATGACCAACAGGGGACTTGAAAAAAGTCCCCACTTGGCTCGACGGTCCCCTGTTGGTGAGTGTGTAACGACACCAAGGTCCCCACTTAGATAGGTAGACAAGTACACACACACACACACTAGCTAGCTAACTAATTCTACCTAACTTTACACACACACACACACACACACACACACACACACACAAACACACACACATACACACACACACATGCACAAGTGGTCTAGGAAGAAAAGCTGAAAAAAAAAACCCATCAAAATGTCCTAAATGGCCAAGATACTATCCCGTGGCCTCGAGACACTATCCCTTGGCCTCGAGACACTATCCCGTGGCCTCCAGACACTATCCCGAGGCCTCGAGACACTATCCCGTGGCCTCCAGACACTATCCCGTGGTCTCCAGACACTATCCCGTGGTCTCCAGACACTATCCCGAGGCCTCCAGACACTATCCCGAGGCCTCCAGCCACTATCCCGTGGTCTCCAGACACTATCCCGTGGTCTCCAGACACTATCCCGAGGCCTCCAGACACTATCCCGAGGCCTCCAGCCACTATCCCATGGCCTCCAGACACTATCCCGTGGCCTCGAGATACTATCCCGTGGCCTCGAGATGGTATCCCGTGGCCTCCAGATACTATCCCGTGACCTCAAGACACTATACCGAGGCCTCCAGACACTATCCCGTGGCCTCGAGACACTATCCCGTGGCCTCCAGACACTATCCCGTGGCCTCGAGACACTATCCCGTGGCCTCCAGACACTATCCCGTGGCCTCCAGACATTATCCCGTGGCCTCGAGATACTATCCCGTGGCCTCCAGATACTATCCCGTGGCCTCCAGACACTATCCCGTGGCCTCCAGACACTATCCCGTGGCCTCGAGATACTATCCCGTGGCCTCCAGATGGTATCCCGTGGCCTCCAGATACTATCCCGTGACCTCCAGACACTATCCCGAGGCCTCCAGACACTATCCCGTGGCCTCCAGACACTATCCCGAGGCCTCCAGACACTATCCCGTGGCCTCGAGATACTATCCCGTGGCCTCGAGATGGTATCCCGTGGCCTCGAGATGGTATCCCGTGGCCTCAAGATACTATCCCGAGGCCTCCAGACACTATCCCGTGGCCTCGAGACACTATCCCGTGGCCTCTAGACACTATCCCGTGGCCTCCAGACACTATCCCGTGGCCTCCAGACACTATCCCGTGGCCTCCAGACATTATCCCGTGGCCTCGAGATACTATCCCGTGGCCTCCAGATACTATCCCGTGACCTCGAGATACTATACCGAGGCCTCCAGACACTATCCCGTGGCCTCGAGACACTATCCCTTGGCCTCCAGACACTATCCCGTGGCCTCGAGATGGTATCCCTTTGCCTCCAGATACTATCCCGTGACCTCAAGATACTATCCCGAGGCCTCCAGACACTATCCCGTGGCCTCCAGACACTATCCTGTGGCCTCCAGACACTATCCCGTGGCCTCCAGACACTATCCCGTGGCCTCCAGACATTATCCCGTGGCCTCGAGATACTATCCCGTGGCCTCGAGACACTATCCCGAGGCCTCCAGACACTATCCCGTGGCCTCCAGACACTATCCCGTGGCCTCCAGACATTATCCCGTGGCCTCGAGATACTATCCCGTGGCCTCGTGACACTATCCCGTGGCCTCCAGACAGTATCCCGTGGCCTCGAGACACTATCCCGTGGCCTCCAGACACTCTCCCCTGGCCTCCAGACACTATCCCGTGGCCTCGAGACACTATCCCGTGGCCTCGAGATACTATCCCGTGGCCTCGAGATACTATCCCGTGGCCTCTAGATACTATCCCGTGGCCTCAAGATAGTATCCCGTGGCCTCAAGATACCATCTCGTGACCTCAAGATACCATCCCGTGGCCTCAAGATACTATCCTGTGGCCTCAAGATACTATCCCGTGGCCTCAAGATAGTATCTTGTGGCCTCAAGATAGTATCTTAAGGATTTTATACACTCTTATGCACGCATGCACGCACACACACACACACACACACACACACACACAAACACACACACACACAAAAACACACACACACACACACAAACACACTGCACAGGTCAAATAGACCTATATTCAGTCTGTCCAATGGTTGATACAACACAGTATCCCACCGGTCACAATTGTGACCGATCATAAAACACACTTTTTCACACACTTTTCCATGAAAATTTAAAAAAATTATGATTGATTGTTTCAAAGGGATACTAATGACACATGATTTGGATATTTTTGTTTCTGAGAAAAATTCGGGATTAAATGGGTTAAGTACCAACACTTCAAAAGAATTATATTTGAAACTAGACTTCTAGTAATTTTGAAAATATTACTATAAATTACAGCAACACCTCCCCCTTTGCCTTTCAGATGAGGTTCATGTTTATAACCGTAATCTTGTGGGGTGGACTCATTTAAATTAATGTAATTTGTTGGTTTTAGCCAGGTTTCTGTCAAACACAGCACATCTAGGTTATAGTCTGTAATCATATCATTAACAATAAGTGCTTTTGAAGTAAGGGACAGAATATTCAGAAACCCGAGGTTTATCATTTGCTCATTTGTATTATATCTGTTTTTTATTTGTTGAACATCAATAAAAAATGTATTCAATCAATTAAAGTTTTTTGTATTTCCTATGTTGATTTTTCCTATATTGATTTTTCCTATTATGATTTCACTTTTTTAACTTTAGTTAGTGTGTAATGTTGCTGTTTGATCAAAAACAACATCTGCAAAGTTACGACACTCAAAGTTCAAAGCAAAGAGAGATATTTTCTTTTAAAGAACTTGCTGTTTAAGGACTAAAAGAAATGACTCGTAGGGACTACAATGAGCTTCTTCCCCGGTTAGGGACATCCCTAACCCTAAAATTGACATAAACCCTGCCCCCGGGAACACGCAACAAAGGGAGTGAGGCCATGATGAGAAGATGAAGAGTTGTTGTAGTAGAGCACATTTGGAAAAATCTGTCTTTTCACATTTATTGCAATACAGTACGTAACGCAAATGCAATAGCATGTGCAGTGGATTTTAATTAGATAAGATTAATTATGTTACTAACCATGAAAATCTGAACTTAGATTTTCATCTTATGATAAACTTTTTATTACACTTTCGATTTTTATGTCTGATGGTAACTTTCCATTCCAGATCTAACAATAAAACAGGATAACTTTTACTTTCGTCTGATGTAGCCACCAGACGAACTTTCGATATGGTCTAACCTTTTAACAAACTTTTGACTCAATGTAACCTTGGTCAATTAGAACTTTGAAAATGGACTCAATGTTCTGTTTATGTTGACTGTATTGTGAAATGATTGACCGAAATATTAACCCCTTACAATGTTTTTTATATTTTGCTGATGTAGCTAACAAATGGTAATGAAAGGAGGAGCTTGCTTTAAACAATTTAACCAATCATATTGATAGCGCATGACATGTTAGTCATGATGATTCTATTTTGATGTGTCTGGCTTTACCCTATAAAGCCTGTTATATTCTTATGTTGGGCCAAGAATCTCTGAGTATTGCTCGAGAACTCCCGGCCGTTTGAACAAACCATCTGAGGGACATTTACTTAAGTCTGTCTCATTTGTTTTTTTATGCTGCGCAGCAAAGTTAGGTTATTAGACTCGGCCAGTTGTCGACTGAAGACGCAAGAGCTGGAGTATAAAGGTTGTTAAGTGTCGGTTTGTAGACGCTCTGTCGATGAGTAGACGCAACAGTTTTATTTATTAAGTGTCGATTAGTAGACGCTCTGTGTCGATGAGTAGACACAACAGTTTTATTCTAGATAGTCAGATTTAGAAAAAATCCACAACAGTTTGGCGAGCCAGCCAGGAGCCCAAAGATCCTCCCTCTGTCGATGAGGGCCTTCCGGACAACGGACGAAAAGATATAAGTTCTGATAAGAAGATTGTCACAGGTAGGGGTGGAGCGCCAGCGGGCCGCCCACCCCTTCGCTTGCGTGCCGCCCCTGAGGAGCTGGCCGTGGACATGAAGGGAATGGCGGACACAGAATTCAAAATAAATATGCTCTTTATTAAATAGTAAAAACAATCTTAAAAAGTCTCTTCTGCAGCGTTCTCTTCATGTATCTCAGCACTTTCAGACAGAGAGAGGAATGACCAGAATTCACAGCTTCCGCGTTCTCTTCTTCAGCGTTCTCTTCGCGTATCTCAGCACCTTCAGACAGAGAGAGGAATGAACATAATTCATAGCTTCCGCGTTCTCTTCTTCAGCGTTCTCTTCGCGTATCTCAGCACAGCATTAGCCGGCTCTTCACTGGACTCAGGCAGAGAGAGGAATAGATACGTGTAACTCACAGCATTAGCAGGCTCTTCACTAGCCTCAGACAAAGAGTGGATAATACGTATAACTCACAGCATTAGCCGGCTCTTCACTGGACTCAGACAGAGAGAGGAATAGATACGTGGAACTCACAGCATTAGCAGGTTCTTCCAGCATTAGCAGGCTCTTCCAGCATTAGCAGGCTCTTCCAGCATTAGCAGGCTCTTCCAGCATTAGCAGGCTCTTCTAGCATTAGCAGGCTCTTCACTAGCCTCAGACAGAGAGTGGAGGATAATGGTATTTCCCCAATGCAGCTGTAACTTCACAAGGCTCAGATAAATAACAATGCTTCAGCGGGAATAAGTTCCATATGCTTTGTCACATCGTGACAAGATGAACTTATATTTCTTATTACATTGATTTAATTCTGCCAAACTTGCAAGCAGATCCTACATCGACGGAGGGACCATCTCAGACGGGCAGAGAAAATAGAACTTAGGAAGGTAGGAGACAGATTTCAGTCTTTTTTCCCTTTTGACGAGTGAAATTAAAATGTTCTGTTCTATCTGAAAAATATAAAATAAGGAATATTAGGAAACGTATCTCTAGTTGTTTTTCTGTTTTGATGATTGAAATTGAAATTTTCCACATCTGTAAAATCTATGAGAAGGATGTTAGAAGTGTGAAATTTTATTAAGACATTGTTCATAAAAAAAAGGGGGGGGGGGAGAGGAAATAATACTGGCTGCACCCAGATTTAAACGGTGTATCCCATTATCCTATGGAGAAGACGAAAGTCAATTAAATTCACCACAATGATACAATTTTTATTTAACAAGATATACGTATGTACGGCGACGAATATGATCGAGATTAAGTGGCCAGATAGAAAAAATATTTGAAGAAGATTCTGGAGTGTTAGCTGTTGGGTCCACCAGAGCGTGGTATCAAGCACACCCAGAACCAGAGTTACAAATAGGGCAAACATCTCTATATTTAATTACCAAGCCAAATTTAAGACCTTATATAGATAGGGCCACAGGAGAATTAGGATTAATTCCTATTGCTACCATTCCAAGATTTGCACAAATTTGGGATTGGAGATACACATCTGATATATACCCAGTAAATTGAATTTGTAAGATTGTTTCCTTTTGTTTCTGCAATTGAAGAACTTGCTTTTATCCTTGTTTACATATTGGTTTTTATTTGAATTGTTTTTGCCAAATCTTTCTGCAATTGAAGAACTTGCTTTTTTCCTTGTTTACATATTGGTTTTTATTTGAATTGTTTTTGCCAATCTTGCGGCACTAGAAACTGCACTAGAACTATTTTAACTAGAAAATGGGGAACTGTTGTGATAAAGAAGGAACTGAAAAAAAACAGAAATTCAGGGTCCGTTTAAAGAGTTGATCAGAAAGTGGAATTTGAGATAGGAGCAAATTGTTCAAATCAAACTGTGGTCAAAATTCACAAAGAGACAATTTGCTGATTGTGGGACTTTGAGTGTGTCAATTTTAGGAGAGACACGACGTCTCCTTGAAAATTTGCCCCCAAAGAAACGAAAGAGGATTGACTGGACACTCTTCCGAAGATGGGAACGGGAGGCCGAGACATGATATGAGAGTCAAAAAGAAGGTGAGAAAGCTGCAGATTCTCTGATTGCTTTGCAAACAAAAAAGAGGAAGCAGGAATTGGATGATATTCGGCCGCCGCCCATCCCAAAACCCCCTCCGTACAGCACAGATGCTGAAACAACTGAAGAAAGGGAAGTTCGCCACGCGTTAGGAAATGAAGGCTGTAGTCCTGCTCCAAGAAAAAGAGGAAGTGGAAACGGAGGACCAGAGTTCAGATGAGGGCGAGGGTGAATCAGGGGGCATCTACAAAGAGGTGAGAAAATTGTTAGATGAAGCAATGACACCAGAATTAAAAAGACCACTCAAACGAGTGTTTAGAAGTGTCAAAAGAAAAGCAGCTGAAAAACCACCTCTCCCACACCCAATGAAAACTCGGGCAATCTCTGTGACTGGGGAAAAAACTAAAGAAATTTGTAGTATGCCTATGCTTCAGTTTCCAGGTGCAGACGGCCCTGTGTGGCTAGAACGGCCTTGGGATCTGGAGGAACTACGAAATGTGACGGTTGCCCTTCCAAATCCAGAAAAGGGGGTAGATCGTTTTATAGTCGCAGTAACAAATGTGGATGTGACTTATAAACCCACAGGTCGAGACTGGGCCGCTATTTTAGTGGCAAAATGGGGCTAAAGTGGACTGAGATCCGAGGGATTGCTCCAGCAGCTGTGTTCAACCCCGCCCTGCAGCGCCTGGATGAAGGAGGAACTGAAACTCAAGAATGGAGGGCTCAGTGGACAGCAATGATTGAAAGATTGAGACTGACTTTCCCCATGAAACCTGACTGGGCGGCCATCACGAACACAAAACAAGTGAAAGGTGAGACTGTCACTGCCTATCTTGCACGACTAAAGACTGTTGTTGATGAATGTGCAGGTCTTCCAGAAGGAACTGACAACACTGGGGTTCTGAAACATCATTTCGTGAACGGCCTACTTCCGAACTTTCAAGGAGCTGTGCGACTGACCTGTATTGCATGGGAAGCGCAAAATCTGGAAGTGGTGATGCAACACGTGAAGCATGCTGAACAGAATGATGAAAAAAAGAACACAGACAACGAGAATAAGTTGCAGACTGCCCAGTATATGTTTTACCAAACTCAGTCCAACAACCAAATGCCAAGAAACAGAAATCAACCGCAAAGAAATGGAAGGTGGAATCAAGGGCAAGAAAAACTGAATGGCATGATGGGAGATAGGTGCAAAAACTGCGGACAGAGAGGACACTGGGCTAAAGATTGTCCAAATAACTTTCAACAACAACAACAACGTCATCCGCAACAGCAGCACTCAAGTCTGGCTCTCTGCTATTGCCCTCAACAGCAACAACAACAGAGCTATCCGCAGAGAAAGCAGAACTACAGAGAACAGAGTGCTTCCTCATTCCACCCGCCACCACCGACACCGTACCGGACTGCATAGGATGAGGGGAGAGACACTAAAACAGCCACCCAACTAATACAACTGACTCAAGACTCAAAATCGAACCCAATGATGACAATATCCATAAATGGACTTCCGATTTCATTTTTATTAGATACCAGAGCTATTTTTTCAACTCTCATAATCAAGACCGCATCCAGGTTTGACAAATTGCCGCTTTCTGACCAGACTCGCACAACGTATGGTATATCAGGTTTAGCACAAATTGATAAATGATCAATGCCATTAACAGTGAAAGATGGAAATAGAACATGTACACACCCATTTTTGATTTCTAAAACATGCCCTTTAAATCTATTAGGTAGAGATTTAATGTTTAAATTAGGAATGACAATAGATGTTTCATTAGAAGGAATAATAGTGACACCAAAGAATGGAAATTTTGCTCAAATGTTACCAAATTGGTATTATAACTGGGCTATAACTCCAACGTTTGACCCTTATGCAGAGTATGAGTTTTTACCAACAGACTATGAAAAGCCATCTCATTTCCATTGTACATCGTGGTTTGTGGGCCCCGAGAGAAATAGTGAGTATGAGGAAAAATGGTTTACAGAGCAGCTGGGTGAGAAATTAACTCTTGAATATCTTCTACTATCACAACATTTCTCTGCATTTACAGTAAAGCTAACAAACTCTCAATCTATTTTCTTTCAACAGTTACAAGTCCAGCCTCATGTCTCAGTGGGAAAAAAAGGGGGAAGTTCTTGGGCGGAAGTAGGAGTGTGGCTCACAGAGCAGGTGGAGACAGGAGGTTGGACTTGACATGATGAGGGGTATTATCAAAATGATGCAGGGGTAAGAGCATTTCCAACAATGCAGGAAGTGACAGTTCACAGGTTGTGCAGTGAGGAGAGAAAATTTATTCCTGATAAAATTGATAACAATTTTGATTTATTATCAGGAATTCCAGAAACCCTTTGGGCTAAAGATAAATTTGATATCGGACGGATAAAGAATGCAATGCCTCTCGTTATCACACCAATGACTCAACATAGGCCATTCAGGGCTCAATATCCTCTCAGCAAAGAAGCTGTAGAAGGAATTTCAAAAGTACACGCTGCATTGGTGGAAAAAGGTGCTATTGTGCCTTGTCAATATTCACCCATAAATTCACCTATACTTCCTGTGAGGAAGGCGTCAGGTGAGTGGCGATTTGTGCAAGATTTGTGATTGGTGAATGCGCCTGGACTGTGATGCCACAGGGCTACAACACAGAGTCTCTGACTACAGAAGAACTTTCTAGAAATTTGGAAAGTTTCGTCCCACCAAAGGGGAGTACATTAATTCAATATGTTGATGATTTATTAATCTGTTCTCCAGACAAAGCCTCATGTGAATGTGATACACGTGCATTGTTGAATTTTTTGTCACAAAATGGATATAAAGTTTCTGAAAATAAGTTGCAGTTAGTAAAAGAGGAAGTGAGATATCTGGGCCACCTTATCTCAGCAAATGGCCAAGCTTTAGGCCTAGATCGAAGTTATCACTTATCACCGCGCCTTGTCTAGGGTTGGCTGACTACGAAAAAGTGTTTGAATTATTCGTATCTGAGAAGAAGGGGTTTATGTCTGCCATTTTGACACAACCTCACGGTGACCGAAGACGTCCAGTTGCATGCTATTTGAAACAATCAGACACTGTCGCACAGGGTATGCCACAGTGCCTACGGTCCGTAGCCTCTGCAGTCGAAGCAGTATTGGCATGTTCAGATTTGGTGGCTTTTCACCAGCTAACAGTGTATGTTCCCCACGCAGTGCACGCTTTGTTAATGCAGTCAAGAACGGCTCATCTCAGTGCTGCTCGTTCGCTGCATTGGCAGAACATCCTGCTTACAATGTCAAATGTAACATTAAAAAGGTGCACCATATTAAATGGGAACCCCATGACTGTACTCAGGTAGTAGAAATAATGACAAGACCGCGGCTTGATTTATTAGACACACCAATATCAAATCCTGAATTGGTTTATTATGTGGACGGATCGTGTCTCCGAAATCCACATAGGGGATTGCTTTCGAGTGCGTATGCCATTTGCACTAAAAATGAGATTGTTGAGACCGAATGTTTGCCACAGCATCATTCGGCTCAAGCAGCAGAACTTGCAGCACTCGCGCGTGCATGTGAATTGGCTAAGAGTCATTCAGTCACTATATATACCGACTCACGTTATGCGTTCGGTGTATGTCATGACCATGGGGCAGTTTGGAAAAATCGAGGTTTCCTCACTGCTAATGGGAAACCGGTGGCACATTCAAAATGAATTGATAAATTGCTTGAGAATTTGTTAATGCCAAAAGAAATTGCTATTTGTAAATGTGCAGCACATATGAGAACCGGTGACTAAGTATCAAAAGGTAACAATTTTGCTGACTCGGTAGCAAAAAACACAGCATTAACAGGAAGTAGACTGACTTTATAGGTTTTGCATCCCTCTCTATCGATGACACCCAGTTACCACCATCATTAAATGAAATTCAGAGATTGGGTACTAACTGGGAGTTAAAAAACTGGTCAAAGAGGGGTGTAAAAGATGATGAAGGTGTCTGGAAAGATACCAAAACAAACAAACAAACCATTCCTGCCTAAACAACTGTATCCTAATTTTGCAAATTGGGCTCATGGTATAGACCATGCTTCAAAAGGGGCTATGAATGATCTGATAAGTACATCCTGGGTTGCTCCAGGTTTTACATCAGTGGCAGAAAGATTCTGCCGAAATTGCCATATTTGTGCAGCAAATAATGTGGGAAGACAGAGTAAAAAAGCTATTTACTCAGCCCACCCCACGCCTGATCTTCCTTTTCAGCATCTGCAAATGGATTTTATTGAGCTGACACCATGCCAAGGATATAAATATTGTCTTGTGATTGTTGGTATGTTTTCAAAGTGGGTTGAGTGTTTCCCAAGTAGAAAAGCTAACGCTACGGCTGTAGCAAAAGCTCTGATAAGAGAGGTAATTCCCAGATGGGGAGTACCTGAAAGATTGTCTAGTGACAATGGAACTCATTTTGTAAACAAAGTAATAACTGAATTGGCAAAAGGACTTCAAATAAATTTGAGAAAACACTGCTCCTACAGGCCACAATCTGCCGGAGCAGTTGAGAGATCAAACCAGACAATTAAGAACAAACTGTGTAAAGTTATGGCTGAGACTGAATTGACGTGGGTTCAGGCCCTGCCCATTGTTTTGATGGTAATGAGAGCCCGAAAAGGGAACAACCCTCAGCCCACATGAAATTCTTACAGGTCGGCCCATGCGAGTAGGAGTCGAACCTCCTCCCCAGGAGGGTTTGGTGGGGGTAGACGAACAAATGAGAAAGTATATACTGTCACTAACCAGAACTATTAAAACAATTCATTCACAGGTTAAGGCTGCTTTGACGGTTCCAGGTACAGAGCAGCAGCACTCTTACGAACCAGGACAGTGGGTCTGGATCAAGGATCACAGACGTAAAGCGTGGAACAACCCAAGGTGGCTGGGTCCATATGAGATCATTCTAACAACGAATACAGCAATCAAGGTTGCCAAGCGTGACGCCTGGATTCACGTGTCACATTGTAAGCCCCACCAACCTCCAGCATCAAGTGGAAAGTAGGGGGGAAAAGGACGTGCTAGGAACGTGCCTCCTCTACCAACGAGGGAAAGACCTTTCTACGGTTCGCAAAGAGCCATCAAGGTGAACATTGAGCGTTTCAGACGTCTGTGGGGCCAACGCGACGATCAGCACACCTGGGAGCATATGTGGTCTAACAGAGTGTTCAAATGCAGCATATGTGTTATTATATTCATAAGTGTGTTGATTTTGATCATGTTGCTGTTTCTGCTTGAATTTCCTCCAGGATGTGGCCAGGGTAGGAAGAGAAGGGAAATGCTGCCTGTTCATCATGACTACTCATCTGACACCGGAAAAAATCACTATGGGTTAAATCTGTTCTGGAAGTATGCTAACTACACAGCTAAGAAACTTACACCTAACAAAGATTGTTATGTCTGTGCTCATGCCTCCTTTTCTGCAGCATATCCGTATCCTCTGTTGCCAGAGCCAGTAGAGGGTCACAAATTGAAGTGCATTTTATCTTACATAGCCGGACCAGGGTCAGAATGTTCCCGAAATATCCCTTATCCATAATGCTGTAACTGACTCAATGAACTGGATTAATAGAATCCATTATGAATTATTCCGATTTACAAACGACCCTCAATTGGCTTTAGAACTCCTGAAAACTGAAGTGGGGGCCCTCAAACAAATGACTCTGGAAAACAGAATGGTATTCGATATAATTCTTGCGGAGGAAGGGGGAGTTTGTGTCAAACTTGGAAAAGAATGTTGTACTTTTATTCCAGCTTTTAATGAGGATGGTAGTTCCATATCAAAGGTACTGGACGATATGACAAAGGTGTGGGATGATTTGTGGCAGGATGAACAGGCAAAGAACAAAGCAACAGGATGGGGTTTCAATTGGATTGCTGATGCCTTCCGCAATGCTTTTGGTAATATCTTCGGACCCATACTTAAGCTCTTGTTACCAGCAATTGCTGCCTTGCTCATGGCAGTAATTATGATTGGATGTTTGATCAAATGTATCCGAGCTTGACTGGGAAGGTTTATCAGAAGCATTGTCTGGGGAGGCATTGGAAGGAGAGATATTGTAGAGGAGGAGGAAGAAGAGGAAGACCCTCACTATGAGCGGTTGCAGCCGGCCCACCGGGGGCCGTTGCCCCTTGTCGGCAGAGGACCGTTGCCCCCGGGCAACATGGTGCAGTTGCGCTCGGCCGAGCGGTCAGGTTTAGTGAGCGCCTACCGTAATGTTTTTGTACCCCATCAGCCAAATACAGTTGCTGCCAATTAGGGATGGGACGATTACCGACGATTTATTAAGGAATTGCGGAAGGCAGTGACCGTGCTCGGGAGATTTTTCAGCCTTTTAAAAGAACCAATTCTGAGGTGTGGTCATATTTTGGCTTTAACAAAATTCCTGAGGGAAACTTAATCGAGGATGGTCACCCTGTCATAGAACATGCACAAGAAAACATCGCTGCAATAGGGGGAAACTTCAGATCTGCCGAGTCGTCTTGTGTGACCATCACCGACTGTTGTATAGCGAACGCAAGGCAAGTTAACTTTGACCTCAATACCAAAACTACATCTGGGAAATAATTGGGCATAAAATGTTGTTTTAATTTGAACTATTTTATATCAATCACTTGAAATAAACGTGAAGCTTCTGCAAAGAAAAGTTTGCAGCAAGTGGCTTAGCCAAAGACGAACGAACAAGTTCAAACAAGACTATTATGAGTGACATTTAAGGGATAATAATTTATATTCATTATACACTTATTACACCGTTTTTTTTTACCACATAATTACGGGGCCATTGAATTGAGATTAATGTTTTAAATCTTACCTGTTTATAAATCCATTATGTAGCCTACAGCGTACAAAACAATCGTTCAGACAAGATGATCACAACAATATTATCAAACTCTGTAAACAATAAATAAACTCTGATTTAATTTTCAATACAATTAAAAACGGAGACGCAAGACGGCAAGTTGTATTTGAATGAAACGAGAGAGCGCGTCCATTGTGATACATGTTGTAACGTCTGGTCTGTCAGAGAGTTTGAAGTCTGCCCAGATGAAGAATACAAGACAGTGCAAATGAACTGGTAGTTCCACGAGACTTTTATAGATGTTTTCTCTCAGTTAAGCACACTCTTCACATACATGTCGAAGAGCGAATGTTAAAAGGGAAAAGAAAACACTCTAAAACACGCTAACGTTACAAATCAAAGTGGAAGTAAACACATTATAATAAAACAACGGTCAGCAGTAGAGCAGTCATCTTCCTCTTTGCGTGATCAATCTCACTCTCACTGTACGTGCGCGCTCACATAAAAACAGCATGCATACAATAACGTACGCCATAGAAGAAGTTATCTTAAAGGCACATTCACATTCATGTCATGAACACTACTTAACACTAGGTGGCTGTTACAATGGATGTGCGTTGTGTTATAATGTGTTGCTATTGACGACCGTCATTAAGGAAATGCTTTAAAAAGTGCATAGAGCTGCTTGTTTTATTTGTTGTTTGTTGATTTTCAAATATAAAACTGTTGAAATGTCTTCAGTGTGAGCATCAACTCTTTTTAAACACTTTCATCTCGTTTTAACAAAACCATGATAATATTGATAATCCCGATCATTTTGGTCACTATAATCGTGATATTAAATTTTCATACCGTCCCATCCCTACTGCCAATCAGCCGATAAGGGAGTAACTAATGTGATATTTAAGATTAAACAATTTGAATGTTTGGTCGTGAAAAATTTACGACCAGAGAGTGGAATTGCAGTGGATTTTAGTTAGATAAGATTAATTATGTTACTAACCATGAAAATCTGAACTTAGATTTTCATCTTATGATAAACTTTTTATTACACTTCCCATTTTTATGTCTGATGGTAACTTTCCATTCCAGATCTAACAATAAAACAGGATAACTTTTACTTTCGTCTGATGTAGCCACCAGACGAACTTTCGATATGGTCTAACCTTTTAACAAACTTTTGACTCAATGTAACCTTGGTCAGTTGGAACTTTGAAAATGGACTCAAAGTTCTGTTTATTTTGACTGTATTGTGAAATGATTGACCGAAATATTAACCCCTTACAATGTTTTTTTATATTTTGCTGATGTTGCTAACAAATGGTAATGAAAGGAGGGGCTTGCTTTAAACAATTTAACCAATCATATTGATAGCGCATGACATGTTATTCATGATGATTCTATTTTGATGTGTCTGGCTTTACCCTATAAAGCCTGTTATATTCTTATGTTGGGCCAAGAATCTCTGAGTATTGCTCGAGAACTCCGGGCCGTTTGAATAAACCATCTGAGGGACATTTACTGTCTGTCTCATTTGTTTTTTATGCTGCGCAGCAAAGAAGTTAGGTTATTAGACTCGGCCAGTTGTCGACTGAAGACACAAGAGCTGGACTATAAAAGTTGTTAAGTGTCGATTTGTAGACGCTCTGTGTCGATGAGTAGACGCAACAGTTTTATTTATTAAGTGTCGATTAGTAGACGCTCTGTGTCGATGAGTAGACGCAACAGTTTTATTTATTAAGTGTCGATTAGTAGACGCTCTGTGTCGATGAGTAGACGCAACAGTTTTATTTATTAAGTGTCGATTAGTAGACGCTCTGTGTCAATGAGTAGATGCAGCAGTTTTATTCTAGATAGTCAGATTTAGAAAAAATCCACAACACATGTCATAAAAGCAAGATGACACAATCAGTTATAACCATAATTAAACTAAACAATACCTGTTCTATCTTCATGAAGCATATTCTCTGGCTCTGTAGGCATTTTTTTTTTAATAATTCTCTTTATTGAGGTTTTTTACATATCAAATACAAAAAGACAAAAACACAATAACAAACAACATACATCAGAGGGCATCATTTCCATTTCCATGCTAAGCCAATCAATTAAACATTCTCACCAAAGTAATCTATGAAAGTTTGCCACATTGAATAAAATATTTCAGATTTCCCCCTCAACAAGTATTTAATTTTCTCCAATTTCAAATGAACCATTATGTCTTTCATTAAGGCTGAGTGAGCAGGGGGCATTTTTTGTTTCCAACACAAGAGAATCAATCTCCGTGCTAACAAGGTCACAAAACAAACCACGCTGTTTTGGGTGTCCGAAAGTTGTACATTGATTGGTTTCACACCAAAAAGAGCCCAGATTGGTTCTGGCTTAAGCTGTTTTTTCAAAATCTTGGAAAGGGATTGAAATATAGTGTTCCAATAGGTCGTAATGTGAGGACAATTCCAAAACATATGTGCAAGAGAGGCTGGCCCTTGTGAACATCTATCACAAGAAGGACTAATGGAAGGAAACATCTTTGACAGCTTTAATTTGGATAAATGCAATCTGTGTAACACCTTGAACTGCAAAAGACCATGTCTAATACATACAGAGGTAGAATGAACATTTCTTTGGGCTTTTGACCATTCATTGTCTGTAATAGACACCCCTAGGTCATCTTGCCAGGCTCTTTTCAAATGGTCCAATGTAGGTGTTCTTTCTTCCTGTGATAGCACATTGTGGATTTTAGCAATTAGCCCTCTTTGAAATGGGTTAGACAAAAACACTGTTTCCATTGCAGAATTTGGGGGCTGATTAGGGAAAGATGGAAATAAGCCCTTAACAAAACTTCGGATCTGTAGGTATTTAAAGAAATCTTTACTTTCCAATCTGTATTTGCTCTGTAATTGTTTGAATTTGGGAAATATATTTTCAATAAATAAATCTTTTATACATCGAATACCTTTATGTTCCCACTGAAGAAATGTCATATTTAAGACTGATGGAGGAAATGTGTGATTATTTATCAATGGACTTAAAGCTGACACGCCCCTCCATCCGTAATGCATCCTAATCTGGGACCAGATTTTAACTGAATGAGAAACTACTGGGTTCTCAAGATTTTGTTTTGAAATAGGCAACGCTGAATAAAGTAATGCTTTTAACGAGGTGGGATAACAGCTTTCATTCTCCATCCTACTCCAATCAGCCCCCTGAGTGGACAACCAAAACGACATTGAGCGGATATTACATGACCAGTAGTAACATCGGAAACAGGGTAATCCCATTCCTCCTCGACAAGTTGGTCTCTGCAAGAACATTTTCTTGATTCTTGGAGTTTTTCCATTCCATATGAAATATGACATAAGGGAATCTAGTTTATTAAAAAATGCCTTGGCTATCCAAATAGGAATACATTGGAACAAGAACAGAAACTTAGGCAGAACATTCATTCTAATAATATTCATTCGACCTGCTAATGAAAGTGGTAGATTTTTCCATGTATCTATATCCTTTTTTGTTTGATCATATAATTTCAAAAAGTTGTGCTTAAAGAGGCCGTTATATTCCTGCGTAATATTTATCCCAAGATATTTAAATTCAGTTGAGATTGAAAAGGGAAAGATATTAAACACATTAGTATTCATACAGGCTTTAGAATTAATTGGAAATAAGACACTTTCAAAAAAAAAAAAAATCTTTCAAAATTTCCATTATCACAGGCACATATTTAACAGGGTTTGAAATATATAGTAACAGATCATCCGCGTACAAAGAAACCTTATGTTCCGTTTTTCCCCTTTTCCCCTTTCCCTCATTAATCCCAATGAACTCCTCCGTTGCCCGTAATAAGAGAGCCAGGGGTTCAATGGCTATTGCAAAAAGTAATGGCGAGAGCGGGCAGCCCTGTCTAGCTGAGCGGCTGAGAGGGAAATAACTTGAATGCACATTATTAGTCTGCACTGAAGCATGGGGTTGGGCATATAATAATTTTACCATAGATATAATTTTTAGGCCAAATCCGAACTTTGACAGGGTCGAAAAGAGATAATCCCATTCGACCCTGTCAAAAGCTTTTTCCGCATCCAAGGAGAGTAAAATTTCAGGATGTAGATTTTTTTTTATCCTGAGTGTGAATTATATTTAGTAATCTTCTAATATTAAAAAACAACTGTCTGTTTTTGATAAACCTAGTTTGGTCCTGTGAAATGATTGTCGGCAAGATTGTTTCCAGTCGTGTAGCTACAATTTTTGCAAGTATTTTATTGTCCACGTTGAGTAAGCTCACCGGTCTATAAGAGACCCATTGTTATGGGTCTAAGGGGTCCTTGTCTTTTTTGTGAATAAGAGAAATGCTTGCATGGTAAAATGTTGGAGGTAGAGAGCCCTTATGTAAGGCTTCATTGAATACATCTAACAGCAATATCGAGATTTGCTCTTTAAAGGCTTTGTAAAATTCTGAAGTGTAGCCGTCTGGACCAGGCGCTTTAGAATTTTGCATACTGTTTATAGCTTGTTCAATTTCTTGCTTTGTTATGGGTTTTTCCAGTTGTTCTAGATTTTCTAAACTAATAGTTGGAATAGACATTTTATCAACAAAACATATCTTTGAGTGTGTTTTCTTTCTTGGATTCTGAAGTATATAGTTTTTTATAAAAACATTTAAATGTACCTCCTGTAGGTCTCTTGTAACTTGGCCTGAATCCGTGCGGATTTCCGTAATCATCCTTGATGCAGTTTGTTTTTTAATTTGTTGAGCCAAAATCTTGCCCATTCTTTCCCCTTGTTCATAATATCTATGCCTTGCTTTGGTCAACATTTTAACTGTTCTTGTAGTGTATACTAATTCCAGTTCTGTCTGCAAAGCCAGCTTTTTCTTATGTAGAATTACTGAGGGACTAGATGAATGTTGTCTATCCGTTTCTGTTATTTCTTTTTTTAGTTGAGTTTCTCTTTCCCTTTGTTGCTTATTTATCAGGCTTTTCCATGAAATTACTTGGCCTCTAATGAATGCCTTTAGTGCTTCCCAGAGGGTGGATTTTGTGACGTCTGGAGTGTGTCATGATCCTGCCATCTAGTTTTTGTCTTTCTTTAGTCTTGAGGCAGGATTATGACAGACCAATGTTTTGTGTACAAGCACATGGGCATTTGTTTGGGCCATGTGCTTGTGGTGTCTCGTTACTTAACCCCGCCCCCTTGTTATCCTTATTTACTCATTATTGTTTCACTGTTATCACCTGTTACCCTCTTCATTGGCTTTCTATTTAATCCCCTCATGTTTTCTGTCCTGTGTCGGTTCATTGTCATTCTATGTGTGACTTGCCTGCGTTTGTACCATTGTTAAGAGTTTCTTCTCAAGTAAGAGTTATATGTAGTATATCCCAGTTCTTAGTTTAGTTATTGTCTTGCTTGTTAGTCAGTATTCCTTACCTCTGTTTTACCCCCTCGTGGGCTTTGTTTTCCCTGTTTTCTGTTGTAAATAAACTTTGTGATTGCATACCGTCTGCTATTGGGTTCATTGTCCAGTCCCGTGACAGAATGAACCGACCATTCCAGAACCCAGCAGACTGTATGTCAATTCCTGCTATTCGACAGTCAACAGACCAGGAATTATGGTGGCAGTCGGCTATTGCTGACAGCAGGTTGGGCAAGCTTCCTTTCCCTTCCCAGGGAGAGCAGTCCCTGAGAAGATATGCCCAGGCCGTGGAAGCAAGGAGGATTTTCTTACCTGAGATCCTCGTCAACCGTTACCTCATCGCAGGTCTCAATGTTGTCCCTCCTCTGTCTGAACGGGAGAGGCTGGTCCGCCGCCCGTTCCGGGACATGGTGGACTGTTTGTGTCAAATGGAGCCACAGGGTCCCACCATGTCGTCACCTCCTGCCAAGCTGTCTGTGATCCCGGAGGGTCACATTTTAGCCAGGGTTACGCTGGGGGACCAGGCTCCTTCCCCCTCTACTCCCGAGGCATCGTCCACACCAAGTCTCCGCGGCAAACGGGGAGGACGTTTTTCGTGTGATTTGGCATCAGAGTCCTCCTCGACTGAGTTGTCCTTGTCTGCGGTGGTTTCTCCAACACCGCTTATGGCCTCTGCCCCGCGACCCAGGGGAAAGAAGAGGAAGGGAAACATCTGTTCTTCGTGTCAGTCTTCCCCTGAATCCACTGCAGTTAAAGGCGTCTCTGAGTTTGTGGCGGAGAAAGCTGCTCCGGAGGCAGCTGCAGAAGAGGCTGTTCCAGAGGATTCCGCAGTGATCTCTGCTGGTGAATCAGCTGATGTGAGAGCTGCGGTCGATTTGGCGGCTGAAGCTGTCCTGCAATCTGTATCGGCCCGCCAAGAAATGCCTGTTGTCATTGCGGCCAAGACTCTGTCCGATTACCTTTCTAGTCTTGTCAAGTTACTAGAAGTTCCTGTCAAACCCGTTGTACCCTCAAGTCCTGTACCCATCGCGTCCAAGAGTGTTGTCCCCGAGTCAGCGGCTGAGAGCGCTGTCCCCGAGTCATCTGCTGAGAGTGCTGTTCCTGTATCAGCTGCAGAGAAGGCTGGGTCCAGGTCGGCCTCAGACAACGCTTTTCCAGAGTCGGTTGCAGGCTACGTGGTTTCTGAGTCTGAGATGGGGAGCGTCGACTCTGATCCCGTTCCAGCCCCGCAACTAGCCGCAGCATCATCTCTGCCTGTTCCACAGTCGCCTGCAACTCCCCCTGTCATGCGCCATGTCCCATTACCTGCTGATCCCCTGGTCAGGGATCCCATTTCGTCGCCCTCTGTACCCCTGTTTGTTTCCCCGGACGCCCCTGTCACCACTTCAACCCGGACTGTTTTCCCCAAGAAGGTTCCTCATGTATCTCCATCCAAGTTTCGTCAGATTCCCCGTCCTCAGCCTTCGTCCCAAAGAACCAAGACCCCAAGTCCTCCCATTCACCATGCCCTACCCCCGATGGACTTTGTGGTTTCCCCACCCCCTCTTCCTTGTTTGTTGTTTCTATTGTTTCACCCCAACCCTATGATTGTCTATTTGTGTTTACCGTTGCTGTTATTTGTCATGTTTTGTTGGTGTCTGTCTTTGTCACAGTCAGTTATGTCCCGTGCTTAGTGTCCCCTTTGGGAGCGTCTAGAAGCCGCTCCTTAAGGAGGGGGTTCTGTCATGATCCTGCCATCTAGTTTTTGTCTTTCTTTAGTCTTGAGGCAGGATTATGACAGACCAATGTTTTGTGTACAAGCACATGGGCATTTGTTTGGGCCATGTGCTTGTGGTGTCTCGTTACTTAACCCCGCCCCCTTGTTATCCTTATTTACTCATTATTGTTTCACTGTTATCACCTGTTACCCTCTTCATTGGCTTTCTATTTAATCCCCTCATGTTTTCTGTCCTGTGTCGGTTCATTGTCATTCTATGTGTGACTTGCCTGCGTTTGTACCATTGTTAAGAGTTTCTTCTCAAGTAAGAGTTATATGTAGTATATCCCAGTTCTTAGTTTAGTTATTGTCTTGCTTGTTAGTCAGTATTCCTTACCTCTGTTTTACCCCCTCGTGGGCTTTGTTTTCCCTGTTTTCTGTTGTAAATAAACTTTGTGATTGCATACCGTCTGCTATTGGGTTCATTGTCCAGTCCCGTGACAGAGTGTCATTAAATGATAAATACAAATGTATGTGCTTTTTTATTTCTTCTATTCCTTCTTTGCTTGATAGTATGCTGTTATCAAACCTCCAGATCCTCGATGTTTGATTATATCCGAAAGTTAAATGCAGAGTTAGAGGACTATGATCTGACAACATTAATGTTTCATAATTGCAATGTTTCGTTTGTTGAAGGAGTTTACTATCTATTAAAAAGTAATATATTCTGGTATAAGTCTGATGAACTGGGGAGTAATAAGAATATTGCCGTGTGTTGGGGTGCAGGGTTCTCCATGGATCTATTATTTTATAAGTATTCATGAATTTCTTAACACTTTTTGCCATTTTAGTCACAGTAACTGGTCTCCGTGATGACCTATCCAGGTCAGAATCAAGCACTAAATTAAAATCTCCCCCAATTATCAGTTGATGAGAGTCCATGTCAGGTATTTTTGATAACAATGAGTTTATAAATTGTTCGTCATCAACGTTGGGCGCATATATATTTACTAATGTGATCAAATTATCATAAAGTTTACCAGTGACAATGATGAATCTGCCTTGAGAGTCCGGTATTATCTTTGAAGCGATAAACGGTACTGTTTTTTTAATTAATATTGCTGTACCCCTTACTCTTTGCACCGAAGTTAGAGTGAAATATCTGTCCAATCCATTTATTGCGTAATCTGTTGTGATCTTGATTTTTCAAGTGCGTTTGAAAAATTGTACACCGTTTTATGGTTCCATTAAGCCCTTTGCAATTCCAAGTCACAAATTTTACCAAGTTGTGTGGAATTGTTTTAGCCAACATGGTGTTAACCTTGGTCATATTTAATTAATGCAGGGCAGTGAAAACTATCTTGTATGACATCCTCTGAAGTGGAACAAAGTCTGAACATATGAACTTTTTCAACATCCCTAAACTAAACGTGCTAGGTTAAAAACAAAAAACAAAAAAGATCTTCATAAAGATCCCTAAATTCCTAATCCCTAAGTCCATGGACACTTGACTTACCACTTAACTCCTAAAGTTGTATACTATATACTCCTGGGTCAGATCTCTTGTAGTTGTGGCCCACTCTTATTGAATAAAAGTAAACACAAATCAAATCTAGTATAGTAATTAAATTTGACTCCTTACCCCCTTCCCTAAACATGCAATTTAAATCAGATTGTTGTCCAATACGCATAGAAAATAGATAAATAAAAAATAAATAAATAATAAACAAAACTTTAAAGGGGTAGGAGAAAAAATAAATAAAAAACAGTAAAATAAATATACATATGCATATATCTACATACACCCACGCATATACACTCACACCCGCACCTCCAGCTATTCCACCCTTCAATACATCATTTTTCTTCCCCCTCCTTTTCTCTCTGTCAAATCAACCTTACTCCAATATCCTCTAAACCATGTGTTACAGGCAAAAGAGAAGTGTCTTTTAGTATGTTTTCCTTGGTGGCATCACAATTGTATGTTGAAAGGAATACCTTTAATCCTCTACTCCCTGTGCAGTTGTTGGGGCCTGGGTTTTGATAAAGTTCTCAGCTGCCCGTGGGTCAATGAACGAATGTTTGGTGTTGCCCATCGTTATGATCAACTTTGCCGGGTAGTACAGACTGTAGGGTATTCCAGCGTTGCGTAGTTTCACCTTAACCGGGTTGAAAGAAGTGCGCAGCTTGCTGACCTCTGGACTCATATCCAGAAAAATATGTACAGGTGATCCTTTGTAAAATAGGTTGCCTTTGCTCCTGGATAGTTGCAGAATCCTCTCCCTGTCAGTGTAGTAATGTAGGCGAGCTATCATCGCTCTCGGGCGCTCTCCTGCTCGGGGCTTAGGGGCCAGGGTTCTATGAGCTCGATCTATTAGGATTGGGGATTCAAAGTTTTCTTCGCCGAGCACTTCTGAAAAGAACTCTGCTATGAAGCGGCTTGGGTTCCCTGTCTCCATATCTCCGTTAATTCGCACCATGCGTAGTTTTTGCCTGCGACTTCTGTTCTCCAGGTCCATGTATTTTTCCTGCAGTTTATTGTAGTCCCTCTGTAAGGTTGCGTGTGCTTTATCCATGGCGGTTATTTTGTCTGAAACATCACAGAGAGATCTTTCCATCTCTCTCTGTGTGACTGCCGTTTCAGTGTGGGCCCTGTGCAATGTTTCTATTTTCTGTGAAAGTTCGTTTCGGAGCGTGTTGTTGTCCGCTTTAGCTTCCTCCCGTAGCGATGTGATGTCTTTGCGTATATCTTGATGCATAATCTCGATTTCTGCTTTGATATCATTCTTTAAATTTTCGCGGTAGGCACGTAGTTCACTTCGAAATATTCCCACAGAGAGAGGTGTTTCTTCTTCTGCCATTACGCCTTCATCTTGTGAGCAGGCCAGAGCTTTACTAGCTGGAGCAGTGTTAGCCAGGGCTTTGTCAGCCTGTGCTGCAATAGCATTCACAGTGCCGATTGAGGCCTTGTTAGCAGAGCCATCGTTAAAGGGTTAGTTCACCCAAAAATGAAAATTCTGTCAGTAATTACTCACCCTCATGTTGTTCCAACCGCGTAAGACCTTCGTTCATCTTCGGAACACAAATTAAGATATTTTTGATGAAATCTGAGACATGTCTCACTCCTCCATAGGCTGCTATGTGACCGAAACTTGCTGGCCCAGAAAAGTTATTAAAGAGATCGTTAATATAGTCCAAGTAACTCCAGTGGCTCAATCTTAAGTATATCAAGCGACGAGAATACTTTTTGTGCGCAAAAACAAACAAAAATAACGACTTTATTCTACTATTCATTTCCTTCTCTCTGGGCCTCGTAGTGTTTTTGCGCTGCGCGTCTGTGTTGCACGTCATCACGCATCACACACATGACCGGCGTCGGCCAATAGTGAGCCTACGTGGTGACGTGTAACACAGACGCGCTGCGCAAAAACACTACGCGAACCAACTAGAGGACCAGAGAGAAGGAAATGAATAGTGCAATAAAGTCGTTATTTTTGTTTGTTTTTGCGCACAAAAAGTATTCTCGTCGCTTGATATACTTAAGATTGAGCCACTGGAGTTACTTGGACTATATTAACGATCTCTTTAATAACTTTTCTGGGCCAGCAAGTTTCGGTCACATAGAAGCCTATGGAGGAGTGAGACATGTCTCAGATTTCATCAAAAATATCTTAATTTGTGTTCCGAAGATGAACGAAGGTCTTACGTAGGCATTTTACAACAGTTCCCACACGAGCGATTTATAGATTATCATGACAGAATTATTCTAATCAATGACTTGAAGATAGTTAACTCCACGTCAGCTAAATAAATTCATCAACTAACCATTCAGAAACATCCTGTTGTATTCCACGTGTTGTCACTTCTTCTTGAGTCTCTCCATCATCGTCCAGCTCCGGTTTCAGAATAAAAGGCTGAACAGTTTCTGACATTTTGAGTGCCTGTATGCGTGAGGTAATCAGAGCTGCTAACACTAAGTCCTGAAGCTCCGCCCCCTTCTTGAAAGGGGATCAGCTCATTTGCATTTAAAGAGACACACAAAAATGGCTCGTTTTTGCTCACCCTCAAAAAGTGACAATTTCAACATGCTATATAATATTATCTGTTGGATATTTTGAGCTAAAACTTCACATAAACACTCTGGGGACATCAGAGACTTATTTTACATCTTGTAAAAAGGGGCATTATACAGTAGGACCCCTTTAATACATATTTGAGAGATTCTGAGAATGTAAAGTTTTGTACTGAGTTCAAATGAAAAATAAAACATCAATCATTGAAATAAAACATCAATCATCTAATTGAGTGGCTCTAATCATCCAAATACAAAATCAATCAACCCCCAAAAGTCAAATTTTGTAGAGAATAATTTCCTCTTTTTAATGAGAAATAAATGTTACCTGTAAAGTGCTTACATTCTCTACTGGAATCTTAGGCCATTCCTTGTGTATAAAAGCTTCCAACTCACTCATATTCTTTTTTTTTTTTTTTTTTTTTATCTCACCAAAGCTTTTCAATGGGATCTAAATCTGTAGACTGAGCTGGTCACTCAAGAACATTCCAAGACCAATCCCTAAAGCATTCTTTGGTAGATTTGGGTGTATACTTGGGATCATTGTCCTGCTGGAAAGTCCAATGATCCAGTGAAGCTTCAGTTTACACAATGAAGGCTTTATAATCTTTGCCAAAATGTCTGGTCACATCACTCCATAAAACATTCTTCTAAAACTCCATAGGCCTAATCAAATAATTTTTAGCATATTCAAGTCAACATGTTCTCCTGGTCAAGAGTGGCATTCGTTGAGGTGTCCGGCCATGAAGTAATGTTCTTATAGTCTTTAGTGTTCTTCTTATAGTCTGCATTGAAAAGTTTTTTCCTCCATTCAACATTGTGTAACTCTTGAGCAGATAATTGAGGGTTTTTAGGGTAAGCTACTATTAACAAACATCCTATTCCCCATGATGAAATTGTGCTTATTCTTCCATGTCCTAGAAGATTTGTTATGGTACCATGCATTTTAAACGTACAAACGATGCTGCCAACTGTGTCTCAAGGAACTTTAAGTGTCTTGGAAATGTTCTTATAGCCATAGCCTTCTTCTCTTAACATTAGCATGAGCTAAATTTATGCATGTGTCATAACTAATGTGCTGTTATAGTGTTTCCAAAGGTTTAATTGTGTTTAAACACAATTTCATACCCTACAATTAAGTAACTTAAAAACAGCAATGTTGAATAGGGGTTGAATAATTATAGCATAGTTGTTTTTTGAAAAAAATCCTATAACTCAAAAATATTATATTATATACTGTATTGACATTATTACTTTTAAAATGCCACTAAAGTGTTAAAAAAATCATATGATTAAGCACTTGTGTTTACATTTTTCCATATACTTGCAAGTCAGATAAAAGAGTCTGCACAATGAATAAACATTAATGTAAATGTATTACTCACAAAATATAAAGGATGACTCCCACTGACCACATGTCAACCTCAGGGCCATAAGCGTTTCCTCTGAGGATCTCAGGAGCTGAGTGGATGTGAGAATAGAGGCAAATTATTGCAAATGAATTGGCTTATAAAACTTTATAAGTCATTTACTGGAATTTGCTTACTTGTGGACATCTAAATGGTTTATTTTAGAGGTATGTGTTTATCTAAAAAATAACAAAATAAATCATAACATAAATAGTGTGCTTTCTTAAATTCTGACTCACCGCAGTAGCCAGGGGTCCCACATACTGTCTTCATTGTCACTTGCTCATCAATTATTTTAGAAAGGCCAAAGTCCGCTGTGGACATTACAGAAAAGATTGGATCAATAAAAACCTATTCATTACTGACAGAGTACACTGTTCTGTCTAATTTTTCCCACATCAAAGACATAATGGATTAAATGTATGAGTAGACAGATCGTTACCTATCTTAAGAGGTGCATCTATTGACAAGTCAGCATAGAGGAGATTTTCTGGTTTGAGGTCTCTGTGAACAACTCCATTATCATGTAAGTACTGCAACAGAGAAAGAACAGAGGTAGCAGATCACTTTTGTGTACATATAATGATCATTTTTAGTGATTCATTCTCTGGGTCTTTTGTACATAGATAAAATAAAAGTCAACAGAGTCCAAAACAACATTTGACTCCATTGATTTTTGTTGACATACAAATCTCTTCAAAATATATTATTTCTTATATTATTTAAGTCACTCATATAAGTTTGGTGGCTGTAAATATACTTGGGCTCACAGTTAAGCTCTTAAGTCACTATGTAATATAGTCACCATATACCCAACGGAACGTGACAGGTGTCACAACCCACACAGAAAAGATAAATTTCATCATAATGTATCATATACAGTAGTTCATTAGGAAGGGCACAAGTTCAACGGAAAGATACAAAAAGGAAACAAGACTTTGTTATCTAGTCTAGACCAGTTTTTACCGCCGGGGCGAGTAGCGTTTTTTAATGAAGGGACGAAAAATGTCATGTATGGGAGAGACAAATGTCATTATGAGATAATGAGAACCACTGACGATGTCTAGAAATCAATTTCAAAAGTACATTGGGTTTAATTAATCGACATAAAACTCATGTTTCATCATTGGATCTACCTTTAATACAATATATCGTTAGTGCAGAGATTTTTCATGTGAATAAATTCATAGATCCATGAAATTTGCTTGTGTACCCTAATGGTTTAGTGGTAGAGCTTTTGTTAAAAAGATATTCCACCCAAAAATGAAAATTCGGTCATTAATTACTCACCCTCAAACCTGTAAGACTTTCATCTTTGGAACGCAAATGAAATCTTTTTGATGAAATCTGAGAGCTTTCAAACTCCCCAACAAAACTTTTACGGGATTGGTAAGACATGAGGGTGAGTAATTAATGTCATAATTTTTATTTTTGGGTGAACTATACCTAAGCATGTCAGAGGTTCTAATCCGGCCACGTATCGTTTTGTTTTTCTCATCAAAACCAAATATGTTAATCAGTGATTGTATATCAAGAGCAGGGACACATTTGTGTGCATTTGTGTTTTGTGATTTCACTGGAAAGAATAAAGAGTCTCCACAAAGGCCAATGTGCTCGTCTGAGTGTGAAGACTGTGCACGAGCCACAAGAGAACATTGTATGCGTTCCACTGATAACAGCGACAACTAGCAATCAGCTTGATTTAAAAAAACAACACATTCCAGCACCAGATCACCTCTTATTAAACAAACGAACAAAATGAATTCTCTGCTAGTTAACTGGAGATGTTTTATTCGTATAGGTACAACTGTGCCGCGAGTTGTTTCAAAAAGTGGTGGGGACATACCCTATTACGCCTATGAATGAAGAAAATAATCTAACAGAGGGTGAGTAAATGAACAGAATTTTCATTTTTGTGAGAGCTATCCCTTTAAGACATAGTTTCATAGGTGAATTTCAATGGAATTTGACCATCATGGATTAACTGGATAGACAGGCAATATGATTGAGGCAACATGGAAAAATTCAGAGAGTAATCAAAATGTCTGCAAAGCCCCCAACACCCCTCATTTAGCTATTCTAATGGGTGATTTGTTATGGTTATAACCTTCATTAGAACTAGAATCTATAAGCATGTTTGTGTGTCTGACTGTGTGTAACATCTTCGGTTATCTGAAGTCCTGAAAGAAAGAAAGTCATACAGGCTTGTAAACGATGACAGAGTTCTGTTTTTTTTGGAGCGTAGGTGGGAAAGATGAGTTCACTGAGGCAGTCTGGTGCAGTTCTATGTTAAAACAGCTGTCTTGAAGGCAGAGTCAGACTCTGTATTCAGTGTCTCCGTACTTCACAGTGATAGTTCGCAAAAAAAAAAAAAACAGAACTCTGTCATCGTTTACAAGCCTGTATGACTTTCTTTCTTGTGTAATATAAAATGTTTTTTTAAAGAATTCCCTGGTTTCTCTTTTTCATGCAGTCACAATGAATGGTTACTGACACTTTCAAGCTTTAAAAAGAATGAAATTGCATTAGGGTTCTGTCTTCTGAAGTCATATATTGGTCATGAGTAACAGACTGAAATGTAAGATGTCATTCAATGATAAGTTTCCCTCCATATAGTTGTTAAAGACACAATGTAATGACACTAGCAACAGAACTTTTCTTTCGTATTGTAACATACAATATTGATTGTCCCATTGATACAATTGTTTGAGTGAAACAAATTGTTGAAAAAAAACTGTAGTTGGTTCTATTTGTCAATTGTTCATTAGATGGAGGCAGACCTAAATGCAAGTTTGCAATTGATTGTAAGAAATAATGTAGAGAAATACTTTCACCGGAAGTCCGAGTTGAACTTTTAATGGAAAATGTTTAGGTTAAAGAGATTGGGACACATGCATGGATGAATTGTTCACAATAAGACCAATAACAAGCATTAAGAAAATAATGTGAATTTTCATTTCATGCTGACTTTAATGGCGGAATAATTTAATCACAGATTTGAAAAAGTCAGCTTGTAAAAAATCTAAGTTTGAAGTGACATGATAAAATTATGACAGAATGTACATTTTTGGCCAAACTATTCCTTTAACAAATCATTTCTGGGCTCCAGATTTCAGTGCTTCAAATTGGAGACTGCCTCTGGCTGAACATTTAAAACCTTCTGTGTACCTTGAAGAGGTTTTTCTAGCACTCTGTTAAGATCATGGGGTCGTTCCCCATTATCGAATAAGTGCGAGGATGACTCATTTGATGTCAGGCCGTGGTAATTCATTTTGTGTGCATAGCCACAAGACAGATGTTGTTCCTTTAGCACAATTCCAAAAATATGAAAGTGCATCACGACGGGTGAGGAGACAATGGTGTAAGGTTGAAAATATTCAAAGATATTTGAAAATGAACAAAGACAATTGCTTTTACTGTTTCAGCCACCCTCTTTCTACCCCAAGGACCATTTGGAATTCCTAAAGGCAGAGGTGTTGATAGTGCTCAAGGCCTGTAGGCCAAGATGTGTGTACATCGGGTGTACTGTACTCATGGGCGCCGTATAGGGGGGGGAAAGTTAGGACAATTCCAAGGGCCCCTGACTGACAGGGACCCCAACAAATAAGTAAAAACTAATTTAATTTTTTTTTTTTTATATATATATATATTATACACTATATAAACCATCATCATTGAGTATATTTCAAATAATAATAACATGAATGATGTCTTTGATTTTACTTATTTTGGCAATACAAGTTTAATATCCCCATTGACCAAAAAGTAAACATTCATATTGACCGACCACCCCCCCGTATCTGCATGAAATGGTTTGATCCTGTGTTAGCGTGCACGGTGTTTAAAGCCCATGTTGCAGGTTAGAGTACCCAGTAAGCCAATGTATAGAAAAATAATGTAGGAACTAGATTTAAATATAAACATATACTTATAAAACGCTATTTAGGCTTCTGGAGTCGTTTTTGTGAGAAAATTTTACTTCCGCATTTGAAAACCGCCGAACCGGAAGTGACGTAACGTGAGGGAGAGCGGTCAAAGTAAACAATAGGAAAGCAATGGATCGCAATGACAGCTCGGAAAGCTGGGGGAATTGTAGCCTAAATGTTTACTCGTATGATATATATAATTCATATAATTGATATATATGATGATATCATATAATTATGAGCCTGATATGAAGCCAAGTGAGCAGGACAGGCCAGGGTTAGACAGAACAACGGTGAGTTGTGGTGTGAGGAGAACAGGGCGAGAGAACAGTGTTAGCTTATAGATGTATTCACGTTAGCCGACGATATGTACAACACTATGCTCAGATCACAATACTGTACAGATTATTATCATCATGTATCAGGCAATAGCAAAGCTAGTATTTAGACCCTTACCTGCATGTGTTGTGTGTGTCAGCCATTAGGAGACAGTTTCTAGAGGAAGAGGGACTTTATAAAGGCTTTGAATTGACCCATTTGGTGACGATGAATAAAAAAAATGATCACAATCACAACTGACTTACTGTATAAAAACTTTATATGTAGAAACAGCCAACACAAACATTAAAGTCGGTTTGTACAGATTGAAAATGAATTATAGAACATAATATATTATATTTATAATAATAATAATAATAAGTGTTGGCTGCACTGCAGACTAATAACAAACACATAAATGCATTACATTACAAGTTTATGTAGGATATGTTAATGAATTAAATTAAGACAAGGCACATTTTGTAAAGCAGATGTACAATAAGTGATCTCTGACGGATCCGTGAGCGTCATGTTTGCCACTGGCGGCCGAACCACATGCTGACGGCGGACCGTCACCGGGCGACCCGATGAATGAGCCGGGACAGTGTGCACATATCGACGGGATTATAATCATTCGGTCTATAGTGAATAGTGATGGGGACGAGACCGCCTATATGCCGAGTCCGAGTCAAGACCGAGTCTTTGAAGGGTCGAGTCCGAGTCGAGACCGAGTCCGTTGGTTTTCAAATTCAGTCGAGTCCGAGTCAAGACCGAGTCTTTGAGGAAACAAGTCCGAGTCGAGACCGAGTCTTTAGGAGTCGAGAACAAGACCATAAAAACATGTCAGTTTTCATATTCATGATTTAATATCACCCCAGTTAATAATCAACAGTTAGGCCTACAGACTAAGCTAGATTGGGAATTGTTTAGAGGAGCAGTCTTAACGTCTTAATATGGACTATGCTTTTACTATAATTAAAAAAATCCCTACCACATGCATCATCTTCTGCCTATTTTTCTAAACTGCTTCAACAGTGCTGCTCTATCATCAACATGTTAAGCCCACCCTGACTTTTTTAATCATAGTTAGGACATGCAGAGCAAATTAAAATGTTCTAGTGGTATGTATTCTAGTGGACTAGTGATGGGGACGAGACCGCCTATGCCGAGTCCGAGTCAAGACCGAGTCTTTGAAGGAACAAGTCCGAGTCGAGTCCGAGAAAGCAGAAATCGGTCTCGAGACCGGACTCGAGTACTACATCACTAATAGTGAATGCTACACACTACTGCGTTATTCAAAGCAGAAGCAGAAGTGAAGTCCCGTCTCTTACCCTGCACAAAACGCAGTTCATTACAGGCACGGAAGATTGCACCGTCCTTTTTCTTATTCGGAAACCTGTGGACTCGGGTGTCCTGACAGGCCATAATTCACAATCATTTACCACGACGATGATTAATTGAAATACAATAAGCACCGAAAACACACTGAATCATGATGATCGCTCCAACTGAATACCAACCTACTCCGCACTGAGTGAATGCAGAGCCGGCAAACGACTCCCTCATGTGACGTCATATGACGGTGGTGAAAAAAAAGCGGTTTTCAACACGGCCAAGGAAACTGTCACGTTTTCTATTAAATTTGTGCCCTTATGTCTTGCAAAACAATTTTTAATCATGCATTTATTTTTCATATGGTATTTTCATACAAGGTTATATTAATTTTGAAAAAAAAAAACCTGCAACATGGGCTTTAAACTTGCAGACAGTCAGTCGATGCGCCAGTTCCACACAGACAGAGACCACAATGTTGCATAGTAAAATAAAATCTGGTTTTCAACAAAGGAAAGAGAAAAGAGAGAGAGGAAAGACAAAGGGGTGTCAATCTGTAACCCAGTTATTCCCTAGAAAGGTGGGTAGCCTTTAGTCTGTGAGTGGTATAGTGAAATAAGCTAACGTTAACTAGCTGCAGGCTAGTTTTAGCCTACATTTCATCAACATTTAATCAGTGCAGGGAAACGTTTAGCAAAATATTCATATTAAATCATTGTCCATGCCCATTTTAGCAGACTTAAATACAGACGAGTCAGCAGCACCCCAGTCAGTCTCCCCATAACTACCCCTCCCTGTCCCAGTGAAGAAGGTAAGCAACACTGTGTTGATGACTTAACATCATTCCAGGGAGTCTGAGTGGGGTTTTCTGACTGTCTCTCTTGCTCTTTTTACCATAACAAAAAAAGAAAGTGAAATATTTATTAATGACAGAAATCAAACACAAATTATTTTCTCACATAATGACCATCATGACAAAAAAAAGAAGAAGAAAAAAAAAAAAACCTCCTGTCTATACTGGATGCAGGGCTCTCAAGTGTCACGCATTGAGCGTGACAGTCACTCATTTCGGTCTTTTGTCACGCACTCCCGCCACACATTGTATTTCTCACGCAGAAAAAAACTATTTATAATATATTTAATATGTCGCAGCGCCCAAAACTTCTCTGGCCATGCCGCTCTCGCTATGGAACCGGCAGGAATCAAGCGCGTCTCCCCTGGAATTCTTAAGGCTGATTTATTCTTCTGCGTCGGACCTACGCCGGAGCCTCTACGCTGTAGGCAACACGTTGGTTTTCATTTAAACTTCTGCGTCGTTGTCCGCGTTGAAGCGCGCAGAGGGAGCATGTGAAACCCGAGGGAGCGGTCCTAGCAGACCAATCACAGCGCTTGCGTCCGCGTAGAGTTGACGCGTTGTTACATTTTTGGAGAGGTGCACGTCAGGATACGCCGAAGGGTACGCGTGCTACACACAGCCTACGACGTAGCTACGGCGTGAGTTCGACGCAGAAGTATAAATTGGGCTTTAGTCGAGCCTGCCACTTATCAGCCAATCAAAAAAAGAAAGGGGCTACACAATAGCCAATCAGAAAATAGCACTATTGTATCTGGGTGAGATTTAACGCAGTGTTGCCAGATGTACGATAATTATCGTATTTGTACGATAATTTTGACCTCTGTACGATGTACGATCAATAATGAAAAAAATCCCATAATGTACGATAATTTCAGAGTTTTCAGTCGTTCGTCCTCCAAACACACATCCTAACGCTTCTCTCTCTGACCCCGAATCATTTCGCAGGCTCGCCTGCCTGCACGCAAGCATGTATACACACACACACACACACACACACACACACACAGGCACCACACGGTGTCGACCGCACGTTGGACTGCACGACCAACACTACACTTCTACAGTTTTGCCGAAGAAGACAGTTCAGTTCGGCATCCAATCTGTACCGTAAAAGGATTCCCCAACCAACAAAATCTGCCAACATAGCACAAGTGGATGTGGTTGATGATGACAGCGACTTAAGAGATCGAATTGTAATCTTTCTAATGTTAATTGTGCACTTTTTTCTCTCTGTATCATAGTTTAATTATGATCTAGTTCAAAATATGGACTGTCGGCATATCTTTTGCACTTTGGCAAAAAAAGTTATGTAGCCAGACTTCCTCCAGTTAGTGTGAGCGTATCAGTTTGTTTAAATTGGCTGTAAAATGATTTGAAAAATAAAATTGTTGGAAAATAGCTATATTTTATTCATTTGGTTCGTGTACGATAATTTTTCTCAAAAAACGATAATTTTGAGGTTTTGGTACGATACTTCGACATTTCTAATCTTGCAACACTGATTTAACGCAACAACCAATGAAAAAAAAAAGCATATCTGGAATTGTTCATGTGATTCTGCTACAGCGTCTTCGTTCAAAGTTTCGTTCACCCATAGAGGAAACCACTGGAGCTCCGAGCATCACTTTGAGCACAGAGTAAGTCATGATCTCCTGTTTTAATGTTACAACAAATTCACAACTTGTTTGACACAAACAGTGCCAACTTGACTGCTGTTAGAGAATGTTTCCCAGATAACCAGCATCAGTTTTTCATGAGTGTCTGTAACTTAGCCAACAGTTTTACAGCCTGTTCACTGACAACACCTTCTCAGAACAAGTAGTCTAGGCCTAGTCATATTTTCGTTATCACACGATGACTGACATATTGTCACATTATAAACATCTCTCTCACCAAATAGGCTTAATAATTTTATTAGCACTAAATAAATGAAAGTGTATTGCATAGTCGATGTTATACAGGCCAAAAGTTTGGAAACATTACTATTTTTAATGTTTTTGAAAGAAGTTTCTTCTGCTCATCAAGCCTGCATTTATTTGATCAAAAATACAGAAAAAAAAATAATAATATTGTGATATATTATTACAATTTAAAATAATTGTTTTTCAATTTATTATTCTTTAAATTATCATTTATTTCTGTGTTGTAAAGCTGAATTTTCAGGATCATTACTCCAGTCTTCAGTGTCACATGTGACATCCAGTCTATCACATGGTCCTTTAGAAATCATTCTAATATTCTGATTTATTATGAGTGTTGGAAACAGTTCTGCTGCCTAATATATTTGATGAATAAAAGGTTAAAAAGAACTGCATTTATTCATAATAAAAAAATATTTTCTAATAATATAAATCTTCTTTACTATCACTTTTTATCAATTCAACACATCCCTGCTGAATGAAAGTATTGATTTATTTAAAAAAAGAAAGAAAAAAAATTACTGACCCCAAATTACTGACCAGTAGTGTATATTGTTGTTACAAAATATTTCTATTTTTAAAACATTTGCTTCTTTTTTTTATTTTTATTTTTTTACTTTTTATTCATCAGAGTATCCTAAAAAAGTTATGAAAAAATATTAAGCAGCAGAACTGTTTCCAACTTTGATAGTGAATCATCATATTATACTGATTTCTAAAGGATCATTGTGATAGACTGGACTAATGATCCTGAAAATTCATCTAGATACAGATTTTATTATTGCCATCATTCCAAACCTCAAAACCTATTGATTTAGTGATCACTTGATCTGTTTTGTAGCACTATAATAACCCTGATGTGGAAATTCCGTTTTACACGTCAACTTTACTTTGTTGTTGGCATATATGTGCAGTTAAGTAAAAAAAAATAAAAAATCTGCTGTTTTCATTGTTTTGAGATGATGATGTTAATTTATTTTAATTAAAAAGTTAATATATATGTACTTTTGTTTTAGTTTTTCTTTTTCTTTTTTTAATCTGTCATTAATTTTACAATAAAAATACATTGAGAATGTGTAAAGGATTGCCTTAAGGACATTTTTATGGTGGCTTTTAATCTTGCATCAAATAGTGAACTGCAGACTTGCATTTACAAATCACAGAATTAAATATTGTGCTAGTACTAGTATTAAGCTACAAGAAGCAAGACAGTTGCAAGCCTTTGATTAGAGTTATGTAAAGCTTTTGATGGGACAGTTAGGTCCTAGAGATGTGGTGACAACAGCTGCGCAGAGGGGGCCCAATTCGATTTTTTTGTCATGGGGCCCAAAATTCCTGGTGGCGCCCATGACTGTACTGCATCTAATGTCTCACATTTGGGTTACAGTCACATGGTCAAGGAGGGGATAAAAGAATATTGCAACTGATGCTCTGTCTCTTTTATTCTCTGGCTCTTCTCTTCGCTGGGGGTTCTTTTTTTCTGTCTTTTCACTGGCTCTTCTTTGCTCTGGCTCTTTCTCTCTTCTTTTTCTAAAGCCTCTCTCTTTCTCTGTCTCTCTCTCTCTGGTAACATTTTATATATATATGCTGGGTACGATTAATAGTATATTTTTATCATCTCATACATCTATTTTGTAACTATTTTAAGGCCCCGTTTACACGAAGGGAAGACGCAGATATTTCCCTGCGGTTTGGCCTCTCATTTACATGAAAACCCCATTTTTATCACAGGAAACTATTGTTTCTAAAAACTCCGGCCAAAGTGGAGATTTCTGATAATGCCGGTTATATGTTGCCTTGTCAACTGGGAGAAACGGGGTTTTAGGTTCTCAAACGCCACATTATGCACCAGAAAATGCTGAACGTCATGTGAGCGCCCTATGTTTACAGTTTGTTTGGCTACTGATCATGGATGCTGTTAAGGTGGTACTCATTTTTACTTTTGGCCTGTTTGCATTTGCAAATGCAACTGCTCTACTCACTATATCGAGGAGCAGAGACGAAGGAATGCACGGAGGTCAGCATTTTTTACTGCATCTTTCCCTTCCAAGACGTAGGTATATTTGTTGTTTTGAAAGGAACAGGAAGTCACTTGTGTTATTCGTTGTTGTCGATTCTGAGGATTCTGATTGGCTTGCCTGGCTTTATCCTTCTCCCTACACTGCCGCCCATAGGTTTGGAATAGTTATTATTATGGCGCTCGACAGCATATTTATGCGGATTGATATAAATGAAAACTTTTTTGAAAACAATGTTGTGTGCACGATGTTATTATTGAAAACGGAGGGTGGGAAATATTTGTTTCTCTAAATACCCGGCTATGTGTAAATGTGGCCTAAGTGTAACCATGACCATATTGTCATTAAACCCTTTCTGTCACGGTTCATGAATTTACTGTCTCTCTTTCTGTCCGTATTTCAGTGTGTGTGTGTGTGTGTGTGAGGATGATTGCCAATCACCCTAATCATCAGCGCCAGCTGTTGTCTATCAGCCGTGCCTATATATGCCCATTGCTTGGTGTCTTGTGTTGTCAGATCGTTGTGAGAATTCCCGGTCTCCTGTCTCCTGTCCACTGTCCACCTTGCTACCTTGCCTGTGTTGGATTCTAGATCCTGTTGTTTTGTGTTCTGCCCTGGGATTACTGCTCATTCAGAGTTTGCTTCATGCCGGATTTCTCGTTGATTCTCTCTTCACTTCTGACATCACCGATTGGGTTGCCTGTCGTCGTCCCTGTGCCACTCAGAGCGACCATTCCTGCATCAGACTGTTTGGACTTTGCCCTACACTTCATTTATCAATAAACTGTTGTTACTTGCATCTTGTATCCTCCATTATTCATCATGACAGAACGATCTGACCAGAGTATGGATGCAGTGAGATCAACAAGCCTGAGTGAATTCATTTCGTGAAGTATTGCATTCATGGATCAACAGGAAGAACATATTTCGAACACAGGTCATGCTGTGCAAGCTCTGGTGGTACAGGTGTCCGAGCTCACCCAACAGCACCAACAACTGAAGAGTCCTGCTGCGCCACCCACACCGCCTGTTCAGTCCACTTCCATGGATTTGAGTCGTCAGCCAGAGCCAAAGTTTACCTGCCCCGGAGAATTATTCAGGTGACCCAATTATTGCAGAACATTCTTAACAAAGTGTTCAATGTATTTCTCTCTGCAACCGCTAACTTTTAATAGCGAGCGTTCCAAAGTGGCTTTTGTGCTGACCCTGCTGACTGGACGAGCGGCTCTCTGGGGAACAGCGGTGTGGGAGAACCAAGATCTCTGCTGCGCCTAGTTCCAGGCACTCTCCGAAGAGATGAGGAGGGTCTTCGACCGTGTGGTGGCGGGTAGAGAGGCTACTCGCCAACCTCCAGCAAGGAGACCGACCGGTGTTGGATTATTTCATTGAGTTTCGCACGCTGGCCGCAGAGTGCCATTGGAATGAGGAGGCGCAGTGGGACATGTTCCTGCATGGGCTGGCTGACCATGTTCAGAAGGAGATCTGCGCCCTGGACCTTCCCCAGAGTCTGAACGGACTGATCGAACTGGCACTGAGAGTGGATGCTCGGTTGAATCGGATGGAATGACGTACACGCCCAATCAGACAACCTGGAGTCGTCGAGGTTCCACAGGCAATTGGCGGGGAAATGGTCAGCCTAGTTTTCGATCATGAGCCCATGCAGGTGGGTAGAGTTCGGCTTTCCCGGGAGGAGAGACAGAGGCGGAGGTCCAAGGGACTATGCCTCTATTGCGGAGGAGCGGGCCACTTCCTATACTTCTGCCTGGTAAAACATCGAGCCCGGTAGTGAAGATGAGGCTACTATCGGGTGGGATCTCCGCTGAGAAGACCTCATCATCCACTCTCCTCCCGGTAAGACTAAGATAGGCAACCCAATCTCACAACTATCAAGCCTTACTGGACTCAGGAGCTGAAGGTAATTTCATGGACCGGACTTGCTCACAAGTATCAGATTCCCATCACATCACTTGGTCACAAGATTTGTCAACGCTCTCACCACCGAACCTATCACCCTCATCACATCAGGAAATCACACAGAAACACTGTCATTTCTACTTTTGGACTCCCCGTTAGCACCCATAGTTCTCAGCCACCCATGGCTTGTACAACACAATCCCAGGGTGGATTGGGGCCAAAATTCCATCTCTGCCTGAAGTAATCAATGTTATGCGTCTTTTCTAGTGTCTGCTTGTTCGTCTGTGTCTGGTTCTGTGTTTCAGGAGGAGGCAGTGAATTTGTCAAACGTGCCCGTTGAGTATCTTGACCTGAAGGAAGTGTTCAGTAAGTCCCCTGCTGCTTCTCTTCCTCCGCATCGTCCCTATGACTGTGCTATAGATTTACTGCCAGGTAAGTCTCTGCCTAAAGGCAAGTTATATTCGCTTTCTGCTCCAGAAAGGGAGGCAATGGAGAAATATATTTCTGATTCTCTAGCAACAGGGTTCATCCGTCCTTCCTCTTCTCCAGCGGGGGCGGGGTTCTTTTTTGTGGGGAAGAAGGATGGTTCTCTGCGACCATGTATTTATTACAGGGGGTTGAACAACATCACGGTAAAGAATACTTACCCTTTGCCGTTGATGTCTTCAGACTTCAAGCGGTTGCAGGGAGCATCTGTCTTCACAAAATTGGATTTACGCAATGCTTATCATTTGGTCCACATAAGGTTGGGGGATTAATGGAAAACCGCGTTTAACACCCCCAGGGTGTCATATTTGGTCATGCCTTTTGGCCTGTCCAACTCCCCAGCGGTTTTCCAGGCACTCGTCAATGACGTGCTGAGAGATATGATAGATCAGTTCATATATGTCAACCTGGATGACATATAGATTTTTTCATCTTCTCTCCAGGAACATGTTCAGCATGTTAGACGAGTGCTTCAGAGGTTGCTAGAGAATGGGTTTTTTGTCAAGGCGGAGAAATGCGCTTTTCATGCACAGTCTGTTCCTTTCCTAGAGTACATCATCTCGTCTGAAGGAGTGCGTATGGATCCTGACAACGTTAAGGCTGTGGTAGAGTGGCCAAGTAGAGACCTGCGCGGGACACAATGTTCAGTCCGCAAAGATTTGTCATTTTTAGTCCCGCTCCTGCCCGCATCTGTGATATTATGTCCCGCTCCCGCCCGCAAATTCCCGCAAGACGGCAGGCAGGATGGATGTTCACTTTCTGTCTCACGAAAGGTCTTAGAAAAAAAATGCAATTTGTGTCCGTTGTATGTTAACACCTTTTGGCATTTATCGCAGCAGGCAAAAGGTAGTTCCCTCTCCATCATGCACAACCGAAAAAGACTGCCAAATGTCTGATTTGAAGTTTCGTGATTTTCTATAGTAAATCAAGTCAAGTCATCTTCATTTATATAGCGCTTTTAACAGTGTAGATTGTCTCAAAGCAGCTTTACAGAGATAAGCGTATAATTTAAGGTAACAGAGATTGTTTCGGCTTTACAGCAGAGTTAAGTTATTTCCATCTAAAGTTAGTTTTGATTGATTTGCTTCCGTCGCAACGATCATTTGATATTAAATTAGGGGCCGCTAAGACGACACCATTCCCTCTACAGAGACTTTAAACGCGAACCTGTGAGAAACGCTGATGGCGGTCACATGCGCATTTAGAATGGGTTCTATAGTTATGTGCGTTTGAATATACGCAGGTTTGGAATTCCCTACAAGCCAAGCCTAAACAAAGTACTTGTCTTTCCTTATAAATTTTGATAAAGAATTTTATTTTATTTTGTTGCTTTGGGGTAGGAACGCGAAACGAATTTTCCCGCCAACGCCTTATTAATGTGAATGTAAACGTAAATGTGCCTTTTTTTAGAGAAGTACTTACATCTGAAGCGCTTAGCCCTATATCTGAAGCACTAGAGGTGCTCTGTTCCTCGTCCATGCTGTCTATTTTGAACTTGAAGCTTTCGAATTCGAACACGGAGAAGCAGGAAGGAATTGTCTCTAAACAAGGGTGCGTGAGATTAGGCCCCGCCCTACCCCAAACGACAACATCCACAAGTTTAGGCTGCTTAACCCTCTGGGGTCTGAGGGGTTTTTGGGGTCCTTGAGATGTTCTGACATGCCCTGACATTTGTGCTTTTTTCAGTTGCTTATAAACATATTAATGGCAAAGGTGTAAATTCACTCTATTTAGCACAAACAGGGCTACCATAATATATGAACAACTTGCATGTACATGTTTGTATTTTTGATAGAATAATGTTTATGCATGGTTTTTTCAAAAACAAAAAACTAAAGTTTCTGAAATAAGGCCATAAAACACATTCTAAATATATGTAAATAAGACTTTTGACAAATGGATGACGTTGCCTAGAATTTTTTCTTCAAAATTATGTGAAAATCATCCTGCCTAATCATTCACATAACACAATACATTGATTTAAATCTTGTAAAACACTTTTTGTTTGGAAAGGCCATATGCGGGTGGGCGTGATTCACACCTGTGGAGTCAATGGGGCCCGCATAATGAGGCTGCATACGTAATGAGCCTTTCATTCAGGTGTGTGAATGAGCCACAAGAATGCAAGGACAATATATAACTGGTTTGTTGTTTTTTTCCACAAATTTTGCTTGCAAATTGTACAATATCCAAGGTAAACATTTCTAGTAATTGTGCAGTTAATTGTTCTCATACTGTATTTTCAGATTTGGAATATATTCTCTTCCCAAATGTGTCACTAATAAAGCATAATAAAATTATTTAAAGAGAAGGCTTATAATGACCTTTTAAGATTTTGTTTACATCTATCCTTATATATATATTTTTTTTTTTATATATACAATTAAGGTTATACAATTACAACAACATTTAAAATTGTAACAATATTTCCAGTGTAATCTTTCTTTGTATTCGCGATTCATATTAAAACAGTATTTTTGCCAGCTGTAGTAGCTCCACAACAGCGCGCATCTGTGCATTCGTTCGTTCATTCATTCATACACAGAAACGCAATTCATATTTAAACAGTATTTTTGCCAGCTGTAGTACCTCCACAACAGCACGCATCTTTGCGTTCATTCATTCAAACGCGATTCATATTATTTAAACAGTATTTTTGCCAGCTGTAGTAGCTCCACAACAGCGCGCATCTGTGCGTTCATTCATTCAAACGCGATTCATATTATTTAAACAGTATTTTTGCCAGCTGTAGTAGCTCCACAACAGCACGCATCTGTGCGTTCGTTCGTTCATTCATTCATACACAGAAACGCAATTCATATTTAAACAGTATTTTTGCCAGCTGTAGTAGTAGCTCCACAACAGCACGCATCTCTGCGTTCATTCATTCAAACGCGATTCATATTATTTAAACAGTATTTTTGCCAGCTGTAGTAGCTCCACAACAGCGCGCATCTGTGCGTTCATTCATTCAAACGCGATTCATATTATTTAAACAGTATTTTTGCCAGCTGTAGTAGCTCCACAATATTATTTAAACAGTATTTTTGCCAGCTGTAGTAGCTCCACAACAGCACGCATCTGTGCGTTCGTTCGTTCATTCATTCATACACAGAAACGCAATTCATATTTAAACAGTATTTTTGCCAGCTGTAGTAGCTCCACAACAGCACGCATCTTTGCGTTCATTCATTCAAACGCGATTCATATTATTTAAACAGTATTTTTGCCAGCTGTAGTAGCTCCACAACAGCATGCATCTTTGCGTTCATTCATTCAAACGCGATTCATATTATTTAAACAGTATTTTTGCCAGCTGTAGTAGCTCCACAACAGCACGCATCTGTGCGTTCGTTCGTTCATTCATTCATACACAGAAACGCAATTCATATTTAAACAGTATTTTTGCCAGCTGTAGCTCCACAACAGCACGCATCTGTGCGTTCATTCATTCAGATTAGAACAAAGCAAACAGAACTGACCTAATTCCTCAGCGGGATCCGTTTGCTCCTCGAAATGATACTTCCAGAACTTCTGAGGTAAATTTTTGCAGGATTATTATCAAGATAGTAGTATTCCTCACAGCATCGTAAAGTACATAAGTCTGAAAGTGAACTAGCGGTGTGTGTTATCCAGCTGATGTGGGCGTTTCACAGGTTTGTTTGGATCGCCTCACATTTGCGTTTGAATAGCGCGCGCTCTCCGTGGGCGGAGCACATTAAAACTTAATTAGCTGAGATGAGAACGACTGACATCTCTCTCTTTGCATACATATTACATAAACTGTGAATATTTGTTTTTCATAAAAATTACTTCATTTAAAAGAAGAAAATTCAAGCTTCATGCCTGTGTGACTGTATGCCTGTTTGACTGAGTATTCGCTGAGTTACAGTTCATTTTCGGACGCGTTTCAGAATTGACTTCACTGACGGAGAGTAGGCAGAACTCGCATCATGTTTATTTTTCTTTATTTGGCAAAAAGCACAACACTTTGTTTTTATTATGAGCATACACAAAAAAAAATACACACTAAACAGGATCGATTGATGTATAACACAAGCATATAAGATAAAAATTATTATTTTTTTTTATTTATTTTTTGCACTCATACGGAAAAAAACGAGCCTATCGCGCCGGCGCGACAGCCGACCTCAGGGGGTTAAATCGTTTTTATTGCTGCCAAACAGAATCTCCCTCACAACTACAAATTATGTACGCTACTTTAATCATTTATATATTTTACTTTACACTCATATTTAATTTGCGGGAGTGCAGCGTATCATCATCCCCCCCCCCCGCCCGCACCCACAAGTGCACCCTCATCATCCCGCCCGCTCCCGCAATGACCTTTCAAAATTTGTCCTGCACCTCACTGTTTTGCGTCGCGACCCACGGGTCCCGCGGGACTCCCGCGGGAGTGCAGACCTCTATGGCCAAGTCCAGATTCCCATAAGTCCCTACAGAGGTTTCTGGGGTTTGCCAATTTCTATCAGTGTTTTATTCGCAACTTCAGCCAACTAGCCGCTCCTTTGACTGCCTTGACCACCTCCCCCAGAACGACGTTCAGGTGGTCCGATAGAGCCGAAGCTGTATTCACCAATCTGAAAAGCCGCCTTTGGCTCCCATCCTGATAGCCCCTGAACCTTCATGTCAGTTCGTGGTGGAGGTTGACGTGTCAGAGGTGGGGGTAGGTGCAGTTCTTTCCCAACGCTCTCCCACAGACAACAAGATGCATCCTTGCACGTTTTTGTCCCACCGGTTATCACCTGCCGAACGTAATTATGACATTGGTAATAGAGAGTTGTTAGCAGTCAAGTTATCGTTGGAAGAATGGCGTCATTGGTTAGAAGGGTAAGGGGTATCTTTTATTGTTTGGACTGATCACAAGAACCTGGAATATATTAGATCTGCCAAAAGACTCTTTTGCAAATGCACTTTTTTTCGGGCATTTTGATTTTTCTCTCTCGTACCGCCCGGGTACCAAGAACATCAAACCCGACTCCTTATCTTGTATTTTTGATCAATCTGAACGCCCGTCCACTCCCGAGTGCATTTTACACTCGTGCAATTGACACTATTTATTTCCACACTCACATGGGAGATCGAATCGAAGGTCAAGACGGCCTTAGAAGGGGTAATGCCTCCGCCCGGTTGCCCACCGAGTCGGTTGTTCGTGCCGGAGGGATTACGGTCCGATGTTATTCGATGGGGTCATGGTTCCAATGTGGCGTGTCATCCAGGGTTAAACCGCACCAACTTTTTGGTAAAGCAACAAATCTGGTGGCCATTAATGGCTTGCGACATTCGCAGTTTTTTCTTGGCTTGCTCGGTTTGTGCCACTGGAAAGACTTCCAATCGAGCCCCAGATGGGTTACTCCAACCGCTGTGAGTCCCTTCGAGACCCTGGTCCCACATTTTGACCGTAGTGGACCGGTTCTCGAAGGCGGCTCATTTTATTCCCTTGCCTAAATTACCGTCCGCCAAGGAGACAGCGGTGACTGTCGTAGATCATGTCTTTCGCTTACTTGGCCTCTCCATGGACATGATTTCCAACACGGGGCCCCAGTTTGTGTCCAAATTTTGGCAGGAGTTATGTAAATTACTGGGGACGAGTGTCAGTCTGTCTTCCAGGTTTCATCCCCAAAGCAATGGCCAAACCGAGAGAGCCAACCAAGATTTGGAGAGAGTGTTGCGATGTTTGGTATTCAAGAATCCTTCCTCCTGGAGTCAGCAACTCTCAGTGCTGGAGAATGCCCATAACTCGTTACCATTGTCATCCACGAGCCTCTCTCCGTTTGAGTGTAGCTTAGGTTACCAGCCACCAATTTTTCCAAGTCTGGAATCCGAAGTCGCGGTCCCCTCCGCCTGTGCCTACATCCAGAGATGTCGCCACACTTGGAACAGAGCCCGTGAGACTCTTCTCCAAGTGGAGGCGCGCACCAAGGCTAAAGCCGATCACCACCGGTCGAATCCTCCCGTGTACGTCGTTGGTCAAAAAGTGTGGCTTTCTACCAAAAACATTCCGCTCCTCTCCATTTCTAACAAGCTAGCTCCCAAATTCATTGGCCGGGTCAATGTCACCAAAGTCCTTAGTCCGGTGGCAGTCCGACTCAAAATTCATCCCGTCTTTCATGTGTCTAAATTAAAACCCGTTTTTCATTCACACATTAATCCGCCTGCCCCGGAACAGAGTAAAATTGTGCTGTTTTTATAAGACGTTTAAAGTCCCCAGCAATGTTTTTTTTTTTGCCTTTTATTGACAACATGTTAGCCTTAATGCTATCTATAAGCTAATGTAGAATATATATGCATTTAAAATGTAATAGTCAGAACTAGTCAATTTGATGACATCACTCAGCACTTCAGCTTATCGACAGAAACAATTTAGACATTGTAAATATTCTTTCCATTTGGGGTGAATGTAGTCTGGTTTCACGACAGTGTCATGCAAACCTTCACAGCCTGTTGGGTTTACATATATGGGGACTTACCATACACATGATGGTGTTTATACTGTACAAACTGTATATTGTATAACTGTATAACCCAACCACTAAACACAACCCTCACAGAAAACAGTCTGTATTTTAAAATTTTCAAAAAACATCATATAGTATGATTGATGGTTACACAGTGGTTTCCTGTCTGCCTGAGTGAATTGCTTTGTAGCTCCGTATTGCTTTGTTTTAAACTCTATTTTCAGTCTTTCCTGCCGTTTATATTGCTTAATATAATTTAAACATCACAATATATCTGATATTATTGTCTGTCACATTGATCGGACATCGCTAGCTTTAATCTAAATCGCTATCGCTAGCACAGCAAGCCAGTTAACCTGCCATCCGGATCACTTTCTCACTTTCTCTAGTGCCTTTTACTAGTCCATCAAACAAATGAGGTGAGTTGGATAAGTCAAAAAACACGGTGAGTCATGTCATCTTGTCATGTAATCATGACTTCATCGAGTCACTTGCACTGCCTGCCACATGTATAGTATAACCTTCTCTATACTATACTGTATATAAGTTTTCACGACAGCCATCAGCAATGATCCGCAACAAACTCATCTCCATACCGGCGTGATGACTCCGATCTTCAACCAGATGGAACTATATGGATAATATTCAGATTGTTCCAATCCAATCTGACTTCTGACCAATAATGCTCCCTGAATCATAAATCATATCACTGTTCGTTTGTTGGCCAGAGGAGAACTGGCCCCCCGACAGCTAGAGCCTGGTTTCTCTCATGTTTTTTTTCTCCATTCTGCCACCTGATGGAGCTTTGGTTCCTTGCCACTGTTGCCTTTTCGCCTTCATCGCCTTTTTTCACCTTTGTTGTGAAGGGTTAAAATTTAAGAATCTATTTCAGATATTCTTCCTTACATAACATCACAGTGAAGAAAACGTCTCGGTTACGTATGTAACCCTCGTTCCCTGAGTAGGGAACGGAGACGTTACGTCGGATGACGACGAATGGGGTTTCGCTTAGAAATCCTATCATCTTCGAGTATTAAAACACGAGCCAATGGCAATGAAATGCCATGGGTCTGCGGAATTTGCATAGCGTAACTCCGCCCCATGCAGGGGGTATATAAGGAAGTGCGCGAGCAACATGCAGACTATGTCTTCGCTGAGGAGCCGAGACTGAACTCAGGCGTTCCAGCGGTACAGCGGAAGTGGCAGGGAGACGTAACGTCTCCGTTCCCTACTCAGGGAACGAGGGTTACATACGTAACCGAGACGTTCCCTTTCGTTGTCACTCCGAGTTACGTCGGATGACGACGAATGGGGTTCCCAGTGTAATCACGCCACCTCTCGACTGTCTTCCAGTGCCCTGCGTAAGTCTGAGCTCCCTGTCGTGAGACTAGCACGGACGAAGGACTCCTACTTAACACAGGAATACCAAGGTACACTGGGAAGCATATCCAGTAGAAATATGCAATCATGCCCAGCCCGAAGGGGGGGACTTAAGAATACACATATGACCCGAAGGAACTGCATAAGGAGAATCACTGGGGTGTCCAGCCGCAGGTGGAATATTTCAACCCCAGGGGTGGCAAGGTGGCTTGCCAAGGGAAAGACACATGCTCAAGGAGGCTTACAGTGGAATACACATGTGGGGGTCGCCCGGAGGGGAACCATGCACATGGAGGCACCTAGCCAACGCGAAAGCTGCCGGTGGCATAACTCTGGCGTTGACGTCGTCAGTGCTGGAGGAGACTCAGGGCTTATTAGGCTCACCTGAGGAAATATCGCACGTATCCCGTCCGTGGAGAGGAATGGCGAGCAAGCGAAGACACCTGAGCAGAATCTAGTACCGGCTAGTTGAGGCGAGTACATGAGAAGAAACTGGCTCCACTCGGAGATTGTAGAATCTCGCGAATGTGTTAGGTGTCGCCCAGCCTGCAGCTCTGCAGATGTCTGTTAGCGAGGCGCCATGCGCTAGAGCCCAAGAGGATGCCACACTCCGGGTGGAGTGGGCCGTCACACCAAGGGGGCATGGTCGACCTTGCTGCTGGTAAGCCAAGCAATGGCGTCCACTATCCAGTGAGACAACCTTTGCTTGGAGAGAGCCTTTCCCTTCAGCTTCCCACCATAACAGACAAAGAGCTGGTCTGAGGTCCTGAAACACTGCGTTCTGTCTACGTAAGCACAGAGGGCGTGTACTGGACAGAGCAGTGCCAAGGCTGGGTCTGCCTCCTCCAAAGGCAGCGCTTGCAGGTTCACCACCTGATCTCGAAAAGGTGTGGTGGGAACCTTGGGCACACATCCAGGCCGGGGTCTCAGGATCACGTGAGAGTTAGCCGGCCCGAATTCCAGGCACGCTTCGTCAACCGAAAATGCCTGCAGGTCCCCTACCCTCTTGATGGAGGCCAACGCAACCAGGAGCGCTGTCTTCTTCATTGACAGGAACTTAAGCTCCACTGATTGCAGAGGCTCAAAGGGAGCACTCTGCAGGGCAGTTAAAACCACTGAGAGGTCCCAAGAGGATACGAGGGGAGGACGAGGAGGATTCAATCTCCTCTCTCCCCTCAGGAACCTGACGACCAGGTCGTGCTTCCTCAAGGACTTACCATCAACTGCGTCGTGATGAGCGGCAATGGCGGCAACATACACTTTCAGGGTGGGGGGAGACAGCCTTCGCTCCACCCTTCTTGCAGGAAGGAAAGCACGACACTGATGGGGCATTTCGTGGGTTCAAGATTTTTAGAAGAACACCAGTTGACGAAGAGGTTCCACTTCAACGCATAGACATGTCTCGCGATGCTCTAGCGGAAGTGATGGTAGCCACCACCGGTGGTGGTAGGGTACTCAAACCTACCTCGTCCCGTCCAGGAGCCACACGTGGAGGTTCCACAGATCGGGACGAGGGTGCCATAAGGTGCCCCGTCCCTGAGAAAGCAGGTCCTTCCTCAGGGGAATAGGCCAGGGAGGTGCTGTCGCGAGGAGTACTAGTTCTGGGAACCAGGTGCGGTTGTGCCAGTATGGGGCAACCAAAATTACCTGCTCCTCGTCCTCCCTGATCTTGCGCAAGGTCTGCGCAAGAAGGCTCACTGGGGGAAACGCATACTTGCGGAGGCCCCGCGGCCAGCTGTGCGCCAGTGCATCCGTGCCGAGCGTGCCCTCGGTCAGGGAATAAAACAGGTCGCAGTGGGACGAGTCGTGGGAGGCAAACAGGTCTACCTGTGCGTCCCCGAACTGATCCCAAAACAGCTGAACCGTCTGGGGATGGAGTCGCCATTTTCCAGCGAGAGGCCGAAGCCGAGACAGCTCGTCGGCCGCCTGGTTCATGTCTCCCGGGATATAAATGGCTCGAAGCGACCTCAGAGGCTTCTGACTCCATATGAGGAGGTGGCGGGCGAGTTGCGACATACAGCGGGAGCGTAGACCACCTTGACGGTTGATGTACGCTACTGTGGCGGTATTGTCTGATCGGACTAGTACGTGTTGACCCCTGAGCAACGCCCGAAAGCGGTGCAGGGCAAGGCGTACAGCCAGCAACTCGAGGCAATTGACATGCCAAAGGCGCTGGGGTCCTGTCCAGGAGCCCGCGGCAGCATGTCCATTGCACATGGCACCCCAACCCGTGGCGGAGGCATCTGTTGATACAACAACATACCTGGAAGCTCGTTCTAAGGGAACTCTGGCCCGTAGAAAATTGAGGTTCGACCACGGGGAGAAGGTCTGATGGCAGGTCGGAGTCACTGGGACTCGGAGCCTGCCGTGTTGCCATGCCCACCTCGGGACTCGATCGCGAAGCCAAAGCTGAAGCGGTCTCATATGAAGCAAACCGAGCGGCGTTACTGCGGCTGTGGATGCCATATGCCCCAGGAGCCTCTGAAAAAGTTTCAGTGGGACCGCACTCTTGCCCTCGAACTGACGAAGACAAGTCAGCAGTGACTGCGCGCGCTCGCTCGTAAGCTGCGCACACATGGCGACCGAGTCGATATCCATACCGAGAAAAGAGATCCTCTGCACTGGCAGAGTTTGCTCTTCTCCCAGTTGACCCGAAGGCCCAGACGAGCTAGGTGCCGGAGCACAAGGTCCCTGTGTTCGCAAACCTGGTCTCGAGAGTGAGCTAGGATCAGCCAGTCGTCGAGATAGTTCAGGATGCGAACCCCGTGTTCGCGTAGGGGAACTAGGGCTGCCTCGACGACCTTCGTGAAGACGCGAGGAGACAGGGCTAGCCCGAAAGGGAGAACCGCGTACTGTATGCCTGTCCCTCGAAAGCAAACCGTAGAAACGGTCTGTGTCGAGGAAAAATGGAGACATGGGAGTAGGCGTCCTTCAGGTCGATCGCTGCAAACCAATCCTGCGGCCGCACGCATTCGAAAATGCGTTTGGCCGTGAGCAACTTGAACGGCGTCCTCTTTTTTGAAGGGAGCGGTTCAAGACGCGCAGGTCCAGGATTGGTCGTAACCCACCGGATTCTTCGGTACAATAAAGTAGGGGCTGTAAAACCCAGACCTCATTTCGGCTGGAGGGACAGTCTCGATCGCACCCTTCGCCAGTAGGGTAGCGACCTCCGCTCTCATGACAGGGGCATTGCCACCGGCCATAGTGAGTGGATTCCCCTGAGGCGGGGAGGAGACCACGCGAACTGAATCACGTAGCCGAGCCTGATGGTTCTCCGACCCGGCGGGACAGTCCGGAAAGCTCTAGCCAGGCCTCCAGAAACTGCGCCAGCGGGGTTATTCGAACCACAGACGTACCGTCGGGGGTGCAGCGAGGCGGAATGACCGGCCCAGGCGTGGGTGGCATAGCGGCCCGGTGCGGGGGCACGGCCATAAACCGCGTCCTGCCAGAGGAGGCCAGGGGAGGACCAGCGTCCCACGGGGGCGTGCTCTGGCAGGGGTCTGGCGACAGAGGGGGATGAGAGGAGCATGGCCCGTGGGCGGCGCGTGCTGTCATCCACAGCCTCTTGGGGCTCAGAGAAAGAGCATTAGTTCTTTTGTAGAGATCTTCACCCAGCCCTCAAGCGGGGGAAGGAGTGGTCCTGCTACCAGCTCCTGAAGAACTGAGCCCTAACTCCAAGCTGCCTGTCTCAGGTTTTGTGCTGCTCAGCCAGGTGTTAGCCGGCTAAGGGGCAGAGACAGGCGGTGCCAGCCTCCAGCGACCCCCTTGTGCTCAGGCCAGTGAAGGCTCGAGGGGAGGAGCCGCAAGGAGGCGGCGTCGGCGGGAAGCAGACTAAGCAGACCACACCGACAAATGACCGTCAGTGCAGAAGCCTCAGTCTGCTTGTGGATTGATCGAAGACTGTTGGGCGCAGTCCTCAACCACCCCGCCGACCAGGCAGCCCGCCTCAAGGTGCTGCTTAGGCTGGCGTGGCAGTCTAAGGGGCGGAGACGGGCAGCGCCGCCCTCCTGCGGCTTCCTCCTGCTCAGGTCCGTTTGCAGGCCAGAGGGGAGCAGCCGCATGGATGGGGGCTTGGCGGGAAGCAGACTGAGGAGGCCGCACGGATGGATGACCATCGGTGCCGGACCCGAGTCTGCTTCAGGTGGTCGAAGCCACACCGCCAAAGAGCTCAGCCTGGGACATGGGGGAGCTGAGAAAATGAATTCTCAGACCCTGCCACATCAACCTGGCTAAGCCCATGTCTGGACCACATAGTGGACATCACCTGACCCAGGATCACGCAGGTACCGATGTCGCCCGAGAGCGAGGTCAGTAGTGTGCGTGGCGGAACAACCAGGCCGGGCATGGGAGGCATAGCGTCCCAGCATAGGGGCGTGGTTAGAATTTCCGCGTTCTGCCAGGGTTGGCCAGGGAAGGACTAGCGTTCCACTGCGGCCGGTTCGACAGAACTCCCGGGACAGCACTGCATCGAAGGCGCAGGCGACACACAGCACTGCATGACCGTGCCACTATAGTGACAGGGAACATACAGACCATGATCGCCGTGCGATCGAAAGCAGCGAAGGCGGAGGACACCCGCGGGCCGCGAAAGTCACGTGGAGTTTCGCGCAGCGCAGGTGTACTGATGCACGTCCGGGAGAAGCTTACAGCGCTCGGGGGGAGGGCGGGGCCACTCCAGCCGATGCTTTCAGCTGCCCGGGAAAGCATGGCTGACAGCTCTGGATCGGTCCCGGCAACGATGGCACTCCCGTGGGAGGCAACGCAGTCGAAACTTCATTTCCAGAGGAATCAAGCCCGCCTTGTGATGCTGTGAGTGCATGGTCTGCGATGTGGAGGGGGGTGTGGCCCGAGGAATTGACTCGTCGGTTGTTGTGCCACACCAAACCCTCAGATCACCCTGGCCACCAGCCAAAGTATCCCTTCTCGAGGAAGAGATAAATTGGGGTGTGGCAGAGGGGACTCTACTCACATGGAGATCATTGAGTCTTGATCTATAAACATCGCGATGGTCATGTTCCCGCAATGAAAACATGACTCATCAACGAGCGCTGCCAAGCGTGATTAAGCCCAACACGCAAAACAGCGCTCGCGACCGTTAGGCAGATGACTGACGCACACACATCCAGAAAATACACGGGCGAACCGTCTTGAAAAAGACGTGCCGCGTGCAGCTCTTTTAGAGAGTGGAAAAGCTCAGCAGAGTGCTGAAGCACCCAGGGAGAAACACACTCACTGTCGGCAGATTACTGCACAAATCAGCAGCAGGAAATGCGATCTCGCTGGAAGCGCCGTCACACCAACACACTGAAGAGCCGCTCGTCTCGAAGAGATTTGAGATGACACTCAAAAGGCTTGTGGAGTGAAGTACTGAACTTGGCTCCGAAGCGAAAACATAGTCTGCATGTTGCTCGCGCACTTCCTTATATACCCCCTGCATGGGGCGGAGTTACGCTATGCAAATTCCGCAGACCCATGGCATTTCATTGCCATTGGCTCGTGTTTTAATACTCGAAGATGATAGGATTTCTAAGCGAAACCCCATTCGTCGTCATCCGACGTAACTCGGAGTGACAACGAAAGGGAACTGATTTTAGCTTTTAAGGTTAACCCTTGTGCATCAATTTAAAAAAGTTACTCATAGGTCCAAAGAGGACAAAAATGTCCATGTCAAAAAACGGTCATAAAAAGTTGAAGCTTGGGAGCACAGACTTAACTTTGGTATCATTTTAAAGAATACCCTTGGCAGATTATTGCTGAAGTTAAATTTTTTTTATAAGTAAATCCAAAAAAAAGTTATATAGGTTTAAGTTTATGAAAATTATTTATGAATATTATTTTATATAAAATATATATTTTATGAAACAAGTTGAACTCTAAAACGGCTAGAAAATCAAAGCCATAAATCTAAATAAGTTGTGTTCCAAATTTGAGGTTGATATCTCAAAAAATGAGCTTTCAGTAAGATTTTGTTTGGGCGCAGTACCAAACTTTCCCCATTGGATCCCAGCAAAACTCCTCTGGTCACACAGTGATTGGCATTGTCATTTGCAGTTGAGTTTTTCTCTATCAATACTACAAACACACAAACACATTTTTTTTTATATAACACACATACCAACCACACTCTGACATCCATACCAACACACCCACACAATTATCATTGCATAATGTATCCAGTTGGCTCTATAATAGCTCAAAATTCATGCAGTTAACAGTAACAAAAAACAAAAACTTACTCATAGGTCCAAAAGGGACAAAAATGTCCAAGTCAAAAAACTCTCATAAAAATGTTATGCTTGGGAGCAAAAACTTAAGTTTGGTCTCATTTTAAAGAAGACCCTTTGCAGATTGTTGTTGAAGTGAAAAAAGTGAAAAACGTGCAACCAAATGTTTTTTATAGAAGTTTAAGTTTATGAAATATATTTATGAACATTAAAATTAATATTTTATATAAAATATATACAAGTATTTTGTATAACTAGTGCAACATTTTTTTTAAATGAAATGGGGGTGAAATAGTAAAATTACAATAAAAATAGACACCTGTGCCAAAATTTTATGCAGTAAACATTAAAAAAACCCAAAAACTTACACATAGGTCCAAAAGGGACAAAAATGTCCTAGTCAAAAAACTCTCATAAAAATGTTATGCTTGGGAGCAAATACTTAAGTTTGGTCTCATTTTAAATATGACCCTTGGCAGATTGTTGTTGAAGTGAAAAAATTTAAAAAAGTGCAACCAAAAAAATGTTATAGAAGTTTAAGTTTATGAAAAATATTTATGAACATTATAATCAATATTTTATATAAAAAATATATTTTATAAAACATTTGGAACTCTAAAACTGATATAAATTCAAAGCCATAAATCTAAACAGGTTGTGTTCCGAATTTGAGGATGATATCTCAAAAAATGAGCTTTCAGTAAGATTTTGTTTGGGCGCAGTACCAGACTTTCCCCATTGGATGCCAGCAAAACTCCACTGGTGAACACAGTGATTGGATTTTCGATTTGCAGTCGAGTTTTTCTCTCTCAAATATTACAAGCACACAAACACACTTTTTATTTTATTACACACATACAAACCACACTTAGACATCCATACCAACAGACCCACACAATTATCGTTGCATAATTTATCCAGTTGGCTCTATAATATGCCGAAGCAGAAAACAGGAATAAAGCGAGTATTTGCTTTATAGGCCTAACCTGAAAAAATGGCACCATCTGATAAAAAATGGTAAAAATGTCAATTTTGAAGCCTTGCCAACAGAATGAAAGCCTATTAAAAAAAGATTGCATCATTTTATAGTTAAACGGCACAGGGATTAAAAAATGCAGTTTTAATGGGTTTCAATGGGGACATTTTTGTCCAAAAGGCGCTGAGAGGAAGTATTTTGTGTAACTAGTGCAAAATAGATTTTTTAAAGGAAATGGTGATGAAATAGTAAAATTCCAATAAAAAATACACACCTGTGCCAAATTTTATGCAGTTAGCATTAACACAGGCAAAGTGATCCAAAAAACAAAACTGAAAAGGACAAAAATGTCCTCAAGGATGCACAAGGGTTAAGATCTCAGCAAAGTTGCAATTCCTGTTTTCTTTAATGGCTCTTCGAGCCCCAGTTTCACTCAGACTGATGGGATTAGCACACGAATGATTCACTGAGAATCTCACCTTTTGTTACCTTAACCTGTATACTCATTTACATGCTTTGTTTGAATTTGTCTCCACCCCCAAAAGTCCCTCCTCCTAAAATGCCTATAAGATAACATGTAAAGTTATGTTAGATCAGATCATGTTGGAAGTTTCTACAGCCGCGTACAGAGGAGTTCTCAATAAAGAATAACTTCAGTTGAACGCGATCCCGACTGTCTCACTGGTCTCTGCTTCAATCAAAGAAAACTTTACAACAGATGGTGCTGTGACCCGGATGGAGAAGAAGGAAACTCAAAGAATTTTAAGCTCAAAGAACTGCATCTTGAAACTTCAAGCTCAAAGATCTCAACAAAGCTGACTGAGTTCCAGACTGAATCTTCTGAATCCAGATTGAAAACTTCAAGCTCCAAAAAGATCTCAAAGACTGAATTTTTCCAGACGGAATCTTTCTCTACAAATGAAAGAATCGGTGAGTTTCACTCCATTAAAAGAACCAATGCAGACCAGTACAAATGTTTTCCTCTTTGCCGCTCAGAGAAGTAGTTAACAAACAGCTGTACTGCCGTGCAAAGGCAAAAGACCTTAACTTCAATTTTGGTCAAAATTAGTTATTGCCATTTTTGGAACAATGGACATCAGTTTTATCATGTGGAAAAATATCGTGAGTCAATTTTGTTCTTTTCTGCTAAAAATAAGATGTCGTTTTTGTCATAACTTCCAAAAGCAGAGGGAAAGCAAAGGCAGAAGCCCTTAACATCAGTTACGGTCTTTTAGCTTTGTTCCGCTGCACTCTAGAATGCTGGAATCAAGTTACAGTTGGAGTTAAGGCACTCTGCCTTTGTTTTACAAACGTACAAATTTTTGCACTGAAGTTACGTTAATGCCTATATGTAATTGAAGCACTTTTGTCACAACCATTAAATAAATAAAGTGAAAATAAAATTGTTGCAGTGGTTGTTTTTAACTTTATCTAACATTAATAATGGCCTATCCTCGCGGGAAAATGATGGTGGAGATGGCTTTGAAACGCAAATAACAAGATCAAGGTAAGGATGATATGGATATGGAATTTTTTTCTTTTTTTAATATATGCAATTTACTTCAGATTTTGTGAAATTCAGCTAGGATACTGGTAGCCTAGCTAGCTAGCGACGCAAACTTGGGCTAAGATAGGCTGACACACAAAACACAACTATTCCTGATCCAAAAATAATGTTAACGTTACATAATAGATGGTGTGTCAGCTGTAAGACACCACAAATCAAAGCTTGGATACTATCCAGCCAATCTGACAGTCCATTCACTCACTGACAGAAAACAACGCGAGTGGGTTGGGGACGCTTTATAAATAAGGGGAGGAGAAAACATTACCACGCAAACAAACAAACCCAGGAGATATAACTTAGATTGCAGCTTACCTTTTTGTTTTTGTTTTTTTATAAAGTCATGAAAATGTCCTGGTTTTTGGGCCGCTAAGCATTTAAATTTACTGGCGCTTATCTTTGCACACACAACATATGAAACCGGCTAATCAGCGCGTTCCTCAATCCGCAACGGCAAGCAGAGCACGTCAGAAAACAGAGGCTTCTGTGTGTGTGTGTGTGTGTGTGTGTGTGTGTGTCAAATCAAATCTTTCAAATGTAAGAAATATTTGTGAAAGTTTATTTTAACTTCTTAAAGTGTTATTTTACTTAAAGTAAAAACACCGATAAAGTAAACGATCCAGTACAGTAGCCTTCTCATTATTTTTTATTTTGTAATATTCTATTGATGTAAGCCTTCTAAACAGAACTCACTAAATGTTATTTTAAGACTATCATTGTTATCATAGAAATGTGTTTATAGAGTGATAAAAGTCAAAATGGTCAATAAATTAGAAGTTAAGGTACTTTGCCTTTGTATGAGCCATTATTGTTTTGCAGATAATGCAAAGGCAGAATGCAGTAACTTCCGAATAAGTGTCAAAGGTCAAGTTTGAGCTCAATTTTTTTTTTATGTAGATAAATATATTCATTATGACAACTACTTGGCAAATTTTCAGTGTCCTACCTATCATACAATTGGCTGGACAACAAAAAAAACTTTAAAGTCATTTTTCTCAGTTTCACACTCTGGTGAGTTAAGGTCTTTTGCCTTTGTAGGGCAGTGTAGAGTTTGGTTAACTAAAGATAAGCCTCTAAAAAGTTTTTCTTTTAGAGATGAAATTTACCCTCTGTTGTTGGCAGGGAAGATTAGCAGTTACATGTTAATATTGTGTGTATGCTCTTGCTAGAGAAGACCTATCTGTAAGCTAGAGAATTAGCTTTAGAATTAGATTTAGCCTCATGTGCTAATAAGATTGTACCCTCTGTTTGCAAGACAGTAGAGAGAAGTTTTTTTAGTGTTTGTTTGTGGTAACAAAAATTCACAAAATGTTTAGGAAAAGTACTAGACAGATTACACCTTTTTGGACAGATAGTGAATTCAAGTCTTTGTTATCAGAGCACATGGACTCAATCGTGACTGAGGAAGTCAGATTGAATTTAACAAAGAAATTTGGCATTGATCCAGGCAAAGTTTGGTCAATCGAAGATTGTAAGAAGGTACTAGGAGAAAGTATTTGCAAGAACAGTGTGAAAAGTTTTATCTGTTGTCACAGAGAATTCGGTTTAACCCTAGCTACAGAACAGTCTAAGCGCAACTCCGAGCTAGAGAAACAGATCAAAGAGCTCAGTGCTAGAATATCTTCGTTGACTAAGAAAGTAAACCGCAAAAAAGATGCAGAAAAAACTGATGTGGAAGAAGTTAGTCAGCCTGATAACAATTATCCTGACTTAAAAGCTTTCTTTGAAACAAATGTAGCCATCCAATCAGTAACTGATCAGCCTGTAGATTCAGTGCAGGTTTGTGGGGCTAGGAGAAGATCTCAGGGAACTAAAAGTGTTACTCCGAACTCTTCTGTTGTCCAAACACAAGCAGTCAAAACATCTTTAGGTCCGAAAGATATTGAGAGAATTGCTGAAAGTTTGCCATCAGTGCAAATAAATTTTTCTGAGTTTAGGAGAAGCATTGTTCAGTAAAATGCATCTTTACGACATGTCGTTGCCGGAAGTCACACAGCTGATGTCACAAATTCTAACTGAATCTGAATTCAACAATTTTGAGTCTGCTGTTACTTCCGAACTGCAACATGTCAGTAAAGGCGATTTGAGAGAAGGTGTTTTGAAAATTTTAAAGAACATTGTTGGACCGAAAGTGGACTGGTCGAAAATTACCAATTGTGTACAAGAGAAAGAAGAAACTGTGAGTGAATATACTGAGAGGTTCTGTCAGGTAGCTGCAGTGTACAGTGGAATTGTAGATACTCCAGAAAAAGTGCTAGGTGATAATGGTCCCCTAGTTCGCGCATGGTTTCAGGGTCTTCTGTCAGAACATAAAAATGCATTGCCTTACTTAGAATTAACATGGTCCAGTAGAACCCTGCAAGACAACTTGGACAGTTTAGCTATTTGGGAAAGAGACTCTGATGTCAAGGCAAGAGTAAAAATTGCAGCAGCATCCTTTAAGGTCAATTCAGAGAAACAGAAAAGCAAAAGTCCTAGAGAAGCCAGTTGTTCTTACTGTGGCAAGCACGGACATTTTGGAAAAGAATGTAGAAAAAACAAAAATAACTTAAGACAAGTTAACAAGGTTAACCAGCTTCTGCTTAGCCTGCTTGATATTCTGAAGCAGCCCCTCCCCTCCTCGTTAAACTCGTGGGGCAACTTGATACAGTGTTAACCATTTAGGCTGTGAGTGCTTAATTTCCCCAGTAACTCACAACAAAGATGAAAGACTTATTTTTTGTTTAATAGAACAAAAAGAAAGTGACTGTCTCAGCCTTTGTTTGGGGGACATTCAGTATACTCACAGCCTTAAATGTTAAGCCACAGACCATTACAATCAGACACCATCCTCTGTTAATGATGTTTATTAGGACTGATGTTTCACTAGAGAATGGAAATGTGCCAATTTTCTCACACACTGTACAGTGTGTACACAATACAGGGATAGGATAGGACACATGGACCAGTGAGGAACGCAGGGAAGAACTGGAAGCAACAGGCTTTCGGGGGCCAACCCTGCGGTGAAGATTCCCTTATAGGCCCTTCCCAACCATAGTCCATCCTCACCTCACTGTTCCTTTTTTAGGTGTCTCAAAAATTAAGAAATAGGGAAAGAATGAAACAACAACAGTAGACTCTGAAAATGCTATAACCCTAGTGTTTAAACAAATACTGCTACAACCCTAGTGTTTGGACAAATACTGCTTTGTTGTTTTTTGTTTTCTTTCTTCCTCTTTGCAGATAAACACTTGATGGCTCTCCTGAGACCCATATGCAAAGACCTCCTCACCTGCATATGAAGCCACAACCTCAAGAAAACAACTAGACCCACTGCCGAGCCAACCAACACAGAAGAAAAATACACAACGCAGAGACATACGAAACCTTCAGTCATCCATCGACATGATCAAGACTACAAGCCTGCACCATTACATGAGTGCTGCACCGGGTTAATGTCAAGTTAACCAACAAGCAATTTTGATCTTTCAACAAAATTACACCCCAGATGACTGAAGATAATTCTTCATGGTTCAGAAACTTGTTCACGAGAAAATGAGTTCCAACCATAAAAGAAAATGAAAAATACACAGCGCAGAGACATCACGGACCCTAATCGCATGTTCGTTTCTGTGTCAACATGCAATTACAGAAAATCAACACAGAACATGTGCGACTTATGGAAGAATGAAGTCCATGCATGAATACTGCTGGTCTGCCGTTTCTTTGTTTTATTGTGTTACAGGTATGTGTGTATGCCATGATGTCTTCACAAGCTGCATCCTGGTATAAAACATCACCTCAGATTTCCATGAACAAACCTCATGAGGGACGAGTCATCAGAGCGACTCTACGTGACAAAAGGACTCTACAGGAAACAGACTTCACAGCTATTCAGGCGCCATGGACTTTCAAGACTTCCACTCTTATGCTACATGGTTTTCTGTGTAATCATGTGACATTTTACACCCTGCGTCGCAGGTGTCAACAGTTATGGTTTTGAGAAGAGCTATGACACTCATGTAAATCAAGGACACAACACAGAATAAGTTATACGTGCCTGTAACTTTTTCAAGTTACAAGAATTAACTTTTAAGTGTTTAAATTTGTATTTTGTGAGAGTTTTTTTTAAGAACTCTCAAAGAGGGGACTGAAGGGTTAAAATTTAAGAATCTATTTCAGATATGCTTCCTTACATAACATCACAGTGAAGATTACTGATTTTAGCTTTTAAGGTTAAGATCTCAGCAAAGTTGCAATTCCTGTTTTCTTTAATGGCTCTTCGAGCCCCAGTTTCACTCAGACTGATGGGATTAGCACACGAATGATTCACTGAGAATCTCACCTTTTGTTACCTTAACCTGTATACTCATTTACATGCTTTGTTTGAATTTGTCTCCACCCCCAAAAGTCCCTCCTCCTAAAATGCCTATGAGATAACATGTAAAGTTATGTTAGATCAGATCATGTTGGAAGTTTCTACAGCCGCGTACAGTGGAGTTCTCAATAAAGAATAACTTCAGTTGAACGTGATCCCGACTGTCTCACTGGTCTCTGCTTCGATCAAAGAAAACTTTACAACAGTTGTACTGAACTATGCTGGACGATGACATCAGTTTTCTCCAGAATGGCTATATATAAATTAACTAAATTAATAACTTTTTTACAACAAAAATGAAACATCACTGAACTTGCTTAAGCTGGACTGTGACACTATTTTCTTCTGGAGACAAACTTTGTTGCAGTATTTTCCTGTTATAGCTGTAAATCTGTATTGTAAAAGCGCTATATAAATAAATGTGACTTGACTTCTCTGTCAGCGGTGAGGGCTACACATGTGATAAATGCAGGGATATAATCAGGCTGACGGAGAAGATTTCAGAAATAGAGACACGCATCCAAACTTCCAAACGAGGATGGTAAGAATGCAAGGACTTTAGATACTGCTTTGGATGCGACTAGCTTAGTGAACTCTGTACATTGTTCAGTTCTGGCTGTAAAGCCCGTGCAGCAGGGCAACTGGGTGACGGCATAGTTGCGGGACAAAACAACGCTCTTCCGTTCCGATTAGAACATCAAACAGGTTCTCCTCACTCAGTGACGCACCCACTGAAAATACTGTTGAAAGTCCCCTTGTGATTGGCGATTTTATTACACAGAACTTGAGTTGTGACACCAAACTGAGACGCCAGCCACATGTTTGCCAGGAGCCAGAGCGCCAGGCATCAAAGCAAATTTAAAAGTGCTGGCTAATGCTAATCGTAAATTCTCTAAGATTATTATTCACGTCGGCACTAATGATCAGAGGTGTAACGTCCAGATTCAGAAAGTAAAAGTCCTTCACCCATGCCTTCCCGGATGTGTGTGAAAAACTTTGGCAGTATGGAAGCATATTGGTGCCAATATGGCAAGCCAAACATGCCTAAATCTGCAGAAAAAGTTTTTCCTCTCTTACTACCCTCAATGATGGGGCGGCTGTGCTACAGCAAACCATCTCTTCCCTGCATGTGATGGCCACGCTGCAAGGACAGTGGAAGGCCAAAACACTCATAATGCACAAGGGTAGTTCTGAGCAAACAGGAAGGGGGCCAGAGCATATTACAATGTATGACATCGTAGGCTACTTGCAAGTTCACCCACCAAGAGGTGTTTGAGCGAAATCTGGCTAAAACCAGATGATTACATTACTTTAAATGAGTCCATCCCCCAAGATTATTGTTATAAACATGAGCCTTTAATGTAACACTATCTAGTGTAAATTATAAATCCGGTTTGACATTTGTGCTGGCTACTGTATACAGGCCACCATGGCACCATACAGACTTTATTAAATAATTTGCTGATTGTCTACCAGAGTTAGCACTGGTTGCAGATACAGTCCTAATTGTTGATGATTTTAATATCCCTGTAGATGTAGCGTCTGGGAAATCAGACACACACAAATTCTTCATTATATTTAATGAATAATCCAGCAAACTCACTCTTCCAACAAAGGTCTGTGAACCTTCCACCCAAAACTGCAACTAACATTCCAAATGAAGCTAACACACTGGCAGAACCAGGTGTACTGTTACATGACACATTAAGACTGTTAAGACTTTTATGGTCCAGAAGGAATTTGCAGAGAGTTGTGACTCTCACTTCATTCTTGTTGAGAAGGACAAATAAACCATTTAAATCCCATATATTCTATATATAACCACTTGAGAAATGTATAAACATGTATCCAATTTTCCTATCTCATGATTTTCCTTTTATGGGGTTTGGCCTATGTATTCATTCTCTCTTTTAAACTCTTTTGGATTAATGTTCCCTCCAAAGGAAACAACTTCTTATTAACTCTCACCTCCAGAGGGTGTGACATCTTCACACTTTAAAAATCACTGATCACAAGATCACCTCTGTTAGTTCCGTTTTCTGAAAACTCCTGATGTGGAGATGAAGTAGAAGTCTTCAAAGCTTGTGCCAGGCTGTGGCCTTGTCTTTCCATTCACCAAAGATCCTCTGACTCCCACCAGTTCTCTCTCATCAAGACAACATCAGTAAAGATCAACTGGAGCCTCAACAAATTGCATCAGGACAGTTTAATTTAACTGGGTGAGACATGCAAGTATCAAACTTAGTCTCATTGTTTGATACACTAAGTATCCTTCCTTACCCCTTTAAAATAAGGGCGTGTTAGAACTAAACTGATAGTTTGCTCAATGCTGTTGATCTGTTAAATTTCAAACAATGCTATAAACTTGCTTTCCTGTATTCTGCTTCAGCTCTCTTTTCCTTGGTAAACTGTATGCATTTATGTATGTGTATGTTAGAGTAGTTTAAGTGTTTAGTCTAGTTAATAAAGTCTTGTTCATGTCACACGTAAAGTTGTCAGTGTTTCATGCTCATATACTGGAGTCCCTAATCATGCAGCTTTTGACTACATGCTCTGAGTAGAACTGTACAGTAAGGAAGACATTTCCCATACCCCGGAAATGAACAGTTCTTAGATTTAATAAACAATTAATACTGAGTGTTCATGAGACAAACAGGTTAACTGATTGTAATATTAATTTTACTGCATTAAGATAATTCTATAACTGATCCAAATTTTCATGATTAATTATTAATATTCCTTTTGAGCTAATTTTCTACATAGATAATGAAAGAGACGTATTGGGATTGGCATTTAGAGACATTCTAAACTCTTTTGGAGTTAGAAAACAGGTGTCAGGACCCACTCATTGTCGTAATCATACTTTAGATCTAATATTGTCACATGGAATCAATGTTGATGCCGTCAAAATTCTGCAGCAGAGCGATGACATCTCAGATCATTATCTAGTCTCGTGTATACTTCATTTGCCAAGGCTTTAAAGCCAACTCCCTGTTACAAATATGGTAGAACTATCACTTCTACCACTAAAGGTTGCTTTATAAATAATCTTCCTGAACAGTTTCATCTCCTCAGCATTCCAGATAGCTTAGATGAACTCGATGTTGCAACAGAAACTATTTACTCTCTCTTTTCCAGCACTTTAGATACAGTTACTCCTTTGCGGTTAAAGAAGATTAATGCCGTGGTACAACGAGCACACTCGGGCCTTCAAGAGAGCAGCCAGAAAAATGGAGCATAGCTGGAAAAAACAAAACATTTTGTGGAAAGAGTGCACGATTTTGTACAGAAAGGCCTTACAAACTGCTGGATCTACTTATTTTTTGACTCTCTAAGAAGAAAACAAACACAACCCTATGTATTTATTTGATACAGTGGTTAAATTAACAAGAAAAAAAGGTTTGACTTCTGACATTTCCAAACAGCAATAGCAGTAATTACTTTATGAACTTCTTTACTTGCAAGATTGATAATATTAGGGAGAAAATTATAACTATGCAACCATCTACTATAGTATCACATCAGACAGTGCATTGTAGTGTCACTGAGGAAAGATAACATTCATTCGTTTCTATAGGAGAGGAAGAATGGTCTCTTTAAATCATCTAAATCAACAACATGTATGTTAGATCCTATACCGACTAAGCTACTGAAAGAGATGCTTCCAGAGATCATAGATCATCTTCTTAATATCATTAATTCATCTTTGTCACTAGGATATGTACCAAAAACTTTTAAGCTGGCTATTATTAAACCTCTTATTAAAATGATCCTAGAGAATTAGTCAATTAAAGGCCGGTATCTGGTATCTGTGAGGATTTCCAGTCAGGATTTAGACCGTATCATAGAACTGAGACTGCTCTCATTACAGTTACAAATGATTTGCTCTCATCATCCGATCATGCTTGTATCTCTCTATTAGTGTTACTGGATCTTAGTGCTAGCCTAGAAATCTAGATGCACGTTAGCAGCAGCAAATTTTATTTTGCAGCCAGTGTCGTCTAGCAACTCTCCGTTGGCTTTCGAGCTGGAAAAACTAAACTCTAGTCAGGCCACATCGTGTATAGAGTCGGTGGGGGGGGCTTAACATAATGATGGCAGAGTTCCGACAGTTCCGCGTGAATTCCCTGCTTCTTGAAAACAAAGAAGATGGCTGCTGCTGGCAAACAGCGGTCTTTAGAATCGTCTTTGGCCGCGACTCTGGAAGACTTGGAGTTATGCTTTTCTTTGAGAAAAGAACAAAGAAACTGAAGTCATTCTTAAAAAAGGAAGATGTGTTCTGAGTTTTGCCGACCGGATACGGCAAAAGTTTAATCTATCAACTAGCACCGCTGGTGGGAAAATGCTCTGGTTGGTTGTAGCGCTATCCTATTGCGTGCAGAGGGAATTTGAAAGACAACCGTTTATCCCGCCCCTCGGATTGAGCCCTGCCAATGGTATGTTCCCAGACCCAACATCTTGATGTGGGTCTGGCTTGTCAGGCTATCTTAGTGCTGCATTTGATACCAACGACCACAACATTCTTTTGAACAGACTTGAAAATTATGGAATTCCAGTTGGAATTACTGGAATTGCATTAGCATGGTTCAAATCATACTTATCTGGCCATTATAAGTTTGTAGCAGTAAATGAAGAGATGTCATGTCAATTACAATCCATACACAATATGGAGTAGCGCAAAGCTCAGTACTAGGACCGTTGCTTTTCACCCTGTACATGCTACCCTTGGGAGATATCATTAGGAAGCATGGCATTAGTTTTCACTGTTATGCTGATGATACTCAGCTCTATATTTCTTCGCACCTCGACGAAACTTACCAATTCACAAAATTAATGGAATGCATAGCTGATATATAAAATTAGTTGACCAGTAATTTCCTACTACTTAAATCATGGAAAAAAAAAAGAGTTTCTAATTATTGGACAAAATATCTAACTCTATCTAAATATCTATCTAACACTTGATGGCTGCTCTGTCAAGTCTTCGTCGTCAGTTAGGAACCTGGGTGAGCTCTTTGATACCAATCTTTCATTTGAAAGCCACGTTTCTAGCCTCTGTAAAACCGCATTCTTCCATCTTAAAAATATATGCTCTCAATGACAAATGCGGAAACAGTTAGTACATGCGTTCATGACCTCAAGGCTAGATTATTGTAATACTCTACTGGGTGGTTGCCCTGCACGCATAATAGACAAACTCCAGCTGGCACTGTTATTGCATCTGATAGCTATTCAGCACTTGAAAGCATGAGATCTGGTAGGTCATCATTTAGGATGAATATTATCAATGAAATGTTCCATATGATGTGTATATCATATAAGGGTATATCTACACACTTCATTTGGGTTCCTGCTCATGTTGGTGTGGAGGAAAATGAGAAGGTGCATATTATGGCTAAACAAATTCTAAGAATAAAGCAAGTAGATCTACAAGTCCCGTTAAATAAAGCAGAAGCTAAATTACACATTAGAACATATGCACAATCAGTATGGCAGGTAAATTGGGATGCCAATGAAACAGGTAGACATTTATATAATATACAAAAAGTTGGTGCTGGGAGGAGGGAGACCAGGAAACGAAGGGAATAAAATATCATAACTGGGCTGAGAATAGGTCATACTGGACTTAACAGTACATTATATAAAACTGGCAAGCACCCAACTGGGGAATGCATACACTGTAGCCAATAAGAAACAGCTGATCATGTATTTTTCACTGTAGGAAATACAACAATGATAGATGTCACCTTATTCAGTCACTGAAGAACTGATGACTTTTCTTTATCATGTCTATTAGGGAAAACAGTAAGATATTTGATGATATTATTAATAGTCCAGGTGATATGTGAAAATTATGTTAACTTTTTCATAAAAGCATGACAATTGATACACACATACAGTTTGGGGCCCTGAACTTAGATACCATGATACCATATACAACATCATAAACTGTTCAGGTTAATAGTTAATGGTGAATTCAGTGACGCTGTGAGAAGCATTACAATGAAATTGCAATATCTGAGAATATCATCTGAAGCTGGGGCCACGCTAAAAGATTTTTAAAATCTTATGATATTTTCTAAATGTGAGAGACAACAAACATGATGATAAAATATCATAGATTTATCCATTTTGTTTCTCTAGTGTGTGGAGTGCATTCATTATTCAACATATATTTTTCCTTGTGACCAGGAAAGCACATCACACATTAACAGATTCCATTCACTGACAACAGAGTCCCACATGTGAACACGGGAAATCTCGCAAAATGTCTCGCATCAAACGTGCCTTTAAAGTAAACAAACATGGTGGACGACTGGCAAGAAGAAATGGTGCTTATAGTGTATAATTGCTTTTTAAGCCAGGGACACACCAAGCCGGCGGTCGGCCATCGGGCAGTTTTTGAGCGTATGCCGACTTAGCATGTCCGGTGTGTTCGGCACTGTTGGCTCTAGTCACAGTCGGCTTTCATCAGCGCTCATTATTTGGCGTGGGTTTGGTATGTCCCTACCCTTACAGAAAAAATAATAAAAATGTTAGATGAAATCATGGAGACGGTGTGAACACAACTTTACATGTTACAGCATTTTCTGGAGGTGAGTCTTCCGTCAGCTCGCTTTCTGATTGGGTATTGTTTCATTTTACATGATAATCTCCAGAGCGTATGTGTGTTTGTCCTCAAGGTTCCCCCCACACAACAGGATTTCTGATTCGATTAGAGATTGGGGGTGGTTCTGACGTTCTTCCGAGCAGATTCAGTCACTCTTAGGTCAAGTCAAGTCAAGTCATCTTCATTTATATAGCGCTTTTAACAATGTAGATTGTTTCAAAGCAGCAGTACAGAGATAAACGTATAATTTAAGGTAACAGAGATTGTTTTGGCTTTATAGCGGTTCTTTAATAAAGTTATTTTCCGGCTAAAGTTTGTTTTGATTGATTCGCTTCCGTCGCAACGATCATTTGATATTAAATTAGGGACCGCTAAGACGACACCATTCTCTCTTACCAGACTTTAAACGCAAACCTGTGATAAACGCTGATGGCGTTCACATGCACATTAAGAATTGGTTCTATAGTTATGTGCGTTTGAATATATGTGCGCAGGTTTGTAATTCCCTACAAACCAAGCCTAAACAAAGTACTGGTCTTTCCTTATAAATTTTGATACAGAATTTTATTTTGTCACTTCGGGGTAGGTACGCTGTAACGAGGTTTGTTGGTACGGGAAGAAGGAGGCGGGAACCGGCGAACATTCAACATATTTTAATAAATAAATCCACAAATACAAAAATGAAAATAAAAGCCAGCAGCCCCTCACGGACGACTGCTGGCAACACAAACCAAAAACAAAACATCAACTAAAACACAGGCCTGTCCTCTCTCGCTCTTCACTGTCGTCGCTCCTCCTTTATGCCTCCGCTCCTCCGTGAGAGATGCGAGACCGGTGCGTCTCACAGGTGTAGCTCATAATTACGCCACCGGCCTCGCGCCGTCCTCCCACGGCCCTCGGCCTCGTCCTGCTCGCCACATACCCCCATCGCCCCTCGCAGGCCGGGGGGTACCACCGAGGCTGCGCCTACTCCCCCCCCCCCCCTCCCCGGGGGGACCGATCACGGCGGCTGCGGTACCCGGGGGTATGGACAGACGAGGCGAGAGTACAGGAGACGGAAGCATGAGGAGCGACAGAGACGAGAGAGGGGAGAGAGAAAAAAAACAACAACAACAACAACAAAAAAAAAAAAAAAAAAACTTGATCCGGTTCCCACAACGCGCTGCCATCCGGCCCGCCACCCGCTGGGCGATCTTCTCCGCGGTGCCTGGCGGTGACGCTGGATAGACCTCGGTGGACGGCACGACACTCCTCCGCCGCCTGGTGGACGGCGACGGCTCCTCCAGGTTCGGGCAGTCGGCAGGAGTCCCCCGTTCCCTGCTCCTCCCCGTCATGGCGGATGGCAGCAGGCTCCGGCCCACGGCGAACGGCGACGACTCCTCCGCTCCCTACCGGACGGCAGCCGCCCCTCCAGCACCCAGGCGGCCAGCAGCGAGCTCGTCCGTCCCCCCGGCAACTCACTCCAGCGCACCGCCTCGAGCGTCCATGGCGACGGAAACTGCCCGCCATGCTCGATGGCACCGCGGATTCCCAACAGCGGCAAGGGCTCTTTGACAGCGCGTTCCTCCTCCTTCCCGGGTTTCGGCACCAGTGTAACGAGGTTTGTTGGTACGGGAAGAAGGAGGCGGGAACCGGCGAACATTCAACATATTTTAATAAATAAATCCACAAATACAAAAATGAAAATAAAAGCCAGCAGCCCCTCACGGACGACTGCTGGCAACACAAACCAAAAACAAAACATCAACTAAAACACAGGCCTGTCCTCTCTCGCTCTTCACTGTCGTCGCTCCTCCTTTATGCCTCCGCTCCTCCGTGAGAGATGCGAGACCGGTGCGTCTCACAGGTGTAGCTCATCATAATTACGCCACCGGCCTCGCGCCGTCCTCCCACGGCCCTCGGCCTCGTCCTGCTCGCCACATACGCGAAACGAATTTTCCCAACAATGCTTTATCTGTAGAGTGGTAAAGGGATCCTCCATAGGGAGAGACTAGTTGGCACTTCAGCACTGCGTTGTCATCGGGTCAAGGCGAAGGTCCTTCGTCAGATCTGGATACGGCCTGGATCCGGCAGGCATAAACAAAGACACTAAAATTAGCGTAGATGCCATTCTTCTTATGATATAACGAGTACATCAGATTTTATGGGAAGTGTTCCCGGTTCCGGCTGACCTTGGATTATAGAAGTCTATAATGTATTATGTGAATGCTAGGTCAAATAGATGTGTCTTTAATCTAGCTTTGAACTGACAGATTGTGTCTGCTTCCCGGACAATGGTAGGAAGACTGTTCCAAAGTTTTGGTGCTAAATAGGAGAAGGATCTACCGCCAGCAGTCGATTTTGATATTCTAAGTATTATCAACTGGCCAGAATTTTGAGATCGCAATAGACATGAAGGACTATAATGCGTTAAGAGCTCGCTTAAGTACTGCAGAGCTAAACCATTTAGTGCTTTGTAAGTAATCAGCAATATTTTAAAATTTATGCGATGTTTAATAGGCAGCCAATGCAGTGTTGACAGAACCGGGCTAATATGGTCATACTTCCTGGTTCTGGTAAGAACTCGAGCTGCTGCGTTTTGAACTAGCTGTAGTTTGTTTATTAAGTGTGCAGGGCAACCACCCAGTAGAGCATTACAATAATCTAGCCTTGAGGTCATGAACACATTAACTAATTATTCCGCATTTGTCAATGAGAGCATATGACGTAATTTAGATATATTTTTAAGATGGAAAAATGCGGATTTACAGATACTAGACACGTGACTTTCAAATGAAATATTGGTATCCAAGAGCACACCCAGGTTCCTAACCGACGGCGAAGACTTAAAGGGCACCTATTATGCAAAATTCACTTTTACATGGTGTTTAAACATAAATGTGTGTTGGCAGTGTGTGAGCAAAACCACCCTATAATGATAAAAATCCAGCCAGTAGTTTTTTTACTATCTCAATAAATCATAAGCACTGTCTCAGAACACCCTGTTCTAGATTTCCCTCACTGTGACGTAGAAATGAGCTAAGCCCCACCGACGTGATTTGATTGACAGTCTGGTTTTGTCATAGACCCCGCCCTCGGTGATCTGCATCCTCCATTGTTTCAACGACAGCCGGTAATGTCTCATAAGAAGTGTAGGTGTTCTGTTGTGGGATGTAAGAATGGACATACTAGTCTTCACTGACATCAGAGCCACTGAAAACGCAGCGGATGGATTTTATTTATGAAGAAAAGGCACCACTTAAACTTCCTAAATACGAGATTCATTTTCTGACTGACTGTTTAGTGAACGAGGGTCAAAGTTAATCCTCAAGTGTGGATCGTTGCCTACTGTTCGCGATCCAACGTCACCTCCAGAAGAAGTAAGTGTATTTTATGATTTATGAGCAAATAGTCATTTCAATCGATGTCAGCCAGTTCAACAACAAATGCGTCTAAAGCTATTTATTGTCGTCGTCATAGGTGTCTCAACAAACAACGTCAGACAGTTTTATGTCACGTAGGCATTTTTTTGCAGCATTTACAAATGTAAATAAATTAAGGTCTGCTCTATCTCCATAGACAGTAGGCTATATAAACGTCTATCTCCCTCCCCTTAAGAAAAAAATAAATAAATCGTTTGTACTTAGCAAACGTTATCACAGTAGTGTGTGTGTGTGTGTGTGTGTAGTTTCAAAAAATTGCGCGAATGTTATCACAGTTCGTGTGTGTGTGTGTGTGTGTGTGTGCTGCACATCCATAATGGCAAAGGGGACGCGATTAAAACTTTGCAAGTACATAAATGTATCAAATAACCATTCCGAGACGTTTAGTCCATTCTCATTTGTGTTTATTCTGTGCCGGAGTCTCTTCATCATCTGGGTCCAGCAGGGCGGGGATATGCAGCTCATTTACATTTAAAGTGGTAGACGCCAAAACAGCTCTTTTTAAAACAGGCCCCAAAAATGACATTTTCAAATGGTTATAATAAATTAACTGTGGGGTATTTTGTGCTGAAACTTCACAAATGCATTCTGGGGACACCCAAGACCAATATTACATCTTCTAAAAAGGGGCATAATAGGTGCCCTTTAACAGAGCAGCCATCAAGTGTTAGACAGTATTCTAGGTTATTACGTGTGGGAGTTTTTTGTCCAATAATTAGAATCTCTGTTTTTTCAGAATTTAGAAGTAGGAAATTACTAGTCATCCAATTTTTGATATCAGCTATGCATTCCGTTAATTTTGTGAATTGGTAAGTTTCGTTAAGTTTTGAAGAAATATACAGCTGAGATCGTCAGCATAACAGTGAAAGCTAATTCCATGTTTCCTAATGATATCTCCTAATGGTAGCATGTACAGAGTGAACAGCAGCGGTCCTAGTACTGAGCCTTGTGGTACGCCATACTGAACTTGTGATCGATAAGACATCTCTTCATTTACTGCTACAAACTGATAACGGTCAGATAAGTATGATTTAAACCATGCTAGTGCAATTCCACTAATGCCAACATAGTTTTCTAGTCTATTTAAAAGAATGTTGTGGTCAATGGTGTCAAATGCAGCACTAAGATCGATTAACACTAATAGAGAGATACAACCACGATTGGATGATAAGAGCAACTCATTTGTGACTCTGACGAGAGCTGTCTCGGTACTATGGTACGGTCTAAATCCGGCTGAAAAACCTCGCAGATATCATTTCTTTCAAGAAAGGAACACAGTTGTGAGGATACTGCTTTTTCTAATATCTTTGACAGAAAAGGCAGATTCGAGATCGGCCTGTAATTAACTAATTCTGTAGGATCAAGTTGCGTTTTTTTAACAAGCGGTTTAATCATAGCCAGCTTAAAGGTTTTTGGTACGTATCTTAATGACAAGGATGAATTAATGATATTAAGAAGAGGATCTATGACCTCTGGGAGCATCTCTTTCAGTAGCTTAGTCGGTATAGGGTCTAACATACATGTTGTCAATTTAGATGAATTAACAAGCTTGCGAAATTCTTCCTCTCCTATAGCAATAAATGAATCAAATTTTTCCTCAGGGAGACTAAAATGCACTCCCTGATGTGATACTGTAGTAGACAGTTGCATAATTATAATTTTGTCCCTGATTTTATCAATCTTATAAGTGAAGAAGTTCATAAAGTCATTACTGCTGTGTTGCTTGGAAACTTCTGGGCTTGAAGCTTTATTTTTCGTTAGTTTAGTCACTGTTTCAAATAAATACCTATGATTATGTTTATTTTCTTCTAATAGAGTTGAAAAATAAGCAGATCTAGCAGCTTTTAAAGCCTCTCTGTAAGTAATCAAGCTCTCCTTCCATGAAATCCGAAATACCTCTGGTTTTGTTTTCTTCCAGTTGCGATCCATTTTTCTTGCTGCTGTCTTAAGGGCCCGAGTGTGCTCGTTGTACCACGGCGTTGGACTATTTTCTTTAATCTTCTTTAAGCGCAACGGAGCAACTGTGTCTAAAGTGCTGGAAAAGAGAGAGTTAAAAGTTTCTGTCGCAATATCGAGTTCTTCTAAGCTATCTGGGATGCTGAGATGATGAAACTGATTAGGAAGATTATTGATAAAGCAATCTTTAGTGGCAGAAGTGATAGGTCTAACATATTTATAACATGGAGTCGGCTTTGCAGCCTTGGCTAAATGTAATTTACATGAGACTAGATAATGATCTCAGATGTCATCGCTCTGCTGCAGAATTTCAACGGCATCAACATCTATTCCATGTGATAATATTAAATCTAGAGTATGATTACGACAATGAGTAGGTCCTGACACGTTGTCTAACTCCAATAGAGTTTACAATGTCTTTAAATGCCAATCCCAATGCATCTTTTTCATTATCTATGTGTATATTAAAATCACCAAAAATTATGACTTTATCAGCAGTCAATATTAATTCTGATAGAAAGTCTGCAAATTCTTTGATAAAATCTTTATGGTGCCCTGGTGGCCTGTATACAGTAGCCAGCACAAATCTCAAACGTGATTTATCGTTTACACTATATATTTTTACATTAAGCACCAACACTTCAAAAGAAGTATATTTAAAACTTGATTTCTTAGTGGTTTTGAAAATATTACTATAAATTACAGCAACACCTCCCCCTTTGCGTTTCAGACGAGGTCCATGTTTATAACTGTAATCTTGTGGGGTGGACTCATTTAAAGTAATGTAATTGTTTGGTTTTAGCCAGGTTTCTGTCAAACACAGCACATCTAGGTTATTATCTGAAATCATCTCATTAACAATGAGTGCTTTTGGAGTAAGGGATCGAATATTCAGCAGCCCAAGCTTTTCCATTTGCTCATTTGTATTATAGCTGTTTTTTATTTGTTGAACATCAATTAAATTTTTAACCTTTAATGGGTTTGGACGTTGTTTGGATTTCCAAATTCGGGGAACAGACACAGTCTCTATATGATGATATCTAGGTGAAAGAGGCTCTATGTGATGGGATTTATCTGACCTTGGTGACACGAGGCCGCAAGTAGACAGTCGGTTAAGTTAGTCAGTCTGCTTCCTGACCTGGTGCCCAATTTGTCATTTTTTATCTCTAAGACTATGAGCCAAATTACTAGAGAGAAGAGCAGCACCATCCCAGGACGGATGAATACCATCTCTTTTCAACAGGTCAGGTTTGCCCCAAAAACTTTTCCAATTGTCTATGAATTCTATATTATTAAGCTGATACCACCTCGACAGCCAGCCATTGAGTGAACACAATCTACTAACTATCTCATCACTCCTGCGAACAGGAAGGGGGCCAGAGCAAATTACAGTGCTTGACGACGTACTTGCGAGTTCACACACCTCTTTAATATTAATTTTGGTGATCTCCGACTGGCGGAGTCGAACATCATTAGTGCGGACGTGAATAATGATCTTAGAGAATTTACGATTAGCATTAGCCGGCACTTTTAAATTTGCTTTGATGTCAGGCGCTCTGGCTCCTGGCAAACATGTGACTATGGTGGCTGGTGTCTCTATTTTCATGCTCCGTGTGATCGAATCACCAATTACTAGGGCACAATCAACAGAATTCTCAGTGGGTGTTTCACTGAGCGGGGGCAAATAGATTTGTTATGGTAATCGGAACAGAAGAGTGTTTTTTTGATCCGCGACTAGAGCGATCCCTCTCTGTCACCCATTTTCCTTGCTGCACAGGCACTAATTCAGCCGGAACTGAATCATGTAAAGAGTTCACTATGCTAGGCTTTTCCAAAAAAGTATCTAAAGCTCTAGCACTCTTACTATCCTCAATTAAAGTTTGGATGTGTGTCTCTAGTTCTGAAATCTTCTCCGTCAGCCTGACTGTCTCCTTGCATTTATCACATATAAATCCTATATTGCCGACAGAGTAGGCTATGCTAAACATGTGACATGAAGTGCAGGTAACAATAACCGGACAAGACATTACTCACCGTGTTTGTTGACTGATTCTTACTCACCTGGGCTTTTTATGAACTCAAAGGTGCGGGCGCACGAGAGAAAAATAAATAAAAAATAACTGAGCGCACGGGTGGCGCGTTAACAGGCTAGCGAATTACTAGCGTGGTGTGCTAATAATAACGGAAGCTAGCGATGTCAGGTTAATCTGAGATGTTGGGTAAGCTGTATTTAGTAGTATAAGCAACTAGAAATGATAGTAAATGATGGTTCAAAACAGAAAGAAATACGAGGCTAAGACGGAGCTTATAGCACCGAAACACACCTTAACACACCTCACACCACAGGAAAATCTGATAAGATAATCTGTAGAACCATCAAGATAATCGGGACATTGGCATGTCGGAAGGGAAGAAATTGGTCCAAGATCACCCCGAATATCTTATAGTGTGTACCTAGCATGAAACCTGACTTTTCCTGCAAGATCTTCATACCTTATATTAAAGAAAAACTTGAAAGGGTTAACAGAGTAGATGTTGTATGGGACTGCTATGAAATTAATAGCTTAAAGTCTCAGAAGCGGGGAAAGGGGACAAAAACAAGAGTGGATGGGTGTCGCGTTCACTACGTCACGGGTGTTTCAACAGCAATGTAACGCAGGTTAATAAGTGGGAGGTTCACTTACCTGATTAAAGCACGGGCCAGTCAAGAGTTGAAACGTGGACCAGTAAAAAAAAAAAAAAAAAAAAAAAAAAAAAAAACGGTGTGTTAGAATCCAGTATGAATGAGCACGAGCTATAAGCGGGAGCGAGTACTAGTTTTGGCATGTTGTTTCGTCAGGAGAGATTCGCCAACGGTAAGCTGCTGTTTCTATCCATTGAGCTGCGGTTTGTCTGTAAACAGTATATGTGCAAACTTGCGCTACCGCTGTGCTGCCGATTGTCTGTGCGCAATTGTAATGCTTGATAACTGTTACTTTGGTCACGCTGATAAGACCTTGTTTGCGGTCTGATGTTTATCATTGTCGGCTCGATAGTATCTGTGTATATTCCAGCGAATGTTTGAAATTGGAGCGTTTCACTATCACACGAGTTACTTCCTGGTTGCGGTGCTTGATGGGTAATGTAGTTAATCGCTTTACACTGGATGTAATGTAATGTAATGGATTGCTATGCTCAGCGTTGCTATTTAAAACTACACTCACTGGTTTTTACTTTAGGCCAACATACTGAGAACACTTTTGTGGTTTTGGGCTATTGGTTTAATGTGTAACATTGACATTCATGTACATTTGGTGTGTGTGAAATTGTTGCATTTCTGTGTTTAGATGCATGTGCTTTTAGTCATTCAGTTTAAACACTAAGTATATTATAATATTTATAATACTAAATACTGACTATATTTGGAATTTATATTTTTATTTATATTTGTGTATTATTCGGATTTTATGGTATATTATGTATGTGGCTATCAATATTGTTGTTTACACCATAGCTTTTCTATTTCTACAGGTTTATAACCTGCTATTTGTGGACTAATCAACTGTATGTGAAAAAATTAATCAGAGTAAATAAAAAACCACAACGAGTCATAACAACGTGTCTTCTCCTGACGCCCCGTTCGGTGGGGAGATTCTTATAGAACCGAACAGTTATAAACCGCGGCCCACTGCACTGGATTGAGTGCAGCAAAAAAAACAGCCACGGACTGCTTCATTAAGGAAGCTCAATCAACCCAGGATCAGCTGGCCTCTCACTTCTGTGACTGACCCCAAGTTTATCACCAATCAAACTGCCCGTTGATTAAGGATAAAAGAGCGTGTATACACATTGAGTGACAACTCTCCAGTCAACACAAAGGAAGTAACAATGGCAGACTTGGAAAAGCTTAAAAGTGTGCGATCAAGAGCACAGGCTTCATTCACCAAAAGGGCTCATACTCTCACTAAGCCGGGACTCTTGGAACCGACTGAAGTTCTCAGGGAATGGAAGATTTTCAGGACAGACTTTTCTAAAGTTATAGATGCGGGACATGAATATGCTGAAGCCCTGAGGGAATCAACGGATGAAGAGGTCATAGCATCTGCAAACCAAATTGATGTAAAGACAGCGGAGTGTGAGAACAGGTTCCTCGAGGTAAAGAGAATCACCCAGGAAACCTTTTGGACCAGCTATGCAGAGGAGGTGTTTTTTAAGCAGGCTAAAACAGCTGATACGGCCATCACTCAGGCAGAGGAAGAGGAAGTTAATCCTCAGAAGTCAATCAAGTACCGCAGGCTAAGAAATAGAGGTCTTGAAAGAGAGGTCATTGAACTCGGAGAAATGCTGGTAGAGTGGAAGGAGTTGGTTCCTGGTCCGAAGGCATTAGATCTTAGGACACGCCACAAGACACTAAAGAAGAGGGTCCTGGCGTTGTCTGATAAACTGGAGGAGGACGAAGCAGACCAAATGAAGGGTAGAGAAAGAAACCTGGGAGATGATAGCAGCGCGGTTGGTGATCCGATACAAGATGCTTCTTTCCTCTCTCTCCCTGACATGTCTGCCGATCTCAAGCTGAAGCCCAAAACGTACACAGGGGCATTGAACATGAACACCCGGCCCCTCTTGCAGCAAAGCAGCCCGGAAAGGACCAAAGGAAACTCTAATCTCAAGCCTCAAATCAGCCTTGAAAGAGCACGGCTACCCACTTTCTCTGGTGACATGAGGGACTATTATCGCTGGAAGACTGAGTGGGAGGACCTACAAGAATTGGGTAACCCACAAGGTGTGGAATGTATAAAAAAGTTCCACTTATTAAATAGTCTCCACGAAAAGGTCAAGAAGGATCTTGTCCTATCTAGCTGTGGATCCGCCGATGATATGTTCAGGCTGCTGGACAGTAAATACGGGAACAGAGCGAAAATAGTCCTAATGATCACCAACGAGGTCCAGTCCCTTCCCCCTGTCAAAGGAAACAATCCAAGAAGAACCATTGAATTGATCCAGGCTGTGGAAAGGGCACTGTGCAACCTCCAGATTCTTGGTGAAGAGGATGCCGTGAAGAACCGTGTTGTTGCTCAATCTCTTGAAAGCAAGCTTCCCAGTTCACTCAAGAAGGAGTGGATTATGCATAAAACTGACCCGGCAAATAGGTTCTCTCCACTGTATCATTTTGATTGCCTCCTAGGATTCTTGAAGAAGCAGGAGGAGATTCTTGAAGAGTTGGATCAGTTGGAGCCAAGCCCTGCAGACAAAGGCCCTGTGGAAAAGGGTGCTGCAGACTACCCAGATAAGAGAGGGAGGAAGGCTTTCACTAAATCCACAGCAGGTCAGAAGGACGACTATCCCAGCTGTACTATATGTGAAGATTACTCTCATGCTGGCAGGTTATTTGCGTGTAAGGTCTTCAGGGAGCAAGATCTCTTGAGAAAAAGGGCTCATGTGAAGAAGCTAGGGTTGTGCTCCAAGTGTTTGCGGCACCACCCCAAGGATGGGAAAGGATGCACACCCAGATACCTCTGCCCGAAAGTAGACTGTCGGAAAGGAGGGGTGTCGGACCACAATTACCTTCTGTGTCCTAAGCCACCGACTCCAAAGAAGGACAGCAGCAGTGAGGAGCAGAGCACCATAAAAATTGGAGGAAAGAAACTTGGCCTAACCAACAAACAAGAGGAGTTTCTGGCAGAGCTTACTCCAGAACAAAGGGAGAAATACAAGAATGCGTTCTCAAACAAGATATCATCAACTGTATGCGCCAAGGCTGGAGATGGACTGCAAGAACATCCAGTGGTGATGATGCTGATGGAAGTGACGACAAACTCGGGTTGCCTTATTGGCTCCCTAATCGACCTTGCATCTGACACCAATTATATCACCAATGAAACGGCCGATCGTCTTGGACTGTGCGGTGAGAACATCAGGCTTATAGTCCATGGAGTCGGGGGGATGAAGAAGACTGTCCTGACCAAAAGATATTCCCTGCGGCTAAAGGTGAAGACATCCAAGGGAAAAGTGGCAGAGCACAAAATTCTCTGCTATGGCCTGGAAAACATCGCGGAGGTGACTCAATTAGTCACTGCCGAGCAACTGCAGAAGTTCTTCCCCAATGTACCCAGAGACGAACTGGTCCGTCCCACAAAGATTGACCTCCTTATCAGTCATCGGGAAGGTCGTCTTGTTCCCCAGCCAATCAAGATTGTGGGAGACCTCGTTCTCTGGGACGGCCCGCTGGGAAAGACTGTTGGGGGAACTCATCCCGATCTCATTGAGACAGTCGACCTGGCCGTGTACCGCTCTGAAACTCACCTTGCAAGGACCATGAGATCAGCCTCGATGGCGTATAAAGAGACCATCATACCTCAAGAAGAGGAAGGAAATGCGCTTGTCCGGAGCACTGCAACCGCCAACAAAGAGGTCTTCGAGTGGTTCAGGTGGGACAGCATCGGAGCTGCGTGCAGTCCTCAATGTGGCGGCTGCAAGTGTGGCAGGTGCCCCCCTGGAGGAAAAGAAATGACCCTCAAGGAAGAGCGGGACCTGGAAAAGATAAAAGAATGCCTAACATACGTGCTGGCGGACAAACACAGCAACTCTCCCCACTGGGACGCAGCTTATCCCTGGAAGACAGACCTCACAACACTGCCAGACAATCGGCAGGCAGTGGAGGCAACCTTCAGAAACACTGAGAAACGTCTGGAGAAGGAACCTGTGTGGAAGGCTGCATATAAAGAACAAATACATGAAATGGTTTCAAGAGGGGCTGCTGCAAAACTAACAAGGGAGGAAATTAACAACTGGGAAGGACCAAAATGGTACATCAGCCATCTGGTTGCACCGAACCCGCACTCCTCCTCAACTCCTGTGAGAATTGTGTGGAATAGTAGCCAAGAGTTCCGAGGCATAAGTCTAAATGATCTCCTTCACAAGGGTCCCGATGTACTCAATCCCATCAGAGGTGTCCTTTTGAGGTTCAGGAGTGGACTCCATGCCGCACTGGGTGACGTAAAAAAGATGTATAACTCAGTGTGGCTGAAAGATGATGAAGTTCACCTCCACCGCTTTCTCTGGAGAGACAACCCTGAGGACAACATTGAGGTGTTTGCAGTTGTCAGAGTCAATATCGGTGATAAACCCGCAGGATGTATCGCCCAAGTTGCAATGAAGGAGACGGCCAACCTTCCTCAGTTTGCTGATATGATTGAAGAACGGCGAGCTCTGACTGAGGACAGCTATGTGGATGACATCCTGACCTCACACGATGACCTCAGGACGCTGGAAAGGATCACCAAAGGGGTGGGGGAGATTTTGAAAGCGGGAGGCTTCTTCCTCAAACCGTGGGTTCTGTCATGCCAAAGTGGGAGGAGTGGAGCCCCTCCTGAAACAACTGTACCCAGGACCCTGGTACTGCCCAATCAAATGCATGATGGGGAGAACAAAGCACTTGGGGTCGGCTACGAACCTGAGACAGACAAGCTTCGGTTGCTGACTTCTATCAACTTCTCTAAGAAAAGAGGGAAAATGAGGACAGGATTTAATCTGAGCATGGAGGATGTCAGGGAAGGAACACCAAATCCCCTTACCCGACGCATACTTCTTAGCCAGATTGCCGCATTATACGACCCGATTGGTCTTGCCTCACCAGCCAAACAGAAGGGAGTGATGTTGGTACGAGAATCATTCCAGGAAGCTGGCAAGGACAATCCATCTAAAGACACATGGGATGCCCCTCTCTCACTAAAACTTCGAGAAGCCGCAATAACGCTCTTTGAAGAAATCGTGCGACTTGGCCAGGTAAGGTTTGAGAGAAGCCTCACGCCGCCTGGAGCCATAGGACCACCAACAGGGATCACGTTCTCAGATGGAAGTGAATCCTCCTATGGAGCTGTACTCTATCTGCGGTGGGAAATCCGAGACAAAGTTGTAGTGAAGTTGGTGGAATCCAAGGCTAAACTGACCCCTCTCGACCAAAAGGGAGATGTGATCAAGGCGGAACTCTGTGGCGCGGTCTTCGCTACCCGGCTAAAAAAGTATTTTGAGAAGCACTGCCACATTAAAATCAAGCAATGGATTCACTTTGTGGACAGCCAAACAATCCTGGCAGCCATCCAAAAGGACAGCTACGGCTTCCAGACCTTTTTTGCTAATCGAATCGGTGAGATTCAGAAAGCCGGACATGTGGAAGATTGGAGGTGGATTGAAGGCAGACGAAACATTGCTGACATACTTACCAGAGGTGCAACTCCTGAGGAACTTAACGAAGGGTCAGAGTGGCAGCGAGGCCCTGAGTTCCTGAAATTGCCCAAGACCGACTGGCCTATGAAGATGGCCAGTGAGATTACATCCTCTGCTGCTGAAGATGTGGGAAAACTTCAGCGGAAAGCCTTCTCAGCAGTGGTCACCAGGGCCCAGTCAAAAGAAAGAACTGGCCTCAACGGGCCTGACATCAAGGTGGACCTCAAGCATGGAGGAGTCAACAGTAGACAGACATCGCCAGCTGTCCAGGATGGAACATCAGCAGACAGACAGAGAAGGCCCTGGGCAATTGGACTGGTGCGCCTTGTGGAACCTCAACGCTTCAGTTCTCTGTCCAAGCTGTGTGGTTCTATAGCCTGGACTCGACGGGCTGCAGAAACCTGGCTGAGAAGACGCCAGGCACCAGACTCATCAAAGTGGGAGGCAAACCGCTCTATCCTGTCTATTGAGGAGAGAGCACAAGCCTTCCGAGACCTTGTCCTCGCAGCCCAAGATGGTAGTCAGTTCCTGGACTCAACGCTGAACCGCTTGGTGGTCCACAAAGATGAGAGCACAGGAATCCTTCTCTGTGGTGGACGAATCCAGTCCTGGAATGAAGATGGAACAGCTGTTCCTTTAATTCCATTTCATTCATGGCTCGCAACGCTACTGTCAAGAGAAGCTCATGACGAGAACCATGAAGGTGTTGCTGCCACGCTTCTGCGCACCAGGAGGAAAGCATGGATTGTGCAAGGTCGGAGGATAGTAAAGAGAGTTGCAAACGACTGTATTACATGTCGCAAACTAAAAGGGAAGATGTGCCAGCAGAAGATGAGTGATCTGCCGCCAGAACGCTCACAGCGTGCTAACCCATTTGAGTATACCACACTTGACCTCTTTGGCCCCTTTGAAATCAAGGATGCTGTCAAGAAAAGAACAGGGAAAAAAGTCTGGGGCATAGTATTCTGTTGCATGGCATCAAGGGCAGTTCATGCGGACCTCGTTGATGACCAATCATCTGAAAGCTTTCTTCAAACTTACTCTCGCTTTGTATCATTGAGAGGCCATCCCAGAAAATTGTGGTCAGATAGGGGAACCAATTTCATTGGAGCTAAACCTGCCCTACAAGACTTGCATAGGTACTTAGCTACCTTACGGGAAGCATCAATAGAGGACAAAGCCGCCAAGAATGGGACAGTGTGGGCATGGAACTTTCATCCGGCTGATGCACCTCATCGCAACGGGGCTGCGGAAGCTGCAGTTAAGCTCATAAAAAGGGCTCTCACTAGCCTCGGAGGGACAACAAGCTCACTCACCTGGGGTGAACTCCAAACCCTCTTTTACCAGGCAGCTAACCTCACCAATGAAAGGCCAATTGACGCCAGGGCACAAGAACAAGAAGACTCTGTAGAGTATTTGACCCCCAATACTCTGCTTCTCGGAAGAACTAGGCAAGGAGGAGATACAGGAGGAATTGACTTATGCACTCATCCCTGGCGCCGTCTCAGAGCCATCCAGATTGGTGTGGATATGTTCTGGAAGAAGTGGAGTGAACTAGCCGGACCTAACTTATTCATTCGGCCAAAGTGGCACCAGACCCAAAGGAATGTAGCAATCGGTGACATTGTTTGGATTGCTGATCAAAACGCACTGCGAGGGCAATTCCGGCTTGGACGGATCCAGGCCGTGTACCCTGACAAGAAAGGACTTGTGAGAGACGCAGACGTTAAGACGTGTGCAGGTCCTCCTGCCTCCCTAACAGTTGGGCAACTTAAGAGGAACCCTCAGCAGCTGACGTCAGTCATCCTACGGAGAGACGTGAGAAGACTGGTAGTCCTCATCCCTGTGGAAGACCAGTGACTCTTAGACCTCGTCTCTTCGGCCACCAGTTCTGTAGGTGCTGCCCAAGCGCCCAAGCCCCCCGATTCTGAAGGCATAACCTCAGGATACCTCTCTGTTTCTCTCTCTCTCTCTCTCTCTCTCTCTCTCCCTCGCTTGTGGGTACGTATCTATGCCGCCTTTGCCCACTTGCACCACCATTCACGAAGAATGAAGAGTACATACCTCATATGACCAAACCTGGCAGAATACTACACATCTGTCTGGGGAGGTGCCTGAACAGTGACAATGGCGTCCTATTCTTCATGATCAAAAAAAAAAAAAAAAAAGGATGTGGTGTAATGTAATTTTTTGTCTGTGACCGCCTTGAATCACATGATCAGTCGGTCAAGTGGGAGGTGTCGCGTTCACTACGTCACGGGTGTTTCAACAGCAATGTAACGCAGGTTAATAAGTGGGAGGTTCACTTACCTGATTAAAGCACGGGCCAGTCAAGAGTTGAAACGTGGACCAGTAAAAAAAAAAAAAAAAAAAAAAAAAAAACGGTGTGTTAGAATCCAGTATGAATGAGCACGAGCTATAAGCGGGAGCGAGTACTAGTTTTGGCATGTTGTTTCGTCAGGAGAGATTCGCCAACGGTAAGCTGCTGTTTCTATCCATTGAGCTGCGGTTTGTCTGTAAACAGTATATGTGCAAACTTGCGCTACCGCTGTGCTGCCGATTGTCTGTGCGCAATTGTAATGCTTGATAACTGTTACTTTGGTCACGCTGATAAGACCTTGTTTGCGGTCTGATGTTTATCATTGTCGGCTCGATAGTATCTGTGTATATTCCAGCGAATGTTTGAAATTGGAGCGTTTCACTATCACACGAGTTACTTCCTGGTTGCGGTGCTTGATGGGTAATGTAGTTAATCGCTTTACACTGGATGTAATGTAATGTAATGGATTGCTATGCTCAGCGTTGCTATTTAAAACTACACTCACTGGTTTTTACTTTAGGCCAACATACTGAGAACACTTTTGTGGTTTTGGGCTATTGGTTTAATGTGTAACATTGACATTCATGTACATTTGGTGTGTGTGAAATTGTTGCATTTCTGTGTTTAGATGCATGTGCTTTTAGTCATTCAGTTTAAACACTAAGTATATTATAATATTTAGTGTTTAAACTAAATACTGACTATATTTGGAATTTATATTTTTATTTATATTTGTGTATTATTCGGATTTTATGGTATATTATGTATGTGGCTATCAATATTGTTGTTTACACCATAGCTTTTCTATTTCTACAGGTTTATAACCTGCTATTTGTGGACTAATCAACTGTATGTGAAAAAATTAATCAGAGTAAATAAAAAACCACAACGAGTCATAACAACGTGTCTTCTCCTGACGCCCCGTTCGGTGGGGAGATTCTTATAGAACCGAACAATGGGAAAAAAAAACAAGTTAACAACCCAACTGGAAAGGCTTCTTGAGAGTGGATAAAAACAATACAGAGCTCTTTTACTTTCTGACCAGGAAATGTGGAAATGTCAACTATAAAACAAGTTGTTTAGACATGCAGACCCAATCATCTCACCCACAAGAATCATATCAGATTGCCCCTTGCACACATGAAGAGGCAGATACAAGGATGCTACTCCATGTGGGGTATGCTGCAAGAAAAGGATTTAATACTGTTGTGGTTCTAGCCATTGCACATGTGTCAGAGCTGGATATTGAGGAGTTGTGGGTGGCATTTGGGACTGACAAGAACTTCAGATACATACCTGCCCATGAGATTGCCAAGTCTCTGGGTCCTGACAAATTCAAGGCCCTACCTGTGTTCCATACCTTCACTGGCTGTGACACAGTCTCTGCATTTGTAACCAGGGGAAAGAAGACAGCATGGGTACCTGGTACCATGGCAACAGAGGCCTTAATGGCTCTGTCAAAGGCTCCAAAAAGCATTCCAGAGGAAGCCATTTCCATTGTGGAGCTCTTCACAATTCTCCTCTACGATCGCACCAGCAGCGTACTCAACATCGATCAAGTTTGTCTACTAGGTTCTCAGATACTGTGATTTCCTTCTCACGTCCCTAAATTCACCATTAACTATTCACCTGAACAGTATATGATGTTTTATATGGTATCATTTAAGCCTTGACCATCAAAACATAGGGGTAGACATCATAGTTTCTGTGTTATCATGTTTGATTCAGAAGATATGATACACAATACATAATTTGGTTATGGCGGGAAGTAAAATGGCCAACATGGTAACCACAAAGCGTTTTGCGATGGCTCCATTTCTGAAAATGTTCAGGGCCCAAAACATTACAAGAATACCAAGTTTCATGCTTTTACGAAAAAGTGAACATATAACCTAATTATAAATATTTGAATTATTTTTAGAATTGACTGTAGCAGAATTAATAGTACAATTATTTAATCAGTTCATCCAAAGAACAGAAAGCATAATCAATTATTAATTCTAGGAAATATATTATCTTCCTGGCCAAGAAAGAATAACCTTTTCCAACTAAAGTAAATAAAGTACTAGATCAAGATGTTTAAGTGACTTCGATATTTTTGTGAGTGGCAAACACAGAGACAATTAAGCATGGATTTAATGGTTTAATAAACAAAACTACGGTAGGCTACACACACAACTAAACTAAGCAAAGATTGTATACAGAATCAAGAAAGTAAAGAAAAGTGAAGAAAGAGAGAAAATAAAAGAAAATGGCAAGATTGCAATCAGTTAACCACAACCTATGGGAAACATCAAAGATTCAGGGTCACCTTAAAGGGGCACAATAACTTAGAAACGTATCTAAAGGCTATGAACGGGTACTTGCATTGACTTCGGTGGCTGAACAAGTCCAGATGCAGGAGATTCTTGAGATTCTTGATGATTTTGCCAGGAGTGTGCTGAAGCGTTTGTTTGGGTTCTTGGGGTGGTCCACGTTGGATCCAAAGAAATTAACTTGAAGATGAAGTTACCGCAAGGGGACAGGAAAATGTTGTCTCAAAGAGATTGATCCAAGATCTGAACTAATCAGACACTCTTAATGGTCCTCTCAGTTCACACCCATTTGGTGAGGTGACCAATCAAAGATGACCGGGAGAAAGTATTTGTTCCATCTTATCCCCATTTGCATGTTCATGCTCGCATGGAGAATTTGTGCAGTCTTTACACAAAAGTATGGTAAAAAATATCATGATGCAATTTTTATCATAACATATTGTACAACATTGATTATAAAATCAAAAGAGGATTCTTTAGATACCAAGAAAGAGGGGATTTGAAGACGTTAAAGCAGTGATACATCATCTTTGGATATCAACATTTGAAGTTACTCTAACATAACTAAAGAATCATTACTAGGCTAATAAAACATAGGCCTCGTTTACGCTGCAGGTCTTGATGCCCAATTCTGATTTGTTGCCTATATCCAATTTTTTGGTCCGTCCGTTTACATGTTCTTTCATAATTGTGACCCATATCTGATTCACGTGTTTACACTTGACATTCTATCTGAAATGTAGCGCATGCTTAAAGGGGATTCTTGCAAAGATGGACGAACGCGAAATATGCTTGATGCTAGTTTTGCGATATATACGAAGTTCGCCAAACATCACCATGATTTTAAGGCGGAGGACGAAAATGGCCATCATTGCAGCCTGCGCATATGCTTCAGTTACTGTGTGCGAGAGAGATCTCAGGACTGGTGGGAACATACAACACGATCTCATGAAAGTGTGTATCTATACCACTAATTTTATTTCTCGTGCCATTTATACGCCAAAAAGTAGTTTTTGCCTGCATCATATGCACTGTAAACCCATTGGGTAGGATTAGGAGTTTGGAGTGCGTGTGTATTACACGCCATAAAGTGCATATCATATGCAAGCAAAAACTATTTTTGGCGTAAATGGCACGAGAAATAAATTTCATGCATACGCGCTTTCATGAGATCGTGGCGGGCATTAACGAGGAGCAGTGGATCTGAAATTTTAGGATGAGCAAGCCAACCTTTGATATGTTGTGTCAACGTGTGTCCACATCCCTCTCCTTATAAGACACAACGTTTCTTCAGTCCATTCCGTCCCTTTGCAGATGCGCGTCGGGGTTTCTCTCGTCATTAAACCGCAGAGACGTAGCCTAATGCCTCAGAAATTCGATCTGCCTGTTTACATGACAGTCGCATTGGCACATATCTGATTTACATCTGATTTATTTCCACATATGAACGAGGCCTGAAACCGATTTCGAAATATCGGAATGCATGCATTTTTATCCTGTTTACACTGTCATAGAACACATCCGATCTGTGTCACATATAAGCAAAAAATCGGAATTGGGTCACATTTCACTGACAGTGTAAACGAGTCCATAGGGACACACATAAAACACAGGAGTAATACTATAAACATTAGGGAACATTTGTGGGTAAGAATGGAGTAAATGTCCTTGTCTATTGGAAGATTATGTCTATAGTCTTTGACCAAATGGCTCGTGCCGTCTGGTCTACTGTGCTGTCTTTGGGGGTTGCAGACAGTCTCTTGCTGAGATCGTTCAGGAGAGCAGAGGTGATAACAGTCTTTGAAGAGAACTGGTTTGAGGGCCGATGACAAGAGGGGAGAGGGGGAAGGCTTTATGATGTCTAGAACATTTTGATTAAGTCCATTCTTTACGTTCCTTTTTTTTTTTTTTTTTTTTTGAAGAAGAAGATTTGTGTTATGCTTACTCCTGGATTATTTACCAGGGGACCTATTTCCTTGATTTCCTTTGAATGCAGTAATGGCATTAGCAAAGGACTGTAAGGAAAATAACTTTTCTAAGAAGGACATCTATACTCCATCTCACAAACCTTAAACAGGACTGATCTCATCCTCAATAAACTGGCATTTGATGTCTCACGTACCAACCATTATCTCATTCTTCAAAATCCTCTTATGATATACTATGGTTGCTATTTGGGATAGTTTGTTTTGTTAGATGAATATATTTTTTAAAAGAGTTTTGGTCTTTTGGCTGTTTTTCATTTTTCTTTGTTTAATTCTTGCAATTCATTTATATCCTTCCCTGGGTATTTTGCAGATATGATCCCCCCTCATATTTTCTGTAACTCATTGGTTCTAGGCAGCCGGAACAGTTATACATTTTTTGTCGCCACAACAAAGGGTTTATCTGTCACGGTTTGGGTTTTGTTTCTTGTCATTGTCATGTTTCTGTGTCTTGTGATTCCCTGTTTGTCATGTGATCCTGCCATGTGTCTTGTCATTGGTTAATCGTCTGATCATTATTCACAGGTGTTCTTGTAATTAGTCTACGTATTTAAGCCCTCATGTTTGGACTGTGTCCTGGTCGAGTATTGTTTGTTCTGTGTCCCAGATCCGGTTTCTTGTTTTTTAGTCTTGCTTTTGTGTTCCTGTTTTAGTTTAGAGTTTTCCATGCCTGGTCATGCTTTTGTTTTGTGTTTGTTTTATGTTGGTTAATTAAATTTGCATTTGGGTCCTCATCTCAACTTGCCTCCAGTGAATTCGTTACATTACCACACACAATGCATCCTCAGCATGATGACGATGATCACTGTTTTGTGAAAGTGTCATATTAACCCCCAGGGGTCAGCGGTCGCGCCGGCGATACCAGCACGCTTTTTTTCTTATCAGTGCAAAAGAGACTCAAAATACTCTGATTTTGATCTTACATATAACTGTTCCCTTTCGTCATCAGGGAACTCCGACGCCTCGTCGGGGGAGTTCCCCTGACGAATTGGGATCACGCTAGGGAGACCAACTGCCTTCGAGTGAATTAAAATGAGCCAATGAACATTGGCATGCAACATTTGCATTCCGCAGCCCGCCTACGAGTGCGGGTATAAAGGCGGAAGCAAGCGCATACACAAATGCTTTTTGCTTCGGAGCCGACCGGTTGTGTCCTCTCTGAGTGAATGAGCTTTAAGATTGTATCTTTCTTACGCTCTACGAGTCTGCTGTTTCGGGTGGGGATCTCTCTGTGTTGGTGAGACGGCGTTTCAGTGACCACGCGATTCCTGTCTGCCGGCTGCGTCTACACGCTGTTAATTCAAAAGCTGTTTTCACAGCTGGTAAACGGTTGAGTGCGCAGAGCGGGCTTGCAGTTTCCCCGCTGTGTTGCCGCGTTGGATCCCTGTGTGCTTCAGCACAATAAAGAGAGTACTTTCTTCCTGAAAGAGCAACACGAGTGAAGATTGCGTCCTTTTCAGGATGACGTTTCACTCGTGTGTTTCTGGATGCGATCGTTTCCTGTCCTCATTGACGGCCACGATCGCTGTTTCACATGCCTAATCAGTGTGTTGGAGCTGCGTTCGTGGGTGGTTCATGTTCTCTCATGAGTGCATGACCACGTCGGCACGTTGTTTGTCTCTCCCTTTTCGTAAGGGCTTGAGCCGTTCAGCGTGCCGTGTGCCGTCGAGCTACCGATTGACAGCGCGGGTTGTCACGGCAACCCAGCGCGCGTCATTCGGCGCTCAAGATGCGCGGTCATGATCAAGACTCGCGTGCCTCTATGAGGTAAGTCCCTTTGTTTATTTCCCAATCTAGTTTCTCTTCTGGTGCACCAGAGGAGGACTACTTTGGCAAATAACATTGGTGATCTGAGGGTTACAGTGAGCACGAACCACTCACTCCTCTAGCACATCGCAAACATGCTGAGGCTGTGTTCGTGGGTGGTTTATGCTTTCTTATGAGAGCATGACCACGTCGGCACGTTGTTCGCCTTGCCTGCAGGCTTGAGCGCCCAGCGTGTCGTGTGTCATCGAGGCGATGGCCACGTTCACTGTCTTGCATGCCTGGTTGACGGCCACGATCACTGTCTCACATGCCTAATCAGTGTGTTGAGACTGTGTTCGTGGGTGGTTCATGTTCTCTCATGAGTGCATGACCACGTCGGCACGTTGTTCGTCTCCTCTTTCTCGTAAAGACTTGAGCCGCTCAGCGTGCCGTGTGCCGTCGAGGCTTTCGGATGGGGTTCTGGTCCTTCTCATGAGGGACCGAGCATTTCATTCGGGGCTCCAGGGGAGGACAGATGTCGATTGCTACATCGGAGAGAGGGCTGTTATACTCTGAAAATTATGCTGAGTTCCTACTATAATAGTGTGTTCTCATGCTGAAGATTCAGACTTGACAGCCACACTTTCCTGGGCTATTCTAAAGTGCCTGGATGTGTGTGAAATTTTTTTTGGCAGTATGGAAGCTTTTTGGTGCCAATATGGCAAGCCAAACATGCCTAAATCTGCAGAAGTTTTTCCTCTCTCACTACCCCTGCACTTTCACTGCACGTGGGTAGTTCTGACTCGGGGTGGAGCTGCGCTTAGTGACTGACCGTGATTAGTCACAATGCTGGCCCTCGGTCAGACGATGTCCACACTGGTGGTCCAGAAGCGCCTCAAAACCAGCCCGCTCAGAGTCCGTTTCCCCCCAGCAAAAGGAAGGGAAATGACCCTGAGAGAAGCGACCCAGAGTATGTGACGTTCTGCTCTTCGGGAGTGCGTGTCATCACCACTCCTTCCCCCGGGGGAGGGCCGGGTGGAGAATTTTGTTTCTGTTCCGCCGCTGGTCATCCAGTCAGCGGTACCCAAAGTTTGAGCAGTCCACTTCCTCTAAGTCGCTCACAGGCCCCAGCGCTCAGATGGCAGTGAGGGCTTCGGCCTCGTCACTCTCGTCTCTCGCTGGGTGAGGCGGAAACCAGGACTCGACTCGATGCCCCCGGGCCTCGCTCCTCGTTTCCCCTCACGGTCGAGACTGGCAGTAAAATAAGACCAGTCTCCTCCGTCCGAGAGGGTCAGAATGGCAGTGTGCGCCGCCCCCGAGCTGCGCCGCTCTCGTTCTCCTCTCCCCAGCTCTCAGATAGCAGTGGCGCCACCCCGGTGCAGAGGATCTCTTATCTCGGTATGGAACTGGACTCGGTCACCCAGACTGCGCGCCTCACGGAGGAACGCGTCCAGTCAGTGCTCAACTGCCTCAAGTCTTTTCGAGGCAAGTTAGCGGTCCCACTGAAACAGTTTCAGAGGCTCCTGGGGCATATGGCAGCCGCAGCCGCAGTAACGCCGCTCGGCCTGTTGCATATGAGACCGCTCCAGCACTGGCTTCACGATCGAGTCCCGAGGTGGGCGTGGCAGAGCGGCACATTCCGGGTCAAAGTCACCCTGCACTGTCGCCAAACCTTCACCCCTTGGTCGGATCCTGTGTTTCTACGGGCCGGAGTGCCCCTAGTCCAGGTTTCCAGGCATGCTGTGGTATTCACAGATGCTTCTGCCAAGGGCTGGGGGGCCACGTACAAAGGGGATGCAGTCTCGGGTCTGCGGACGGGGCCCCAACTGCATTGGCACATCAACTGCCTAGAGTTGCAAGCAGTACGCTTAGCCTTGTGTCGCCTCAAGGGCCTTCTCAAACACAAGCATGTACGGGTCCATACGGACAGCACTGCGACCGTTGCATACATCAACCGACAAGGTGGTCTACGCTCCTGGACTTGGTTCACAAAATTCATGCTCCTCGCGACAGCCCCTCCTTGGCCGATTCCTCTGAGGAGGGACCTACTTTCTCAGAGAAGGGGCACCCTAGTGCACCCGCGTCCAGACCTTTGGAAACTCCATGTCTGGTCCCTGGACGGGACGCGGAGGTTCTAGATGGCCTGCCACAGGCAGTGGTAGATACCATCTCTTCAGCTAGAGCCCCCTCTACGAGGCGCCTCTACGCCCTGAAGTGGAACCTGTTCGTTGGCTGGTGTTCTTCCCACGGGGAGAACCCACGAACTTGCCCGGTCAGAGTCGTGCTCTGATTCCTACAAGAGGGGTTGGAGCGAAGGCTGTCTCCCTCCACTCTCAAAGTGTATATTGCCGCAATAGCTGCACATCAAAATGTAGTTGACGGTAAGTCCGTGGGGAAGCACGACCTGGTCATCAGATTCCTCAAGGGTGCTAGGAGGCTAAATCCACCTCGCGATTTGCACCCTGTACCCTCTTGGGACTTATCTTTAGTGCTTAGAGCGCTCCAAAGTCCTCCTTTTGAGCCTTTGACGACAGTTGAGCTTAATATCCTGTCCATTAAGACAGCGCTCCTGTTAGCCTTGGCTTCCTTCAAGAGGGTAGGGGATCTGCAGGCTTTTTCGGTTGACGAATCTTGCCTAGAGTTCGGGCCTGGCCTTTCTTATGTTATATTGAGACCCTGTCTCGGATATGTGCCCAAGGTTCCTACCACTCCCTTCGCGGACCAGGTAGTGAACCTGCAAGCGCTGCCCCAGGAGGAGGCAGACCCAGCCCTAGCTTTTCTCTGTCCCGTCCGGGCCCTCCGGGTTTATATAGACAGAACGCAAAGCTTCAGGACCTCAAATCAGCTCTTTGTTTGTTATGGAGGCCAGCAGAAGGGGAAGGCTGTCTCCAAGCAGAGGTTAGCCCACTGGCTAGTGGATGCTATCACCAGGGCTTATGAGTCCCAGGGTGAGCCCTGCCCACCCAGGTTGCGGGCTCATTCCACTAGGAGTGTTGCCGCTTCTTGGGCACTGGCACAAGGTGCCTCGCTAACAGACATTTGTAGAGCCGCGGGCGACAGCGAAAACGTTCGCTAGATTTTATAGCCTACATGTGGAACCTGTTTCCTCCCGACTACTTGCTACGGCCAGTAATTAGAGGGAATAGGTGTGTCAGCTTGCGACGCCATTCCGTGAGCGGATACGAGCGTCTTTTTGCGCCGTTGGTTACCCAGCAAACGGCTAACCTCGTGAGTTCCTCCATCACCCCCTCCGGTGCCAGGCGTTGCGGACCGCCGGAGGCGTCGGAGTTCCCTGATGACGAAAGGGAACGTCTCGGTTACGTATGGTAACCCTCATTCCCTGAGTCCAGGGAACGGAGATGCCTCGTCCCGTCGCCATGCTGCTGTACCTTCGCGGAGGACTGGACACCGTCCGGCTCCTCAGCGAAAAGCATTTGTGTATGCGCTTGCTTCCGCCTTTATACCCGCACTCGTAGGCGGGCTGCAGAATGTAAATGTTGCATGCCAATGTTCATTGGCTCGTTTTAATTCACTCGAAGGCAGTTGGTCTCCCTAGCGTGATCCCAATTCGTCAGGGGAACTCCCCCGTCGAGGCGTCTCCGTTCCCTAGACTCAGGGAACGAGGGTTACCATACCTTACCGAGACGTTATACATCATTTGATCCTGTTAAGTGTCTTTTTTGTGTGTGTGTATACTCAATAAAAACAATGTGTTGTGCTTTTTGCCAAATAAAGAAAAATAAACATGATGCGATTTCTACCTTCTCTCTGTTAGTGAAGTCCATTCTGAAATGCATCTGCAAATGAACTAACTCAGCGAATACTCAGTCAAACAGACATACAGACACACAGGCATGAAGCTTGAATTCTCTTCTTTTAAATTATTTATTCTCAGTTTATGTAATCTGTATGAAAAGAGAGATGTCAGTCGATCTCATTACAGCTCATTAAGTGTTAATGTGACCACACCCATGGAGAGTGCGTGCTATTCAAGCGCAAATGATCTGAGGTGATCCATGCAAACGTGTCAACGCCCACATCAGCTGGATAAAACACACCGCAAGTTTCAGACTCATGTCCTTTACAACGCTGTGAGTAATAATACTATCTTAATAATAATCCTGGAAAAGTTACCTCAGAAGTGCTGGTAGTTTAATTTCAATGAGCAACGGATCCAGCTGAGGAATAGGTAAGTTCTATATTTGCTTTGTTCTAATCGCAATATGGAATAGTGTCTTTAAACCGCAAAAAAAAACATGTGTCATGCAAACAAAAAATATGAATCGCGTTTCTGTGTGTGAATGAATGAACACGCTGTTGTGTAGCGACTACAGCTCGCACAAAGACTGTTTAAATATGAATTGCGTTTTTGTGTGTGAATGAATAGCTTTACCAAACTATATTGCTATACTGAGATGAGTGAAAATCGACTGAAATATGGTGAAAAAAAAAGTCTTTGTATAAGCAACATATTAAACTGCAAATTAATATTTATATGCCCTAATATATCATAAAAACGGCCTATGTAACAGATGAAATATGAAAGACAACATTTCATCAGAGCCGGACAGTAACGGAGTACATTTACTTGAGGACAGTACTTAAGTACAATTTTGAGGGATCTGTACTTTACTCGAGTATCATTTTTGGGGAGTACTCATGACTTTACTCAAGTACATTTGAGAGGCAAATATTGTACTCTTTACTCCGCTACATTTCTATCCATAACCATGAGTACCCGTTACTTCTTCTAAAGAAAAAAAAAAGGAAAAAAGAAAAATCTCGGAAACCCTCAATTTGTTGTTTCCCTCTCAAACGTGATTGGATTGTGCAGGCGCCACTGATTGGGGCAGCCTATCAGCAATCACCTTCAGCTTTCCGCCAAAGTCAACTCCATGGTCAGATTAGATAAGAGAAGAAACAATGGATGAACACGCAGCAGGTCCATTCCGGGAATGTGCTAACCCGTGGCCCCACCTCGCCAGACTATTTCAGTTTTCTGAAAGAGTAAATGATAGTTTTCGCTTCAAGTGTTTGCTTTATTTACCGAAACAGAACTTCATCACTGCCTACAAAAATTCATCCATTAATCAAAATAAATCGACACGGTGGTAAAAGGTCGGAAGACCCAAGTTTCATGTGGAGCATTCGGAGATTTTTTTTTTTCTGAATTACCGCTGGGTGTGAATTGTGCTAAATAAGTTGCCTTATCTTCTCTGAAAAGCGTTCCGGTCATTCAGCTGACATAAAACAACACTTTAATTAAACGAAAAAAACTATCCAGTGATGAAATGTGTTCTGTGTTGACAGAAATCTTGGATGTCCATGTCCTAACTGCTGGGATAATCACACAACGCGCATGACACGTCCAATTCGCGAACTAATGACTCCTTTGAAGTTTGAACTGATTAATTTTAATGAATGGTTAAAACAACTGATCTTTCCAACAGTGAACGAGACGTCTGAATCGGTGTAACTAATCAGTAACACAACAGTGAACGAGACGTCTGAATCGGTGTAACTAATCAGTAACACTTTACAAAAAGGTTCTATTTATTACATAAATTACATAAAAAGTACAGTTTGCTTACTCAAGCTTATCTTTAAAATAAATAAAACCACTTTTTTGCAAATGACTACATTTTTTCAACACAGTGCTATCAAGAATCGATAAGAGAATTGTTAAAGAAACGGATCGATAAGCAGAATCGTCAGTGGCATTGATATTGATAAAATCTTATCAATTCCCATCCCTATGTGAAGACAGTAAAATTATATTCAAACATTAAAGAACATGCATATTTTTTAATAGTTTTTTTTTTGAGAGTTACAAGATTAAAACATTTTGCTAACATGAGGTCTTGTGTCACTGTCAGTCTTTTTACATCAGTGCAAAACTAGGGTATGCAGATTAAGACCACTATTCATCAGCATGCATTGATTAATCCCATGGCATGTAGCAAAAAAAAAAAGGTGCGACCAAATCATATGCTGGTGCGGCCAACTGAGAAAGTTGGTAGCACCAGTGCAACCAGTGGAAAAGTTAGTCTGAAGCCCTTTCAGATTCATGTTTTGACATGCCCCTGACAAATAGAGAGAGCATACAGTGTATCTTTTCTAGTCTGAGCTTGAGTATGAAACGTCTTTTTTACCATACAAAAAATGTAAAAGCCTAATTAGTTCGGTTGTAGGTCGTACTTTGCTGGTCCACGTAAATTAAAGTTAGTTGAACCAGTTAAACCAATTTAAAAAGTTAGTCTGGAGCCATTGGAAAATTATGAACAACCAGCACTTCATAATTAATAATACTGCTATGTAGACTACATGATGGGTATCTTTTCTAATATTTATTAGTTTATTATAGTGTAAACTGAAATATTATACTGTGTTTTACAGAGAAGGCATGAGACACATCTGGAGGAATACTGTCAACTGACTTCAACAGCCTGCAATAGGCCATCAAAAGGTGGAACAGGCTTCAAGGTGAAGCAACTGAAGCTGATGGAGACCAAGCAGGTGTCTCAGAAGACGGTTGATCGGGCTATCCTCCACTTCATCGTTCAAGGTCTCCAGTCCTTCTCCCTGGTTGAGAAACCATCCTTCCAAGACCTTATTGTAGAATTACAACCGAGTAGTGCCGTCATGTCCCCAGTGTTCGAATTGTGTCAAAGCTCTTGGGGGGTCCCCCAACCCCCAACCCCCCCCCAAAAAAAAAACAACCTAATAATATACATATTTGTATTTATTTATTTCATATAATAATATAATTACATTTACTTTACTTGTGAATTTCATTTACTTTGTGTGTTTCAGAACATGTTTTTGCAGCTGAGCATTTACTATATGCAAAATTAAATAAAATCTATGTAATAACAAGATGTAATAACAAACAAAAACGATGGTAAGCACAGCATTACTTTAAAAGAAGGTGTCAGCATTGCTTCATTCACTGTTGTTTAGAACAACCCACAGTGGCCTGATTTTCTAAGCAGATTTGTCTCGTCTCCCTGTTTTACTGGCAGTTGACAGACAATGTTTCTCCCTAAGCCAAGACTGAATATACGGGTAAGCGTAAAACATCTTGAGAGGGGGGCCATTAATGTCAATGAAAAGAACTGCAGAGAGGCTCCTGACTCGAAGGCGATTCCTTGCATCTGTGGCAGTGGCATTGAGGACAGAGAAGCCTCTTTCGCATTCAGAAGAACTTGCCAGGTATGTTTTTCTAGCAGTCAACAACTTTTTGAGGACCTTCCCATTCTGATCATTGTTGAGCTTCCAATTTCTGAAGTCCTCAACTGCCTCCCTACTTGGTACTTCAAGCATCTTTGCCAGGTCGTGGATCTCTTTCTCCCCAAAGAGAATAAGAGACTCTCTGGATTTTGGCCAGCTGAGGGGATCCAGTGGTGTTATAATCTTTGTAAGCTTTGTGTCAGGCATTCGTGAAGAGAGACTGTCGATGATGGCTTGAGGAATTGCAATCTATTTACATTTTCCTTGTTTGAATGCAAGGGCACTCGTTTGAATTCTCCTACTTTAAGAGCTTCCTCTGCTTTCTCCATTGACTTCCCTGGGGTGATCTTGAAAGCATTCAACACCTCAATTGTCATCTTTATTTCTCGTGTGGCGTCCATAAGAGAAGTGCTTCTGTTCTGAAAAATTAAAAAAGACAACTCTAAACAAGATGAACTTTGAAGTTGGCTTGAAAAAGTTTGAAGTATTTAGATAGATTGATAGACAGACAGATAGATAGATAGATAGATAGATAGATAGATAGATAGAGAGAGAGAGAGAGAGAGAGACAGATAGAGAGACAGACAGACAGACAGACAGATAGATAGATAGATAGATAGATAGATAGATAGATAGATAGATAGATAGATAGATAGATAGATAGATCGATCGATAGATAGACAGATAGACAGATAGATAGATAGATAGATAGATAGATAGTAGGGGTGTAACGGTACGTGTATTCGTACCGAACCGTTTCGGTACAGGGCTTTCGGTTCGGTGCACGCGTGTACCGAATGACTGAATGCAATATTTTGTGTGCGGAACATAGGTACATTTTCGTGTTTCCACACGAACATATTAAGTGGCGGAAGTCTCCGCGTTCAGCGCAAATCACGCTCTGCAGCTGATTCCAAAGTTTTCATTGGTCATGTCAATATGTCAATCACTGTACAGATTGCCCTACACCAACACTGATCTCTAAACCTACCCGTCGTCACTGTAACCTAAACCAATGAAATCTGCAGGGCGGGATTTCCGCTGAAGTGGTTTGAAAAAAAAAAATCACAAACCGCGCGCTGTAACAGCCACTGTGTCTATGACAACAACATACACGGCATGCCTCTCGCTAGCCGTCATCATGGCCAATTCAGACAAGCCGGAGCTTGAAGAGCCACCCATATCATTAAAGTCTCCTGTTTGGGAACACTTTGGTTTCCCAGTGAAATACGCCAACGGACAAAGACTAGTCGATAAGACGAAAGCAGTGTGTCGACATTGCTCAGCAACGATCGGGTATGTTTTTGGCAACACTTCAAACTTGTTAACGCACTTGAAAAGGCATCACGCGAGTGTGAACATCACTACAACTAGGAAAAAAACGACCGTAATTCAAACGCAGCTTCCGTCAGCATTTCAACAGACCTTTGCTGGTAATTCCGATCGGGCCAACGCAATAACGAAAGCAATTGGTGTTTTTATAGCAGCTGATCTACGACCATACTCGGTTGTTGAGAACACTGGTTTTAAGCACATGATGAAGGTGATTGAGCCCAGGTATGAAATTCCTTCTCGTCCACATTTCAGCCAAAAAGTTATACCCGCCCTTTATGAACAGGCTAAAACTGCTGTTGTCCATGAGCTGTCTAAGGCATCTGCTGTAGCACTCACAACTGATGGATGGACATCTAGAGCTACTGAGAGCTACTTAACAGTTACTGCCCATCACATTACTCCAGAGTGGAACATGCTAAGCCATGTTTTGCAAACCCGCCCCATTTATGAACAACACACAAGCACAAATCTGGCAGAGGGACTTAAGATGACAGTGTTGGAGTGGAAGTTGGAGAGGCCAGGAACTACAATTCCTGTCACAACAGACAATGCAAGGAATATTGTCAATGCAGTCAGTGAAGCTGGACTGGGCCCTCAAATTGGGTGTTTTGCACACACAATTAATTTGGCATCACAGAAAGCAACAGGTCTCAACCAGGTGTCCAGAGTGCTAGGTAGAGTCAGAGGGGTTGTGTCTTTTTTTCACCGTAGCCCAACAGCTGCACATATTTTAGAGAGCAAACAGGAAATGCTTAATATTCCAAAACACACCCTTATTCACGATGTCACCACCCGCTGGAACTCCAGTTATGATATGCTTGAGAGGTACCTTGAACAGCAAGCAGCTGTGTACTCTGCACTGACAGAAAAGACCCTCAAGAAGAATAAAGAAATAAGCATGTTGTCTGACCAGGATCTGAAAATAGCAGAGGATGTACTTGAGGTTCTTAAACCACTAAAAACCATCACAACACTGATGAGCACTGAATCCACACCTTCAGTATAAATGATCCTCCCCCTCCAAACCACAGTCCTCAACTCTATGGCACCCAATGAGGAAGACAGTCCAACTGTGAGAGAAATCAAGGCTGCCATCACAGAAAACCTGAAGAACAGATACTCTGCTTTTCATGACTTCCTCCACAAATGCACAGTTCTTGATCCGAGGTTCAAGGCCCTTCCTCATGTGGATGATGCCTGTCGTGACAGAATCTACAACAACCTCATCACAGAGATTGCAACCATGGAAGAACAGGTATTGTGTTAATTTGTGTGTAAAAATATCTTCATTGTGTATAATTTTTAAATACTTGCTGCTTTGAAACAATCTGCATTGTTAAAAAAGCTTATATAAATATTATAAAGATGACAGTGCCAGTAGTAGTTAAAGTTTTGTAATTTTATTTTGCAGAGTGAGGGGGCCACAGCAGTTGGTTCATCCCCAGTGACAGGACACCCAGAGGCTTCATCTCCTCCTGTTAAGAAGTCAGCCATGGCTGAACTGTTTGGTGAACTCTTCAAGACTCAGGTGGGAAACAAGCCTAATTTGCAGCTGGTGAAGGAAGAGGTTAACTTATACAAGGTTGTGGACTGCATTTCACTGGATTCAAACCCACTTGAATGGTGGAGGACCAATGAGGCCACATATCCTCATATTGCCAAGTTAGCAAAGCACTACCTTGCCGTACCTGCTACCTCAGTCCCTAGCGAGAGGGTATTTTCTACAGCTGGAGACATTGTAACTGCCAGCAGATCTGCCCTTTCTGCAGACAATGTGGACAAGTTAATTTTTTTGACAAAAAACATGAAAGTTGAATGAATCTGAGCAGGCCTTCAGCCTGAAGCTGTTCATGCTGCACTTTAGACTGTGGAAAAGTTCTTAAAAATCTGAGCAGGTCTAAAAACTGAAAATGTTGATGCTGCACTTTACACTTTGTAAAAGTTTTATATATTTTTTTTTAAATATGAGCAGGCCTACAATAAGCTGGGATTGGTAATGCTGCACTCACTGTAATCATATTTATTTATATTTTTCATTATAGTTTATTATGTGAAATTGGTTTGAGACTGAGAGTATTTTATTTAGTGGAGAACTTTGCAGCAGTATTTTATTTCTTATTCTTTTTTATTTTATATATATTTTATTATATTTTATTAAAAGGTGTTTAAAAAGTGTAAGTTAATTGTTAAAAAAGTTTATAGGAATAAACAACCTGCAGTTTAATGTTTGCATTTCTTTCCTTTACTGTACCGAAAATGAACCGAACCGTGACTTTAAAACCGAGGTACGTACCGAACCGTGATTTTCGCGTACCGTTACACCCCTAATAGATAGATAGATAGATAGATAGATACTGTAGATAGATAGATACTGTAGATAGATAGATAGATAGATAGATAGACAGATAGAGAGATAGACAGACAGACAGATAGATAGATAGATAGACAGATAGAGAGACAGACAGACAGACAGACAGACGGATATAGATAGATAGATAGATAGATAGATAGATAGATAGATAGATAGATAGATAGATAGATAGAGAGATAGACAGACAGACAGACGGATACAGATAGATAGATAGATAGACAGATAGAGACAGACAGATAGATAGATAGATAGATAGATAGATAGATAGACAGACAGACAGACAGACAGACAGACAGATAGATAGATAGATAGATAGATAGATAGATAGATAGATAGATAGATAGATAGAGAGACAGATAGATAGATAGAGAGAGAGACAAACAGATAGACAGATAGACAGATAGATAGATAGATAGATAGATAGATAGATAGATAGATAGATAGATAGATAGATAGACGGATATAGATAGATAGATAGATAGATAGATAGATAGATAGATAGATAGATAGATAGATAGATAGACAGATAGAGACAGACCGATAGATAGAGAGATAGACAGACAGACAGATAGATAGATAGACAGATAGAGAGACAGATAGACAGACAGACAGACAGATAGATAGATAGACAGATAGAGAGACAGACAGACAGACAGACAGACAGATATAGATAGATAGATAGATAGATAGATAGATAGATAGATAGATAGATAGACAGACAGATAGACAGACGGATATAGATAGATAGATAGATAGATAGATAGATAGATAGATAGATAGATAGATAGATAGACAGATAGAGACAGACAGACAGATAGATAGATAGATAGAAGGATGGATAGATAGACAGATAGATTTTTGACATATTCCTCAATGTAATTGTCTTGTTCACGCTAAATTTGAAGAAAAACACTGTACCTACCTGAAGTTTTAGGGATAGACTCTGAAGTTCACCTAGCACATCTTTAATGGTTGCCAGGTCATTAACAAAGCCAGTGCATGTGAGGCAATTCAGAAGGCCACTGAATTTTTTTCTTTCTACATCAGAGCGAGTTCCATCTTCAGCTCCTTTTTTCATTTGTGCAACCAGAGCAGGGAAGTCTCTCCAAACAGCTTGTAAAGTCACAAAACTACTTGCTACCCAGCGGATGGTAAAAATCTTTTTTCAGCCTTGTGATAAGACCACTCTGTCTTCCAGTCATCACAGATGCCCCATCTGTTGTTATGCAAATCAGATGAGACTTGAGGTATGCATCATCCAGGTCAGCTTCCAGGAGACTCTTTTTGAGAGCTTTGTAAATGGCATCAGCAGTTGTTCCTTCCTCCAGCTCAATCAAATCCAAAAAAATGTTTTCTGTCTCACCTTCCCCTGTCACATCTCCTCTGAGGTATAGGATGAGGTAGCTTCTCCCAAATGCAGTGCTTTCATCTACTGTAAGACAGATCCAAGAACCAGCACTTTTAATTGTTGAGACAAATTTGTTTCTCATTTTATTGGCAATGTGTGTTATTATATTAATGCAAGAGTGATCAGATTTGTGACAAGAGCCGGTTTTTACTCCATTCATTTCTTGTAACTCAACCAATCCATTCATTTTTGAGAAGGCTAACTTCTCCTTTGCAACAAAATATGCTGTTCTAAATGAGTGCACTGTCTCCAACAGAACTTTAGCATTCAAAGTTTCTGTCAAGGTGGGCAACACCTCTTTTTCTTTCTGCTGTTGAATATCTGTTGATGCCTTATGAGTTAAGCTGTCTCTGTTTGTAGATTTTCTTTCTCATGGCCCTGACATATTTTGCTATGACCTCTCCAGAAGCCCACTCCTCTGCCACCTGTACTCCCTTTTGGACTCCAAAAAGGCGCTTGGCATATTTGCAGAATGTGCATCCTAAGTTATTTCCATTTATGTATAGCCAAGCGGAGTACTGCTGTGTCCATGCCTCAAGCTGTTGCTTGCTGAAGTGTATAACCCTGTCTGTACTAGTAAGCAGGGACAAAGCTGTGCTCATGGACTGGGCTGGTTGTGCACAGTTTGTTGTGGATGTGCTGACTAATGTTGTCCTGGATTGGAGTTGGTCTGTCTGGTCTGCTCTGACTGGGGCTGGTCTGTCTGTATTGGGGTTTGTCCTGGATTGGGGGTCTGTTTGTTTTTCTTGTAGCCTGGGTGATACATGTAAGTCAAGTCAAGTCAAGTCAACTTTATTTATATAGCGCTTTTCACAATACAGATTGTATCAAAGCAGCTTCACAGTATTAAATAAAATAGTACATCAGTGTATGTTTCTGGTGTAAAACATCCACGTTTGGTAATGCAGATCAATAGCACTGTTGAATCGATTAATCAAATTAAGTATCCCCAACTGAGCAAGCCAAAGGCAACAGTGGCAAGGAACCGAAAAACTCCATTAGGTGACCTAATGGAGAAAAAAAACCTTGGGAGAACCCAGGCTCAGTCGGGGGCCAGTTCTCCTCTGGCGTTTATGAAGTAGAGACCGGATTTAACTGTAAGATTAAAATATTATATGAATGCCTGGCTGAAGAGATGCGTCTTTAATCTAGTTTTAAACTGGGAGAGCGAATCTGAGCAACGAACAGTATCAGGAAGGCTATTCCAGAGTTTTGGTGCTAAATGTGAAAATGCTCTCCCTCCTTTGGTGGATCTGGATATCCTAGGTATGACCAGAAGCCTCGAATTTAGTGATCTTAAAGAGCGCGATGGATTATAGGGCGATAGAAGATCCGTTAAATAAACTGGAGCTAAGCCGTTTAGGGCTTTATAAGTCAGTAGCAATACCTTGTAATTAATACGGAACTTTATAGGTAACCAATGTAGTGATGATAAAATTGGTGTTATATGGTCAAACTTTCTTGATCTAGTAAGAACTCTAGCGGCGGCATTTTGGACTAACTGTAGCTTGTTTATTGAGGATGCAGGACAACCAGCTAATAAAGCATTACAGTAATCTAGTCTCGAGGTCATGAATGCATGAACTAGCTTTTCTGCATCAGAAACAGATAGCATGTTACGTAATTTAGCAATATTTCTAAGGTGAAAAAAGGCTGTTTTTGTAACATATGAAATATGATTTTCAAAAGACAAGTTACAATCTAATATAACACCCAGGTCTTTTACTGTAGAGGATAAAGTAACAGGACACCCTACTATGTTAAAGTTGTATTGAAGGAGGTTTTGTGGGCGGTTTTTTGAACCGATAAGTATTACCTCTGTCTTATCTGGATTTAATAAAAGAAAATTGTGCGTCATCCAATCTTTAGTGCTGTGCTGTGCTGTGCTGTTTGAGTGTCCTGGTTATGCGTTTTACTGATGAGGCTCCTCTTAGGCTGTATGCTACAAGAAATAAATATTACATACCAATCTGATGTTTCAAAGTGTTTTCCTTACATATTTTTTTCTGATTATTTGTCTTAAGTCTGGGACACACCAAGTCACTTTTAAAGAGCATAAATTAAAATAAAAATCCAGAAGAATCTTGAAATTAAAATAATAATAATAATAATAAACAGGCTTACCCTTCAAAAAAGTCAGTGATGGCTCTTCTCTTCTTTCCCTTGTCCATATCTGAGAAAATAATGTAAGATGTAAATTGTAATATTATATTTGTTGTCGTTACTGTGAATATATTTAAGAAAGCACTCCATGTTAATCATGCTACTTATTAAGGTTATTAATGGTGATATACTTTGAACAGTGCACATGTAGGCATTTTATTTCATTAAAAAAACTAATGTTGTCACAGTTCTGTCACCCTTGTCTGGGTTTTCTCTTGGTTTAGTGACAGAGCTGTGACACTCCCGGTTTGTCATGTGTTTGTGTTAGTCTGGTCTGTTGTGAGCACATGGCTGTCATGTTATTTCCTTGTGCCATGTGCTCTCCTGTCTATTGTCTAGCCCCTCCCATCTGATTATTGGTTAATTTGTCCCACCTGTCTTTATCGTTACACTCCTTTGTTTGTTCCCCTATTTAGCCTCCCTGTGTTTGTAGTCCTGTGCTGGTTCGTTTGTCCTAGTTACCTGTTCCTGGTGTTTCCTTCCTGCTTGCTATCTGAGTTTTTGAGTTTTGTACCTTGTCTGCCAGTGACTAATAAATTTCCTCTGCATTTGAATCCTCGTCTCACGTTCAACTATTTCGTGACAAATGTATCTTGAATGTAGTTACATAACCCTTTCATATTTTCAAGCAGAAGATGTCATAGTTGGGTAAACTTCTATAGTGGTGAATGAGAGACTACATTAAATATATGTTTTGTCACAATAGTGTTTCTACAAGAGGGAAAAAATAGAAATAATTTGATACGATTACGAAGCTGATGACCATTAAAGTCCGCGTGAACAGGAAGTTGCAAATGACTTTTCTCCAGTGCTGTGACGTATTTCCCAGTGAAACGGAATATTGAACAGAGGGCAGGGTTTTACTCTAGCGCTCCTCCTCTCCATCTCTGCTCATAACAGACTAACGGTTTGAGGGGAGTGGTTAAGCGTTGCCCAAACCAATTCCTCAAACCTACGTCATCAGAGAAGGTCCTCCAATGCAGAGGGGAGGGGCATTTTCAGATTTTGATTAAAGATTACGAAGCCAAAATTTTTTTGTGTGTGGATTGACTTGCATGGATGAATTGTTCACCACAAAACGATCAATTTAGGCAAACAAAGTAAATATGGTCAATTTTGATTTCATGTGGACTTTAATCAATTTCGATCTCTTGATTCATTATCAATTCACATGAATAGGCCTACTGTACTTTTCTTGGGTTAGACTCAGTATTTTCTTGCATTAATTAATATTCACTTGTGTGTGCTTATACGAGTATCTTTTTAAAATGTATAATTTGAAAATCTAGTGTTTGATCATGTCTAAATATTTATTCAAATGCAAAACCTAAAAATAAGTAAGCAGTTATGACCTGCAATACTCTTTTGAGCAACTAGACTAGACACATGTATATTTATTAGAGAGGGTAAACAATGGCATTGCAAATGGAAATTATTATTTTTCTGGCCACAAAACGACTTTAATTTGCCTCTTTGCATTGAATTTAAAACCCTTTTCTCCATTTAACCTTAAATACTACACTAATTGTATTAGGCTATACATAATAACGGAAAATAGGATACAATTCATAACAAAAACGGTTGATCTGGATGTTTGTCTTCGGCGTAATAATCAATGCATGTGTGTTAGCTACCCTGCTTTGTCATCGTTGACACAAAAAAAGCCTTCACCTGATGAACATTTTCATCAGTAATAATGTCCTTAAAGTGTAAGTTGCAGGTTAACCACCACAGCCAATTAAAGTGCTCTATATGTATATATTTAATTATTTCTGTCTTAAAATGCGTTAAAATAACATTTATTGGGGTTTCTTAAAAGGTAGCGTGCTTTTTCAGTAACTGGTGATGACGTCACAAGAGGAACTCGCAACTCATACTCTGCTAGATTCCTACTGTATTATGGCTATTTGGAAAACGACTGAGGATGTGGGAAACCATCAAATTCTTTATGGACCGCAGCCCTACAATTTTTAACTGGTCAGGCGTGAGAGAGGGCAGCCATGGCACTCAAAGAGTTATTAATGCTTGGTGTGAGGAGAATTAGTGGAGGGTTGACCAGGTGAGTAACGTTAGCTACGTTAGAGCTAGTCTGGTGCAAACTTAACCCGAATAATATAACGGAACAAGCGAGTCTTTTCAAAATATTGCCGTCATGTAGAAAAGCAAGGAGGGACAACGACTGAAGACATTATTTACTTACAGTAAGTCAGGTCAAAACAGAGCTGCAAGCCTGCAACGTTAGAGATGCACACACTGCACAGGCATCAATCGCTAGTCTCATCAACGCCTCAAACGTCATGTAATGCCCTTCCTCAATCCACGCGTTATCAATTTCTCACGATTTAATTAGCGATGTTTATTGTCAGAAGAGAAAAAGAGAGATCGATGTCCCCATCACTGTGTTTGTGTGGGCTATGCCACCCAATTGAATCAGCAGTGGAGAGTGTGTGCTGCCGTGAGGTGAACGCGTTTTGGTGTTTAGTGGAACAGCTCGACCCGCGACCGGCTGATCTGACGTGCCTGAACCCGTTTGTTTTGCGAATAGCGTATTCTTATTTCAGGCAGGATCACGGTCCCCTTGAAGTCAGCACACACGAGTATGTTTACAATGGAGTTATTTTATCCATAATTTTTTTTTATCAAATAAAACATACAACCAACTTTTCTGAAGTTATGTAAGGCATCTATAGCTGCTAGTGTACGGTAACTCTACTAGTGAGTTCCTCTTATGACGTCACGCCCCATCTAGTGGAAGGGAGCGGGAGCGGTTAAAACCACTGTTAAAAGTGCCAACTTTTCATATTATATCAGCATTTTGGTATAAAAAACAATGGTGGGCGGTTCTTATCTTTATGTTTAATAAACACATTGCATTACTTCGTGAAAAATTTAACCTGCAACTTACACTTTAATTCAATTAACACTGTTTTTGAGCAGTTAAGGTTACTAGATTTAAAATTATTTGTTTAATTCAGAATGGGTGCAATGCTAGCTGCAAACAAGATTATATTTTTCTCAGAATTACGTTAGATGGCTAATTACACCTAACAATCCGATAGTGAGCTAGCATCATAAGATAAAACAACTATCGACAGACCAAGATTATAATAAAAGTGACTGTCCGATTCTAAGATAAACACTTATTCAGTAGCAGTAAATTAGGTGTACCAAAACAATCATAAAACAAATAAATATTATCTTACCGTCATCGTGAGGTAAAATAATGACGAAGGATCACTCTGCCAGCCAATCACACAGCGACGTCGCGCCCGCAGTCTGTAAATTCCTTCAGAAAACAGCGTTTGGTGCACTTGAGCGTATTTTCAGACGCACATCTAATTTGAAGTAGCTTTTTATGGGAGTGAGCGGCAGTGCAATACTTTGGTAAAAAAAAAATAGATAGAGCTATGTCAAATATTGTTTCTATTTTAGTTTTAATGAAAAACCAGGGGACCCCCCCAAGGTAATTTGTTTGGGCCTTATGGGGGGTCCCTTGATGCTTACGGGGGGTCCCGGACCCCCCCAGCCCCCCCTCAATTTGAACACTGCATGTCCCGCACAACTGTGCGGCACAAGATTGATTCAGCTACATCTAAAATGAAAGAACGTCTCAAGAACGAAATGCAAAAGGTACCATACAGTACATTGCCACCACTACTGATTGTTGGACGGCCAGGAGAAGGAGCTTTATAGGTGTAACAGCCCACTGGCTCGATCCTTGCAGTTCAGGAACACTGTAAGCTTCACTTGGTACAGCCTAATTCAACTCGATGGAACTCCTCTTTCATGGCCGTGGAAAGTGTGGTCAGAATCATTAGAGACCAAGGAGAGGGGTCTGTGAGAACGGTCTGTGCTGCACTCAATGTTCCAATGTAAGTAGCTTATGTTAATGTATAATTGTGTTCTTATTTTGTTAAGAGTAATGCTTACCACATTATCTGCTGTAGGTACACAAATCAATAAATAAATGTCCAGCATTCCACAGAGGTTCTGTATACATTTTGTTGAAATATGTGTTTGTTTATTTTCTTCTGTTTCTATTAGGTACAGTCCGTCTGACATGGCCTTTTTAGGGGAATATGTCACCACCATGAGTCCAGTTGCGAAGTCCTTGAACATGCTACAAGGAGAAGTCAACGAAGGTTTGAAGTCTTGAAGGTTTGAAGAAGCGGTTTGAGAGCATGATGTCAGAGCCAGGTCTAATACCTTGGCACCTTGCAGCAGCCATTCTCGTTCCAAGTTTCAAAACTTCCTGGACCAGCAATGACACAGTCCTACAGCTTGGTAAGGAAAATGTTTTTGTTTGTTTGTTTGCTTGTTTTTTCAAAAACCTTTACATCCAACAATGATTCTATGCAGTTGTTTACCTACAGAGTAATAATAACAAAAATATGTGTTTGTTGGTGTGATTCTGTGTTTCTAATCAAGGCCTTTAGTTACATCAAGGAAAATCTGCCAGAACACGATGAAGGTCTTCGGTCTCCTGATACCACATCAACCTCTTCTGATGAAGATGACTTCTTCTCCAATGTCAAGCAGACGCATTCCCATGAGATAAGTAAGCAACTTGATGGATACCTAGCTGCTACAGCTGAAGGAGTGAATACACTGGCCCCCTATCCAGCTGTGCGTAACCTCTCACTAAAGCTCAACACAGCCCTGCCAGCTTCAGCAGCGTGTGAAAGGCTTTTTATAGCATAGCAGGTTTGCTTTTCACCCCAAGAAGGGGATCAATTCATTCACAGAATTTTGAGAACCAACTTCTCAAGTTGAACAAGGACTTCATGACATTTGATTGAATTGAAGTACAGTACACACACACACACACACACACACACACAGAGAGAGAGAGAGAGTTGTCACACATAGATTGTGTGTGTGAGAATGGTGTTATTCAGCTGAAAGTATTTTCTCCTGCCTTTGCCTGTATGTCAATGTGAGAGGAAGGGGCTTAATAATGTCACTCAAATGAGCTGAATTTTATTTTTTTCTTCTTTGTACGCTGACCTAAACACAGCTGATTTTCTTTAACCATTATTATTTTCTCTTCTTTGCTCTATGCTGCGTGTATAACACGGTCAGGTTCAGAGGTGTGTCAGAACATTGCTATATTGCCTTCTTTGCTGGTTTAGGTTTATTGATTTGATTGATGAAAAAAACAGAAACTCACATGTACACACAATTGTTAGCTGAATTTTCTTTTCTGATATTACACATTAATGTAAGCTGAGCATTTGCTTTGATGTTCTTGAGTATGCGGTGTGTTTAACACAGGCAGGTTCAAATGTGGGTGCAAAAAATCCATTAAAACTCTAGCAGAGGTTTGTCAGAGTGTTGCCATTGTGCTATTGCCTTGTGGGCAAGTGAGAAATGTTAAATAAAGCAACGTGGTAAAAAGATGAAAATGACTTGATTTTACTTTCAATTCCTTTTACATTCTCCAAGGTATTAACATTAACATTTTTCATAACTCCATGTAGGACGTTTCTGTACATAAATGTAAGCACTGTGGCAGTAGTAATGCAATATTTAGAAAATGTACTCTTGTACTCTGAATACTCAAGTACTTTTAAAAACAAGTACTTCAGTTCTTTTACTTAAGTAGACATCTGACTATAGTACTTTTACTTGTACTTGAGTCAAATTTAGCAAGGGGTATCTGTACTTTTACTCAAGTAATGAAGCTGTGTACTCTGTCCGACTCTGCATTTCATTGACTAGTTTTGGATAGATTATAAAGATTATATTATTTTTACTGTAAAATACTGCCACATCAAATTAGCTTATGTTTGCCAATTTCTGATCATATGTTAAATATATATAGGCTATTATGTTTTGTCAAAAATAAAGTCATCAACTAAAATGTTATTAGTGTTTGTTCCAATGTAGGCTATATTCAAACTAATGAATCCTTAACTGTGAAATACGTATGATAAAATGTATACTTTAGTTTTTACAAAGAAATATTACACTTTTATTTACAAGGTAGATGTAAACAAAATCTTAAAAGGTCAATATAAGCCTTCTCTTTAAATTATTTGTATTGTGTTATATACAGTATATATATATATATATATATATATATTTATATTTAGTTTTTTATTTATTTTGTCCTTGCATTCTTTCTTGTGGCTCAGTGATGCACCTGAATGAAAGGCTCATTATGCAGCTCACGAATCACACCCCCAATGCAAATTGCCTTTCCAAACAAAAAGTGTCTTACAAAATTTAAATCAATGTATTGTTTTATGTGAATGATTAGGCAGGATGATTTTCAGATCATTTTGAAGCAAAAACACTAGGCGACAACATCCATTATTCAAAAGTCTTGTGGACACATATTTAGTATGTGTTTTGTGGCCTTATTTCAGAAATAAAAAATTGTTTTTTTTCAATAACCATGCATAAATATTATTCTCTCAAAAATACAAACATGTACATACATGTTGCTCAGTAGCCCTGTTTGTGCTGAATAGAGTGTAATTACACCTTTGCCATTGATATGTTTATAAGCAACTGAAAAAAGCACAAATGTCAGGGCATGTCAAAACATCTCAAGGACCCCAAAAACACCTCAGACCCCAGAGGGTTAAATCTAAATTGTGATTTTATTTATTTATTTAATTTTATATACAATATGTGGTTTTCATATGATCAAATATCAAATGAGGTTTTGACGATTTCAACAGCTCTAGTCGAGCTGTGATATAAACAAACTGGCTATTTAAAAATACTGGCTATTTAAAAAGGGGGATGAGCCACTCAATATATCCCATCCTGTCTTCCTGTTTCAGTGGAAATTAAGTCAATATATTGAATAATGCAGGGTAATGCAGATTTCAAGGCACTTCAGTGGGACTTTAAATATTAGGCCAAATAACGTATAAAATTATAAACAAAGCTAGATTTTTAAATTTTTTAAAGAAAATGTGATTGCAAAATCACCAATCTAATGCTAAGTTGTTTGCTGGGTTGCTGCTTTTTGTTTTCTAAGGTGTTTTAAGTGGATTTAGTAGATTGCAGTTGTTAGGGTGTTCTGTGGTTTCTGGATTGCCAAATCAAAATGGGATTTTTTTTGGGTTAGCTGAGCTACTGAAAAAAAAAAAAAAAAGGTCCTGGTCAACACAGGTCAGAGACAGATACAAATACTTCCCTAAATTGTCATATATGCACATACATAAATCTTAAGTCACAATCAAGCACTAGAGATTATGCCATAGACAATGTGTATTAAACAGATACGACCTGCACACACAAACATTCTACACATAAATCAGCCCATGTGGCCTCCGCATTGTTGCTTCATTGTCAGATTGCTGAGCTGTTATGTAACCACTCCACATTCCTCTTGCTCAGGGAGATTAAAAGCTGAGGGAAAAAAAATTGCAATGTTTTTTTTTTTTTTTTTTCTGAGAAGATTATTTTTCACTAGCAGCTCTGCACATACATCCACTTACTCTACCGTCCGCTTTTGAGTGACGACAAGACTGACCCACATCTCTCCACTGTCAGCCCATCGCTGGACATGTGTTCAGCCACACCAACACATTCACAATAATCCGCCGGCTGTGAATGCATTAAAGCAACTGCTGTCCCACATGACACGTATCATTTTTATCTTTTTTATCATTTGCATTAATTGCATTAACATCACATTAAAGGCACCATATTATACACCTTTTGTAATATTTTATTGTTTCTTTGAAGTCTTGTAATGTTCCTTTAACAACAGTCATGATTATGTTTTACACAACATTTACACAACTACTCTCTGATACTCAGACATAAACTTTTTTTTTACAGTTTTATACCTTTCAAGACTCCTAACTTAGAGCCCAAAATGAACACTCGCCAAGCACCAAATATATTAACATAAGTGACATGGCATCTGATGCACAGAAGCCAATGGCACATGTCGCTATGGTTACTGGCACATCCAGTGGTAAATCTGGTTTTCAATGGCATGGCATGTGTCAGCGGACAGTGGCATGTGTTCCTTAAATCTTGTGATGTACAAGTGGATAATGGCATGTGCCACTGGCATTATCGTGGAACACTGATGCTGTGTCGCGGAACATGTCGCCATATATTGTGACACCTCCAGTAGTGACTGACAGATGATATAAAACAGCTAAATTGATTAATTGTGACACAAAATCCTAAATAAATAGTAAATATTAGTGATATTTAAATTAAACAATTAAACTTATACTGTAAAAAAGAAAGTCTTACATTTTTAAGTACAATCAACTTGGCTGTATAAGTCTTTTCAACTTATATTACATTAAACTGACTTTTAAAAAATGAGTTGAAAAAAGTAATCAGAGTCTGATATTGATAAAAAATTAACTACTGATAATGAACGGTTTTATTACTTCTGTGGCTTCTTAGTTGCTTAGTTGGGGACATTACGGTTAACATTTAATTTAATATTCAACAATAATATTGATCTGCCTGCTTTTTTACTCCAAAGATAAAATGTTGAATATTGATATTTGAAATGATTTAAAACATGAAAAGATATTTTAAATGTGAAATAAAACCACCAGTAGATGGCAGCAAGTCACCGTTAATGAGTGAGTCATTGAGATTCAAACAATTCATTCAAACGGCTGATTCATTCAGGAACGAAGCATTGTCTTGTGCTGTGTTCGAAATCACCCCCTTATACCCTCATTCACTATTCCCTTACAGTGAGTGAGTGAGTAAGTGAATTCGGACACTGAGTGTGCCGGAAGGGCTGCCACTTTTGCATAGTTTGTGCTTGCTGTTTAATTATTAATTGAAACATTGCAAACTGGCAGCTCCAGTAGTAATAAAAGATTTATCCTGAACCCTGCTATGGAAACTAGCATGTATAAACTGTAATTAAACAATTTAATAATCCATTAAAAAGGCATTTATACCTGTATGTTATTACGCTGGACCAGCGAGTTCGGAAAATGGATGGATGATTGGTTCAGCTGCGGCGCCATCTCCTGGCGAGACGCAGGAATTAATTCAGCACGCAATTCTCACAGTGCATTATAGGTATTCTCTAGCCATTGAGCGTACATCAGTTGTACAGTCGTTATTGCGGTGCACTGTGGGTTTGAATGAGTGCACTCAATAACGTCCACTATGGTTTCGGACACCACTACAAATGACTGTCCCCTCAAAAAGTGCCCTATTTAACCCTCTGGGGTCGAAAAACGCGCCGCCGCGTTTTGCTGGATTTTTTTAACATATAGCAGCAAAATAGACTTAAAATACTCCATCATTTATGGTCATACAGACTTTAGAAATATGAAAAATAAACTGTAAAATATCTACTTTTTATATGTCCACTTACAATCGAAACAAAAGATTGTGCTTTTGTAAAATAAAGAAAATAAACAGGGTATGATTTCTGCCTCTCCAACTTTTTTTCTCGAGCACGTCTCTAAAGGCATAAGCAATATATCTTTATAAAAATGTAAGTTTCTACGTTTAAATTATCTAATTCAAAATGAAAACAAATATTCTCTGTTTATGTAATCTGTATGAAAAGAGAGAGATGTCAGTCGTTCTCATGGCAACTCATTATCTGCTAATGTGAACGCGCGCGCTATTGAAACTTAAATGATCTGAGGCAATCCATGCAAACCTGTCAACGCCCACAACAGGTCTATAAAACACATCAAGTTTAATCCGATTTGTGTACTTTACGTCGTCTTGCGCTATGAATGTTTAGATGATTTCGTTGACTAGTTTTGGATAGATTAAAGTTTTTACTGTAAAATAGACTACTGCCACATCAAATAAGCTTTTGTTCACCAATTTTTGCTCATATGTTAAATAATAGGAAGTTTTGTCAAAAATAAAGTACTGTAGGTATATTGAATTATCCACTAAGATTTTACTATAGTGTTTGTTCCCATGTATATTCAAACTAATGAATCCTTAACTTATAAAATATGTATGATAAAATGTATGCTTTTACAAAGAAAGACTACACTTGAAATATTGTTAAAATTGCAATTGTTGATTTACATGTGAAAACTTCAATAAAATAGCAAAAAAAAAATATTTACAAGGCAGATGTAAACAAAATCTTAATAGATCGATATAAGCTTTCTCCTCAAATTAATGATTATTGTTTTATTAGTGACAAATTTGGGGAGAGGATAAATATTCCAAAACTTTCTGAAAATACAGTATGAGAATGTGCATGCATGCATACAAAATTTGTGGAAAAAGACATTTTTTTCAAGATGTTTCCAACTCTAACTTTGAACCAATTCTGTAGAATGACCGATATAGCCTATTTGAACAGTGATTGTTTCCATGTATGACTGTGTACTCAAAATGTGCTTTTGACTTTCATTTATATTTGGATTATATTGTTAACTATATTCTAAATAAATTAAAAGCAATTTATGTGTGTATATATATATATATATATATATATATATATATATATATATATATATATATATAAATATATATATATATATATATATAATCTTTTGTCCTCACATTTTATAGTTCCCTCTCAGTGACATACCTGACTGAAAGGCTCATTATGCGGGCCATTGTCTTCTCAGGTGTGAATCACAGCATTATTTATGATCATTCACGCCCCCACGCATATTGCCTTTCTAAAAAAAAATGTGGCTTACAAAATTTAAACCAATGTATTGTTTTATGTAGGCAGGATGATTTTCACATAATTTTGAAGAAAAAAACTCTAGGCGACAACATCCATTAGTCAAAAGTCTTGTGGACACATATTTATTATGTGTTTTGTGGCCTTATTTCAGAAACTTTAATTTTTTGTTTTTTCAATAACCATGCATAAACATTGTTCTCTCAAAAATACAAACATGTACATACATGTTGCTCACATATTATGGTACCCCTGTTTGTGCTGAATAGAGTGTAATGACACCTTTGCCATTAAAATGTTTATAAGCAACTGAAAAAAAGCACAAATGTCAGGACATGTCAAAACATCTCAAGGACCCCAAAAACACCTTAGACCCCTAAGGGTTAAGGGTATAAGGGGGCGATTTCGGACACAGACTTAATCTATCTTAGTCATAACTGATTCGTTCAAAAAGCTGATTCATTCAGTAAGGAAACACTGCCTTGTGTTGCTCAGAGACTCAATTAGAGTGCTGTGGCTTTGTTGTGGACTATTTTCGTTGGCTTGTTTATTAAACTTGTATAAAATCAATATCACATTTGTTATCATGCTGATATCTGGAGAAAAACTGCACTCTTCCTGAGATATTTATTAACTATGTTAAATGATATAAATGAGACTAAATCACACAGTGAAAGCGTGTCACACAGTGAAAGCACTCTAAATGCACACCACACTAGTCTAATCTACAAGACTACATAGCGTAATGTATGCATGCACTCTTTGAGTGTGTGTGAGGGATATACTCAATAATGTCAGATCGCACATCGTTAAAACAACAATTACAATATTATCGCAGGCGATATATATCGCACACCCCATTCTCTTAGGACTCTGTAATGTTGTGAAACATCATATTCATGTGGCAGCAGTGGTGATGAGAGAACGTTTCCGGTTACTAAACTGTAACCTTGTTTACTGAGAAAGCGGAACGAGATGCTGCGCTGCTCAGCGCATTGGGGAACGTCTTTAGTCGTGACCAGCTGTGCATATTGTGTGTAACACGTCGATAGAATTGACCCGGAGGTAATATAGCCTCGGTCGATGACGTCATCGGCGCGCACCCGCAACACGAGGCTATAAATAGATGAGCCACAGGTGCATCATCAGGATATTTTGTCTGAAGAGCAGTCCTGGGACATCTTCAGCACGGCAAAGTAGCGCAGCATCTCGTTATGCTTTCTCAGGGAACAAGGTTACAGTTAAGTAACCGGAAACGTTCCCTTTCGAAAGCTACAATCGATGCTGCACTGCTCAGCGCATTGGGAACGAGAATACCCACGCCGCCGTGCTTGAAAATGTCTGGACCCCCACGGTTGTGCATGTGTGATCACAAAAATGCAAGAAGGCCTCAGACATTAGTTTATGACGTTGACTCAAGACATGAGAACCCGGAGTGGCATTAACATCCAAACTATAAAATCTTATGAATGTGTGCGGAGAGGACTAACCTGCCGCATCACAAACCTGTTGTAGGGGGGCACCCCTTGCCAAAGCACTAGAAGAGGCGACCCCCCTGGTGGAGTGAGCCCTAAGACCTGTAGGCGAAGCCTGACCGCGCGCCTCATAAGCAAGAGCAATAGCATCCCTGACCCAATGAGACATGGTCTGCTTGGTGGCAGCTGCCCCTCTGTTACTACCACCATAACAGACGAAGAGTTGCTCTGACTTACGCCACTGGCTAGTACGGTGGATGTAAGCCTGAAGAGCACGGACTGGACACAGTCTATGAGATTTCTCCTGCTCCGGCGTTGTGAACGGTGGAGGACAGAAGGCTTCTAGAATGACCGGATGTACAGCCGAAAATGGAACCTTAGGCAGGTAATCAGGATGAGGATGCAAAATCACTTTCACCATTCCTGGGGCAAAGTCTAAGCAGGATGGAGAGATAGCCAGAGCCTGCATATCCCCAATTCTCTTCAAAGAAGTTATTGCCATGAGAAAAAACATTTTAGAGTCAGAAGTTTATCAGACGCTGATTCTATAGGTTCAAAGGGGGTTTCAACCAGACCCTCGAGAACTATAGCTAAGTCCCATGAAGGGATCTTGGTTTTTACGGGAGGCCTCAGACGCCAGGCCCCACGAAGGAAGCGAGAGAGCAGAGGGTGTCTCCCGAGTGGCGCCCCATCAACCAAGGCGTGGCAAGCCGAAAGAGCGGCCACATAAACCTTAAGAGTGGCAGGGCATGTGCCTGTTGATAATTTCTCTTGCATGAAGTCCAGAACTGAAGCAACCTGGCAGTTGACTGGATCTACATTGTGTACAGCACACCATCTTTCAAAAACAACCCATTTACCGGCATAACTTTGTCTAGTGGAGGGAGCCCTAGCACTTAGAATGGTCTCAATAACGGCAGGCAAAAGCCCAGTGTCCCTCAGTTGGTTCCCATCAGGGGCCAAACGTGAAGATTCCACAGGTCGGGCCTGGGATGGATTATCGTGCCCTCCGCCTGAGACAGAAGGTCCGTCCTCTCCGGAATCGCCCATGGCGAGCCATCGAGGAGAGATATTATCTCCGAGAACCACACTCTGTTCGGCCAACGTGGCGCTATCAGCAAGAGGCAAGACCCTTGTTGGCGAACTCTGGCTAGAACTCCCGGGAGCAGAGAAACTGGAGGAAATGTTAGAATATGAAAAACTAGAATATTTGCTGCAAAACTATGTGAAAATCACCCTGACTGCTCATTCAGAGAAGACAATATATTGATTTAAATTTTTACGACGTGTTTTGTGTGAATAAGCCTTATGCGAGAGCTAATTAATATGTATGGCTTTTCTCACCTGAGAAAGACAAAGACACTCCCCTAACGGCCCTATTAGGAGCTATCAGGCCCCTTTCATTCTGAGCAACCTTGCACAATACTGTAAATGAGGAGATTTAAAAAAGAATGGCTTTTAGATTGTTTGGATTTATTTACACAACATAATCCAAATAGACACAACAAATGGCAAAAAAGCACTTATTGAAAGACAGAGACCTTTGTGCCATTCCTAAAAACATTGTACATACCTTTAATTTCCAAGCTGTTTGATTTTCACTTTACCATGTTCATGTTCCAGAGACTCATGTGAATGTTGAAGTCGGCAGGACTCAGTGGCATCTGGGCCCTGAAAAAAAAGTGAACATACTGATATCAAGAGAAAGGCCTGCACGATTTTGGAAATAAATATTAGATTTTTCTGGTTAAAATTGCTTTTTAAAATTCACAAAATACACACACACACACACACACACACACACACACAAACACACACAAATGTTTCCAACAATATATAATACAATGAACACCAGGTTTGTTGTGCCTTGTAGGCATAGGCTATGCGCAGTGCTGGGTAAAATAATAATAACAATAGATAGCAGTATAAATCTTCCAAAATATTTCAGTAACAACCAAGCTAGAGAAAAATATGATGTTACTTCAAATGTTTCCATTCGTTTTGATGATATGAAATGAGATAATAGTAAACACATGAAGCCGTTTGGTGTGTTTTGCTTTTCAAATTTTCAAATGATACATTCAAACGCGATCGCGCTGCAAAATCTGATACATTCAAATGCGATCGCGCTCAAATATAAAACATTATGGTTACCATATACATATCTACATTTGAGCAGATATCCACAAACACATTAGGCCTAACAGTAAACACGGGTCTAAATATTATAATATTCCCCATATATCTAGCAACAGTTCAACTGCAATGTGACATTTATGCAACAATAACAAACTAATATGTAAAAATTTCTTACCTTAAATCTTTCTTGTCTTCAAATCGCGTTCTTCTTGAAAAGGAGTAAGTTACGAAGTCTCTGCTTCTTTGTTTTGAGGTGATGAGGGCGTTTACAGGTCTGCGTTTCTCCGCATGGATCATTTGCATGTCAATTGCTCGTGCGCGCCTAGGCGTGTTCAAATTAAATTTAATGAGGACGCGTTTGAGAAACTGTACATGCCGCTGCTTTCGTATGGATTACTTAAAAATAGAATATTTGTTTTTTTATATAATTTACATACTTTAAAAATAGAGATTCCAAGCGTTGTATAGACATGCGTTTCAAGTCTGTGTGACAAACATTCGCTTAGTTACAGGTCATTTTCTGTCGCGTTTCAGAATGATTTTCACATTGAGAGAGACGTCAGAACGCGCATCATGTTTATTTTCTTTGTTTTACGAAAAACACAACATTTTGTTTTTATTATGAGTGTACACAAATAAAAGAAGACATTTAACAGTTTTGAATGATGTACAATACAAGTATGTAAAATCAAAATCAACAGAGTATTTTGCACTGATATATAAAAAAAACGAGCAGATCACGCCGGCGTGATTGCCGACCTCAGGGGGTTAACCAATCGTCGATGTAATTCAAAATGCGAATGCCCTGGAGTCCTAATGGAGCCAGACCTGCATCCATGCATTTTGTGTATGTGCGGGGTGACAAGGCTAGGCCGAATGGAAGAACCCGAAACTGGTACGCTTCGCCCCCGAAAGCGAACCTCAGGAATTTCCTGTGTTGTGGCAATTTCTATGTGAAAATATGCGTCCTTCAGATCGATCGTGACGAACCAATCGTGATGTTGAATTTGCATCACGACCGTCTTGACGGTTAACATCTTGAACTTGAGCGCTTTGACTGTACGTTTAAGCCTCGAAGATCTAAGATTGGACGCACCCCCCCATCCTTTTTGGGAACCAGGAAGTATCTGCTGTAATAGCCTGACTCTCTCTCTGGAAGAGGAACATGTTCTATGGCCTCTTTGCTCAGAAGAGTTTGCAGCTCTTGTGACAGTACGTGCATCAGCTCCGGTTTCACGGAAGTGAAGACCACGCCGTTGAAACGCGGAGGACGATGAATAAATTGGATTCTGTATCCTATATGTACTGTGCTTAATACCCACGCAGAAATGCCTGGCAGAAGTTTCCACGCTGCCAGACTTTCTGAGAGTGGTATCAATTTTAATACTTCCTTTTGAGGGGATGTTAGATGTTCCGCGTCCTGAATGACGGCAGGAAACAACGGAACATCTAACATTTCGCTGGAAACCGCTGCCCCCCGAGGCACGAGAGGTGGCGGGGATGGAGAGGTTTTGTGAGGGTAGTGGCGAAAAGATCTTGAAAGCGCCCCATCCCACGGGGGGCTACCCCCACCAGATTGGGCGCCAGACCATCAGGACTTCTTTTTCCTATTAATAATAGTCCTGAGGTCTGGTCTGGGAGGCTGCTGAGTCTGGCGAGTCTGTCTCCAGTCTCTCTGAGGGGGAGCACGACTGGCCACACTCTGCTTTTTCTCCTCCCTGGCTTTTGAAGGACCGGGGCGGGGCTGGGTGGCCGACGGCCCCTCCCCTTGAGTGCGGCGAGGAAGGAACTGAACGTACGCCTCTTCGTGTTTTTTTACGTCCTTAAACCTATTAACGACGGTATTAACGGCATCGCCGAACAAGCCTGATGGTGACACAGGTGAGTCCAATAAAAAAACACGATCTTTATCTCTGATGCCAGTGAGATTGAGCCACAGGTGCCTCTCCGTGCTGACCAAAGCGGACATAGAACGGCCGATGGCACGGGCCGTTTGCTTGGTCGCGCGAAGAGACAGGTCTGTGGCTCGGCGCAGTTCAGAAAACGCTTCCTCATCGATAGTACTGCCTGTACTCAAGTCCTTCAACAGGTCAGCCTGGTACGCCTGTAACACTGCCATAGTGTGCAGCGCAGAACCAGCCTGACCTGCAGCTTGATAAGCTTTTCCCACAAGCGCTGATGTTGTTCTACATGGCTTCGTGGGCAGGGTAGGTCTCTTTAACGAAGATGCCGCGCCAGGCGAGAGATAGCCAGCGAGCGTCTCTTCAACCTGTGGCATCTCCGTATACCCCCGCGACTTCGCATCCACGATAGTCGAAAAAGTCGACGTCGAGGGTACAAAGACACGGGAAGTATATGGTTTACTCCATGACTTAGATAGTTCGTCATGGAGGTCCTCGAAAAAAGGGGAGCTGTAACCTGGCCACCGCGCGAGTAACCACCTCGAGCAATTCCTCGAAAGATCTTTTTTCGCGAGAGGAATGCTCAGAGGCGGGCTGCTCGCGGTCCGAAGACCCAAGAGATATATCATCCCCCTCGTGAACCAAAGAAGCACCGGAGCGCGCTTCGAGATCACCAGAAGGGATGCGTGGATCTGGTGACGCAGCAAGCGAAAGGGACGGACCCGTCTCTTGCTCGTCATGCAGATCCATACGAAAGCCCCACGATGGTAATGCGGGTGCGGTCTGGAAATAGTTCAGACGAGAACAAAGCATTTTGACTGTGAGCTGGTCACAATGCACGCAGCCGCCTTTTTCTATCGCCAGAACCGCGTGCTCTTCCCCCAAACAAACAAAACAGTAATCGTGTGTATCCAGCTCAGACATGGGACGGGAGCATGGAGGAACACAACGCTTACTGCTTTGTTGGCTCATTTCTCTTCTTTTTTTTACTTTTTAAACTCTTTTATGTAGCGTGAGAGAAAAAGATTTTGAGAATGAGAAATTTCTGCACACTGCCTGACAAAACTAACTCCTAACACAGATCTGTAGTCAGATAAGAGGTAGAGAGAGAGTGTTTGCATCCACACATGCACAGAATGGTCTGAAGACAAAAGACCTGATGATGCACCTGTGGCTCATCTATTTATAGCCTCGTGTTGCGGGTGCGCGCCGATGACGTCATCGACCGAGGCTATATTACCTCCGGGTCAATTCTATCGACGTGTTACACACAATATTCACAGCTGGTCACGACTTAAGACGTTCCCCAATGCGTTGAGCAGCACAGCATCGATTGTAGCTTTCGAAAGGGAACACACTTGAGAAACACTTTAGAGAGGAGAAATCAATCTACATATAACATATTGGACACAAATTATTGGTCACTTTCTAAATAATAAAAGTATAGCGTATCTACTAATAATTATATACTGTATAAAAAATGTTTTTTTTTACTGATGCAAATATGTTAGAAACGATGCATTGCGATACAAATGCTAACTTTTATCCAATATCGATGCATCACATCATTAACTTTTATGCCGATGCACCGATGTGAATCGGTGAATCTTACCATCCCAAGTAGCCAGGCTACAGACAAGTGTCCAATTCTGACTTGCGACGTCACAACACGCATTCTACCAGCACGGTTCGTCACGGTTAGACAACCGTACAGAGAATTCTGGCCAGAGAACGATTCGTAATTGTTCTGTGCCATACCAGGCTTAAGTGGGAACATAACTGAAACCGTTCCTTACTGTTCTTAGAACTGTTCAGTCTGATGGTGGAAAATCGCGCTAGTGTCAGTGTTCCACGATAATGTCAGTGGCACATGTCATAAGTTTAAGTGACACATGCAACTTTCCACTGACACTTTGCAATGAAGACCGGATGTGCCAATAAGCATAGCAACATTGGCGAGTATATGAAACGGTGTCCCTCGTCAGTTGGCCAGTAACATTTTTATGAATTCAAATAAAACAAATGTGAATGACGCTCAGAACAGTTGACAGGCCAGTGCAGTATCGTCACGAAAGTTTAAACCTTGACAATTGAAATATTCAAGCGCAAGAAGACGTGAAAGGGAGCTAATTTAACGCACTCAGTGGGAAGTTTTGTGTGCGCAAACATCCGAAGCGCTCCCAGAACAGAAAGCTGCATCTCAGACAGGGCGCAAATATTAAACTGAGCTCTCTTTCATGTCTTCTTGCGCTCAAACAGACAAGTTCACACAAAATTATGTAAAAAAATACAGAGAATACTAGTAAACATAGTAAGTTATGTCTTAAGTGAAAGTAAACAGTTAAAAAAGTAAACAAATGTATATTAGATCCAGTGGCGGGTGCTGGTCCTCAAAGAGGGGAAGCTCATTTTCGGCCTACATCATAAAAATTATTCATTTATTTATACGTAAATTCTAAGTTCCTTTTCAAGAAAATGCTCTGTGAAAAATTTATGTAATAATATAATAAAGGTAAAAATAATAATATAATAAAGTATAATAATAATGCTACTACTAATAATGTATATTTTTAATTATTTTAATAATTATTTTTGAATTATTACTAATAATAATAATATATAAAAAATATAAGTAATAATAATATAAGTAATAATATAATAAAGGTGTAAATGTATAATTGTGTGAAATGCATTATAAAAATTGGCTAGCAATTTCGACAAGCAAATACCAAAAAAAATAGGTTGCAGCAGTTTGTCTTTGAAAAATCCGCGATGGGACTGAGCTCGAACAGCTTCAACATCAGCGACTTTTTATTGTATGAAATCGCTGTCAATCAAAAGGAGACGCAGCCTTTCGACAGACCCTCCAATCATCACGCGGAAGCCCGGAGTCCGGGCCAGCCCACTCCCCATTCACTCCCAGAGACGCTGAGCGTCCGTGGGCGGGACATAATCGCAGCATTTAGCCAATGACCGTCTAGTTTCGAAGCGCTGAAAAAAACTGTTCGAAGCAGCCCCATTGAAGTCAACGGACGCTGGGCTTCAACAGGGAAATGCACTGTGACGCTACGGGAATGTATGAGAAGGAAATCGAGTCAGCCGACCTGTAACTGATTCTGAACGAACTCGTCTTTGAGACGAACGTTTTCTAACGTATTTTAGTCAATGAAACGTTAATACAATAGTACATATTTGACCATTCATTTTTTGACATTATAAGGGAAGCCGAGCTTCCCTTGCAGTCTTAAAGAAATCGCCACTGATTAGATCCATGCATTAGCTCTTGAAGTGACAGCAGCCTAATAATCCTGATGTTGTCTGTGTTTTAAATGTTAATCAAACATCAAAGGACAAAGAAAAATTTACTCACTGCACTTGACTGAATAACTTTTACAATTATTATTAATTAATAATTGCAGTGTATTGATGTTTAATTTAAACTGAAGACTATGCAGAGTTATTTTACATTTGCTTACTTTATTCAATTTCTGTACCTGAAAACTACCGTTAGACCTACCTGAAAAACCTGAAAAGCACTGCTTATTTAATTTTTATTTTTGGTATATTGTATTTATTTGTGCTTTTGCTTGTTATTTGATTATTTGTTCTTATTTTATTACTGACTTTTTACTTGTCTTTAATAATGTTTTAATTTTATATTTATATTAGTTGGGCTAGTAGTTTTAGCTGTGGTCTTGAAATTGGAATAGAGGATTGTGAATCTTCACTAAGTTATCGGCCATTGACAAGTGTTGCAAAAAGTTAGTTTAGGCAATTGACAGCATACTGTATGTAGCATAATGTGGATTACCACAAAAATGATTTTGATGCATCAATTTTATCTTCAAAGAAAAGCAGAAATCAAATCAAGGGTACATGAGGCACTTTCAATGAAATGTAAAAGCAGAATTGTGAAACTTATAATTTTATAAAAGCACTTACATTACCTTTTCTGAGTATTATTTGAGCCATAACGTGGTTCTTGTCATTCTAGGGTTTATGGCTTTCTGTTGTCATGGAAACTAAGTGGTAAAATTGCATATAATTTTATGCCAAGATAGGCGGCCCAGATATACAAATACACATATAACAAACAAGAATACTACACACAATAAAATATCATTAAAAGTTCAGCATTACAAGCATTTGTAAATCACTAAATCTTTTTTTAGAGCATGTATTTACAATTAAGCTTGTATTGAGCCAAGAATATTCCTTTAATGCTTCTGTATGTAAATTACTTTGTTACAGCTGGCTAACTTCTGCATGTCAGCATAATCCTTACAATATTTTTTTTAGTGTGGGCTAAGTAGGTGACCAATAAACAAGCATCAACCTGTAAGTTGGGCTGTAATATGTTAATGAGATCCTGGTTATAACATCAAAACCATGGAGATTTCTGAATGCACCATTTTTGCAGTTTTGTATTGTAAACATTAGAAGGCTAAACATCCACATTACCATTATTGTCTTTCACACATGAATGGAAAATGTCTGTAAATATCTTTATATCCTATGATTCATATGGTCTTACCGCCACAGCCTCCAGAATCTGTTTGATAACGTGAGCTGCATCTCGCTCGCTGTAGTAGCCCCTCTCCACAATCCTGAAACAACACACACACACAGTAGGACCATCTTAGAGACAAATTCAGTAAAAACAACAACAAAAATCACATAGCACATATATAGACTTTCGAAGGTTTTCAAATATGAATAGCTGATGTGTGTGTGTCTGGTAGCATTTAGTGCTCTGTTTAGCAGTGTGTAGATGTGTGTAGGCAAATACATCCTGTTCCAGCTCTGCACCAAACCTAACCTGACCCTAAACCCATTATTGGGAACTTGTTTTATTCAATTTCGTCTCACTGATAGGTAGAAGAGCAGTCAGAAAGCCCACTGAGCTGTAAGAACCTGAGCTGGAAGGTGTTGATGATAAAGAAAGAATGAGTTCCCTTTCGTTGTCACTCCGAGTTACGTCGGATGACGACGAATGGGGTTTCGCTTAGAAATCCTATCATCTTCGAGTATTAAAACACGAACCAATGGCAATGAAATGCCATGGGTCTGCGGAATTTGCATAGCGTAACTCCGCCCCACGCAGGGGGTATATAAGGAAGTGCGCGAGCAACATGCAGACTATGTTTTCGCTTCGGAGCCAAGTTCAGTACTTCACTCCACAAGCCTTTTGAGTGTCATCTCAAATCTCTTCGAGACGAGCGGCTCTTCAGTGTGTTGGTGTGACGGCGCTTCCAGCGAGATCGCATTTCCTGCTGCTGATTTGTGCAGTAATCTGCCGACAGTGAGTGTGTTTCTCCCTGGGTGCTTCAGCACTCTGCTGAGCTTTTCCACTCTCTAAAAGAGCTGCACGCGGCACGTCTTTTTCAAGACGGTTCGCCCGTGTATTTTCTGGATGTGTGTGCGTCAGTCATCTGCCTAACGGTCGCGAGCGCTGTTTTGCGTGTTGGGCTTAATCACGCTTGGCAGCGCTCGTTGATGAGTCATGTTTTCATTGCGGGAACATGACCATCGCGATGTTTATAGATCAAGACTCAATGATCTCCATGTGAGTAGAGTCCCCTCTGCCACACCCCAATTTATCTCTTCCTCGAGAAGGGATACTTTGGCTGGTGGCCAGGGTGATCTGAGGGTTTGGTGTGGCACAACAACCGACGAGTCAATTCCTCGGGCCACACCCCCCTCCACATCGCAGACCATGCACTCACAGCATCACAAGGCGGGCTTGATTCCTCTGGAAATGAAGTTTCGACTGCGTTGCCTCCCACGGGAGTGCCATCGTTGCCGGGACCGATCCAGAGCTGTCAGCCATGCTTTCCTGGGGCAGCTGAAAGCATCGGCTGGAGTGGCCCCGCCCTCCCCCCGAGCGCTGTAAGCTTCTCCCGGACGTGCATCAGGACGCCTGCGCTGCGCGAAACTCCACGTGACTTTGTGCTCGCGGCCCGCGGGTGTCCTCCGCCTTCGCTGCTTTCGATCGCACGGCGATCATGGTCTGTATGTTCCCTGTCACTATAGTGGCACGGTCATGCAGTGCTGTGTGTCGCCTGCGCCTTCGATGCAGTGCTGTCCCGGGAGTTCTGTCGAACCGGCCGCAGTGGAACGCTAGTCCTTCCCTGGCCAACCCTGGCAGAACGCGGAAATTCTAACCACGCCCCTATGCCTCCCATGCCCGGCCTGGTTGTTCCGCCACGCACACTACTGACCTCGCTCTCGGGCGACATCGGTACCTGCGTGATCCTGGGTCAGGTGATGTCCACTATGTGGTCCAGACATGGGCTTAGCCAGGTTGATGTGGCAGGGTCTGAGAATTCATTTTCTCAGCTCCCCCATGTCCCAGGCTGAGCTCTTTGGCGGTGTGGCTTCGACCACCTGAAGCAGACTCGGGTCCGGCACCGATGGTCATCCATCCGTGCGGCCTCCTCAGTCTGCTTCCCGCCAAGCCCCCCTCCATGCGGCTGCTCCCCTCTGGCCTGCAAACGGACCTGAGCAGGAGGAAGCCGCAGGAGGGCGGCGCTGCCCGTCTCCGCCCCTTAGACTGCCACGCCAGCCTAAGCAGCACCTTGAGGCGGGCAGCCTGGTCGGCGGGGTGGTTGAGGACTGCGCCCAACAGTCTTCGATCAATCCACAAGCAGACTGAGGCTTCTGCACTGACGGTCATCCGTCGGTGTGGTCTGCTTAGTCTGCTTCCCGCCGACGCCGCCTCCTTGCGGCTCCTCCCCTCGAGCCTTCACTGGCCTGAGCACAAGGGGGTCGCTGGAGGCTGGCACCGCCTGTCTCTGCCCCTTAGCCGGCTAACACCTGGCTGAGCAGCACAAACCTGAGACAGGCAGCTTGGAGTTAGGGCTCAGTTCTTCAGGAGCTGGTAGCAGGACCACTCCTTCCCCCGCTTGAGGGCTGGGTGAAGATCTCTACAAAAGAACTAATGCTCTTTCTCTGAGCCCCAAGAGGCTGTGGATGACAGCACGCGCCGCCCACGGGCCACGCTCCTCTCATCCCCCTCTGTCGCCAGACCCCTGCCAGAGCACGCCCCCGTGGGACGCTGGTCCTCCCCTGGCCTCCTCTGGCAGGACGCGGTTTATGGCCGTGCCCCCGCACCGGGCCACTATGCCACCCACGCCTGGGCCGGTCATTCCGCCTCGCTGCACCACCGACGGTACGTCTGTGGTTCGAATAACCCCGCTGGCGCAGTTTCTGGAGGCCTGGCTAGAGCTTTCCGGACTGTCCCGCCGGGTCGGAGAACCATCAGGCTCGGCTACGTGATTCAGTTCGTGTGGTCTCCTCCCCGCCTCAGGGGAATCCGCTCACTATGGCCAGTGGCAATGCCCCTGTCATGAGAGCGGAGGTCGCTACCCTACTGGCGAAGGGTGCGATCGAGACTGTCCCTCCAGCCGAAATGAAGTCTGGGTTTTACAGCCCCTACTTTATTGTACCGAAGAATCCGGTGGGTTACGACCAATCCTGGACCTGCGCGTCTTGAACCGCTCCCTTCAAAAAAGAGGACGCCGTTCAAGATGCTCACGGCCAAACGCATTTTCGAATGCGTGCGGCCGCAGGATTGGTTTGCAGCGATCGACCTGAAGGACGCCTACTCCCATGTCTCCATTTTTCCTGACCGTTTCTACGGACACAGACCGTTTCTACGGTTTGCTTTCGAGGGACAGGCATACAGTACGCGGTTCTCCCTTTCGGGCTAGCCCTGTCTCCTCGCGTCTTCACGAAGGTCGTCGAGGCAGCCCTTGTTCCCCTACGCGAACACGGGGTTCGCATCCTGAACTATCTCGACGACTGGCTGATCCTAGCCCACTCTCGAGACCAGGTTTGCGAACACAGGGACCTTGTGCTCCGGCACCTAGCTCGTCTGGGCCTTCGGGTCAACTGGGAGATGAGCAAACTCTGCCCAGTGCAGAGGATCTCTTTTCTCGGTATGGAAATCGACTCGGTCGCCATGTGAGCGCAGCTTACGAGCGAGCGCGCGCAGTCACTGCTGACTTGTCTTCGTCAGTTCGAGGGCAAGAGTGCGGTCCAACTAAAACTTTTTCAGAGGCTCCTGGGGCATATGGCATCCACAGCCGCAGTAACGCCGCTCGGTTTGCTTCATATGAGACCGCTTCAGCTTTGGCTTCGCGATCGAGTCCCGAGGTGGGCATGGCAACACGGCAGGCTCCGAGTCCCAGTGACTCCGATCTGCCATCAGACCTTCTCCCCGTGGTCGAACCTCAATTTTCTACGGGCCGGAGTTCCCTTAGAACGAGCTTCCAGGCATGTTGTTGTATCAACAGATGCCTCCGCCACGGGTTGGGGTGCCATGTGCAATGGACATACTGCCGCGGGCTCCTGGACAGGACCCCAGCGCCTTTGGCATGTCAATTGCCTCAAGTTGCTGGCTGTACGCCTTGCCCTGCACCGCTTTCGGGCGTTGCTCAGGGGTCAACACGTACTGTTCCGATCAGACAATACCGCCACAGTAGCGTACATCAACCGTCAAGGTGGTCTACGCTCCCGCTGTATGTCGCAACTCGCCCGCCACCTCCTCATATGGAGTCAGAAGCATCTGAGGTCGCTTCGAGCCATTTATATCCCGGGAGACCTGAACCAGGCGGCCGACGAGCTGTCTCGGCTTCGGCCTCTCGCTGGAAAATGGCGACTCCATCCCCAGACGGTTCAGCTGATTTGGGATCAGTTCGGGGACGCACAGGTAGACCTGTTTGCCTCCCACGACTCGTCCCACTGCGACCTGTTTTATTCCCTGACCGAGGGCACGCTCAGCACGGATGCACTGGCGCACAGCTGGCCGCGGGGCCTCCGCAAGTATGCGTTTCCCCCAGTGAGCCTTCTTGCGCAGACCTTGCGCAAGATCAGGGAGGACGAGGAGCAGGTAATTTTGGTTGCCCCATACTGGCACAACCGCACCTGGTTCCCAGAACTAGTACTCCTCGCGACAGCACCTCCCTGGCCTATTCCCCTGAGGAAGGACCTGCTTTCTCAGGGACGGGGCACCTTATGGCACCCTCGTCCCGATCTGTGGAACCTCCACGTGGCTCCTGGACGGGACGAGGTAGGTTTGAGTACCCTACCACCAGCGGTGGTGGCTACCATCACTTCCGCTAGAGCATCGCGAGACATGTCTATGCGTTGAAGTGGAACCTCTGTGCAACTGGTGTTCTTCTAAAAATCTTGAACCCACGAAATGCCCCATCAGTGTCGTGCTTTCCTTCCTGCAAGAAGGGTGGAGCGAAGGCTGTCTCCCTCCACCCTGAAAGTGTATGTTGCCGCCATTGCCGCTCATCACGACGCAGTTGATGGTAAGTCCTTGGGGAAGCCCGACCTGGTCATCAGGTTCCTGAGGGGAGAGAGGAGACTGAATCCTCCTCGTCATCCCCTCGTACCCTCTTGGGACCTCTCAGTGGTTTTAACTGCCCTGCAGAGTGCTCCCTTTGAGCCTCTGCAATCAGTGGAGCTTAAGTTCCTGTCAATGAAGACAGCGCTCCTGGTTGCATTGGCCTCCATCAAGAGGGTAGGGGACCTGCAGGCATTTTCGGTTGACGAAGCGTGCCTGGAATTCGGGCCGGCTAACTCTCACGTGATCCTGAGACCCCGGCCTGGATGTGTGCCCAAGGTTCCCACCACACCTTTTCGAGATCAGGTGGTGAACCTGCAAGCGCTGCCTTTGGAGGAGGCAGACCCAGCCTTGGCACTTCTCTGTCCAGTACGCGCCCTCTGTGCTTACGTAGACAGAACGCAGTGTTTCAGGACCTCAGACCAGCTCTTTGTCTGTTATGGTGGGAAGCTGAAGGGAAAGGCTCTCTCCAAGCAAAGGTTGTCTCACTGGATAGTGGACGCCATTGCTTGGCTTACCAGCAGCAAGGTCGACCATGCCCCCTTGGTGTGACGGCCAACTCCACCTGGAGTGTGGCATCCTCTTGGGCTCTAGCGCATGGCGCCTCGCTAACAGACATCTGCAGAGCTGCAGGCTGGGCGACACCTAACACATTCGCGAGATTCTACAATCTCCGAGTGGAGCCAGTTTCTTCTCATGTACTCGCCTCAACTAGCCGGTACTAGATTCTGCTCAGGTGTCTTCGCTTGCTCGCCATTCCTCTCCACGGACGGGATACGTGCGATATTTCCTCAGGTGAGCCTAATAAGCCCTGAGTCTCCTCCAGCACTGACAACGTCAACGCCAGAGTTATGCCACCGGCAGCTTTCGGGTTGGCTAGGTGCCTCCATGTGCATGGTTCCTCTCCGGGCGACCCCCACATGTGTATTCCACTGTAAGCCTCCTTGAGCATGTGTCTTTCCCTTGGCAAGCCACCTTGCCACCCCTGGGGTTGAAATATTCCACCTGCGGCTGGACACCCCAGTGATTCTCCTTATGCAGTTCCTTCGGGTCATATGTGTATTCTTAAGTCCCCCTTTCGGGCTGGGCATGATTGCATATTTCCACTGGATATACTTCCCAGTGTACCTTGGTATTCCTGTGTTAAGTAGGAGTCCTTCGTCCGTGCTAGTCTCACGACAGGGAGCTCAGACTTACGCAGGGCACTGGAAGACAGTCGAGAGGTGGTGTGATTACACTGGGAACCCCATTCGTCGTCATCCGACGTAACTCGGAGTGACAACGAAAGGGAACGTCTCGGTTACGTATGTAACCCTCGTTCCCTGAGTAGGGAACGGAGACGTTACGTCTCCCTGCCACTTCCGCTGTACCGCTGGAACGCCTGAGTTCAGTCTCGGCTCCTCAGCGAAGACATAGTCTGCATGTTGCTCGCGCACTTCCTTATATACCCCCTGCGTGGGGCGGAGTTACGCTATGCAAATTCCGCAGACCCATGGCATTTCATTGCCATTGGCTCGTGTTTTAATACTCGAAGATGATAGGATTTCTAAGCGAAACCCCATTCGTCGTCATCCGACGTAACGTCTCCGTTCCCTACTCAGGGAACGAGGGTTACATACGTAACCGAGACGATTCATGTGCTGGAGACCACCATAAAGGCCCTGATATCCTTCAAGCGAAATCGTACAATCTTATTGTATAGGTATAAGAATAAACGTGGCATGACTTTACTAGAGTGCCGAATTGTAGAGCTTGTGCAAACATATCCACGTTGCTATGATTAGATGCTTTTCTTATGCTTTCTTTAAAAAATGCTTGCTGTTCCCTTTCGAGGGAACTCACGATGCGTCAATGACGCTTTGGGAACACTCCTGCATGATTGCGTCTGAAGCACTTGTGTCAACTAGTCCAAAGGTGAGAGTGGCTGTCACGGGCGGGTGACGTCACGACCAGGAAAGGATAAAGCACATCCGGAATACTTACATACATACGTTACATACTGTCTGTCTTATTTATTGTTGTCTGTCACTATATCAGTCACAAGCATAGATATTATGGCGAACAAAACAACCTTAGATCGTGTGTTCCTCCCCGCCCTCTTTCTTTAAGGGTGGGGATACACACGATGTATGTGTTGTTTGTTTGGAATGGAGCATGATCTTTCAGCGCTCGAGGGCGCTGACTACGAGCATTGCGAATTACTATCGCTTTACCCGCTCCGTTCCCGCTTGACACTTTTTGAGGAGGGTGCTCAGGCTCGCGTTCCTCGCAGTACCGGCCCCGTTGTTGCCAAGGCTGCACGGAAGCTGGTATTGTGGGGTTCGCAAATGGATCTCGTGGAGGGGTTAGAGACGCGGCACGGCTTCTTCCGCCCTCGTTAGAGAGCCCAGTGTTTCAGCAGTCTATCTCTGAGGAGGTAGAGGCGCTGAGCATTGATGCAGGGGAATAAAAACTCACCACCCTCATCTATTAAGAGCATGTTCGAAGAATCATGTAGCTCTACATAAAAATGAAAATAGTGGACGGGCTATGTTCATTCATAAACATTACCGACGTGTGTGCACTATCGGGAGTTTCCCCATGCTACTGCTTATTTAAAAAAGACTGCAATAAGAATCGAGTTTTTATGTGTAGCGTCTGGACCAATCAGACACACACAAATTATTCATTTATTTAATGAATAATCCAGCAAACTCACTCTCCCAAATAAGGCCTGTGAAACGTTCCCCAAATGAAGCTAACACACTGGCAGGGCGCAGTGTCTTGTTACAGGACACACACTGAGAATGGGTTTTACGATCGAAAAGAATGTCCTGAGAGTGAGTGAGTGACTCTCACTTAAATTCTTGCAGAGGAAGAGAAATAAAAACCCTGTTAATCCTACTTATATTCTAGATATAACCACTTGATAAATGTGTAAATATGTATCTAATTTTCCCATCTCATGATTTTCCCTTTTATGTGGCGTTTGTATTCTTGTAAACTCAATTGGGTTAATGTTTCAGACTTTGCATATTATGGTTAATCAACATTATATGTGCGGCATGTTTGGTCTCTAAAAAAATCCAATCTTCGTCTCCGATTCGTTAATTTACATTACATGTTGCTAACTTTGTGATGCATTAGTAGTATAAGAATCTTAAAGATTCTTTTCTTAAACACCCAATGAAAGTACATATTCAAATGCCCTGCTAGAACACAAAGGGTCGTAAAATTTCCCTCCAAAGGGAAATCTTCTCATTGGCTCTTGCACCTCCAGAGGTTGTGCCATCTTCACGCTTTAAAGTCACTGATCAGCTTTTAGCTCTCTCTTAGTCCCTTTCTGAAATGCTGACGTGAAGTTGATGCTGAACTAGAAGCCTCTAAGGACCCACCAAGCTTGTGCCAGGCTGCGGCCTTGTCTTTCCATTCACCAAAGATACTCTGAAAACCACTGGTTCTCTCTCATCAAGGCCACATCAGCAAAGATCAACTGGAGCCTCAACAAATTGCATCAGGACATTTTAATTCAAATGGGCCAGACAAGCAAGTATCAAACTTAGTCTCATTATTTGATACATTAAGTATCCTTACCCCTTTAAAGAAGGGCGTTTTAAAACTAAACTGATAGTTTGCAGTTGATCAAGGCTGTTGATCTGCTGACAAACAATGATTTCAAACAATGCTATAATTTCTTGCTTTCCTGTATTCTGCTTCAGCTCTCTTTCCCTTGGTAAACTGTATGCATGTATGTGTGTGTATGTTAGAGTAGTTTAAGTGTTTAGACTAGTTAATAAAATCTTGTTCATGTCACACGTAAAGTTGTCCTTGTCTCAAGCTCATAACTGGGGTCACTAATCATTTAGATTTTTGCTACTGCTTTAAGTAGTACTGTAAATTAAGAAAGACATTTCCCATGCCCCGGAAATGTACATTTCTTAGAGTTAATAAACAATTAATCCTGAGTGTTCACGGGATAAACAGGCTAATTGATTGTAATATTAATTTACGACAGTAAGTTAATTATATTAACTGATCCAAATATTCATAATCAATTATAACCAGTTATTATTGATTATTAATATTTCATATAGAGCTAATTTGCTACAATGCAAATGCAATGCATAGATTAAAAAGATACATAGTGTATTGCAAGCTATGAATTTATGATTCTTTTATTGTATATTAAAACTATTTGTTATATACAGTATGTTACCGGCAAAGTGTGTAATCCGGCATTCTATAGAATGCCTAGGTAATGTATAGAATTAGGTAATGTATTTTTGCCAAAAAACATCAGGCATTCTATACATTGCCTAGGCATTCTATACAATACCGGGATTTCACACTTTGCCGGTAACATATATATAAGCCTATATATATAAATATATATTCAGCCTTTCATCCAGACTATGTTAACTTGTCTGGTTAATTTTTTGCTGTTTGATTCTGAGGAATTAAATAAGTGGGCTGCATTTAAATTTGCTTATCTGACTTTCATTAATTAGATTCATGTATAAGTTCAGCATTTCATTCAGACTGTGTTAACTTGTCTGGTTGATCTTTTACTACATTTAATTTTGAGGAATTAAATGGTATAATTCGGTGCTGCAGCTGTCCACCTCCGAGGAGATGGATGTGCTGAGCATCGAGTTAAGGGAATTGAAGATTCTCCATCTCAATACCCTGTGTACAATGAGTTTTGGAGTTTATAGCTTCCATGTCAGGGCCTTCCAGTTTTTCCCAATCTCTACTAATAAAAATGATATCCCGGATCAACCCTTTCAGTCTGGATTTTCAATTCTAAAAATTGATGTTTAATAAATTGGGTTGAAAGAGCTTGGGCATGGCCGATGCCAAAGGCAGAACAAACGCTTGCGAGCTATCAGTCCTGTTACAGCTTAGGCTCCCCTTAAGGCTCGGCATTACTCTCCAGGCCAGTTAAAAACTCTTGGCGCTGGTGGATAAGGCTGGGCGGAGCAGCCCTAGCCATTAACAAACTCCTTGTACAGGACAGAGTGTCATTTCCTGTGCTCCCCCTCAGAAAGATTGGGGACCGGAATGGCATTCTCAACAGAAGCCTTTGAAGCAGAAGATGGATCTGAGGACCGTTTTTTCTGCGAAAAAGGCTTCGGCCAAGGTCCTGACGCCACTGGTGTCAGACCTCTGAGGTCAACCCCGACCGGGTGGAGCAGTGGCCTCAGGAGGCCGTTCTGCCAACCCCGCCACGCTTGGTGCCTCGGGGCGCAGCGGTCTCCAGCGAGCATATGACTCAGTGTCACCACGACTCTGTGTCAAACTCGCATCCTCTGAGGGGGGTTCAAAAACAGTCAGTTCGGTTGTTTCCGGCTAGTATACTTCAGGTCACCAAAGTGGCTGTTACAATAACACCAGAGGCCACTCTCGAGAGACTGGTACCCTTAGTAGATTTCTGACAGAGTGAAGAATCTGTCGAATATATCTCCATGGGTCCTGCAGATAATAGAGAGAGGTTACAGAATACAGTTTCATTCTCCTCCACCTCGTTACAACGGGGTGCTACTCACGTTAGTACATCCTGAGCAGGCTCTGGTAATGGAGCAAGAAGTAGAGTCTCTATTAGCGCTATATAAATGTAATGAATTATTATTATTATTATTAGCGAAGGGAGCTATAGAGCAGGTGAACTCACCCGAGTATCGGGGTTGTACAGCCACTACTTTATTGTTCTGAAAAAAGGATGGGAGGTTGCATCCCATTTTAGATCTTCGTCTGTTGAATTGTGCAGTCATGAAACTCAAGTTCTAGATGCTCACACACAAACAGATCGTGCCCTAAATCAGATCTGAGGACTGGTTTGCCACGATAGATTTTAAAGACGCTTACTTCCATGTCTCCATCCTCCCTCAACACAGGAAGTTCCTGAGATTTCCTTTTGGGGTAAAGAATACCATTATCGGGTGCTTCCATTCGGATTAGCTCTATCACCCCGCACGTTCACGAAGTGCGTAGATGCAGCTCTGACCTCGCTCAGGCTGCAGTTCATACGCATTCTAAACTACATCGACGACTGGCTGATTCTGCGGAATCGGCATCGAGATGTCGTCCCCGCTCACATAAGAAATTGGGGTTGAGACTCGATGCCAAGAAGAGTGTGCTTTCTCCACTACAGAGAACCACTTTCCTTGGTGTGGTATGGGATTCAGTTACGATGTGAGCCACACTATCGCCCGTTCGTGTAGCTGCTATCCTCACAGCCACAAAAGAGTTGAAGCTAGACCTGTCACGCACTGTGAAACAGTTCGAGAAACTGTTGGGCCTCATGGCAGCAGTGTCCAATGTGATACTCTTTGGCCTACTGTACATGAGACCCATTGCAGTGGTGGCTCAGAACCAGAGGGTTCTCCCCGAGGGGAAACCCACTTCGTACGATCAAGATCACGCGGCATTATCTCCGCGCCTTGGTTATATGGAGGAAATACTGGTTCCTATCCCACATGAAGAAATTGGGGTTGAGACTCAATACCAAGAAGAGTGTGCTTTCTCCACTACGGAGAACCACTTTCCTTGGTGTGGTATGGGATTCAGTCACGATGCAAGCCACATTATCGCCCGTTCTTGTAGCTGCTATCCTCACAGCCACAAAAGAATTGAAGCTCTTGTCAGTGTCTCCGCGCCTTGGTTATATGGAGGAAATACTGGTTCCTATCCCAGGGTTCGGTGTTGGGAGCTCTTTGCCATCGAGTTGCTATCTCGACAGAAGCTTCCCTCACCGGCCGGGGAGCGGTAATGGAATGCCGCTCAGCCCAGGGACTGTGGAGGAGTCATCATCTTTCTTGGCACATAAACTGCCTGGAGATGATGGCAGTCTTCAATGCGTTGAGACATTTCCTCCCAGATCTGAGGGACCATCATGTGCTTGTCCATACAGACAACACATCGGTGGTCTCTTACATAAATCGGCATGGGGTCTGCGTTCTCGTCCACTATGCAAACTGACGCACCAGATTCTCTTGTGGTCCCTAGGGAAGCTGCTCTCCCTGAAAGCAGTTTATTTTCAGGGCATCAGAATGTAGGAGCTGACATCCTGTTGAGGCAGGGAATGGAGGCTCCACACCGAGGTGGTGGAGCACATTTGGGGGTTTATGGCCAGGCACAAGTGGATCTCTTCGCGTCTCAGGATACGACGCACGGTCCACTTTGGTTCTCCCTCACACACCCAGCTCCCTTGGGGCTGGACGTTGTGGTATTGACATGGCCGAGGCTACGTCTGTACGTCTTTCCCCGATTACTCTGCTCCCAGGAGTTCTGGAGAAGGTCCGCCGGGACAGAATAATTCTACTACTAGTAGAACCCTACTGGCCGAGCTGACTGGTTCTCGGACCTGGTGTCTCTCCTCAACAGCTCTCCTTTGGAGATTCCAGTCAGGAGGGACCTTTGGTCTCAAGTGGAAGGGGTGACCCTTCACCCCAGCCCAGAGATTTGGAACCTGTGGGTTTGGCCCAACTCATTGACTTTGGTCTCTCAACTGAGGTTGTGAAGACCATACTTCACTCCAGAGCTCCCTCCACGAGGAAACTGTATATATTAAGTGATGGGTTTTCACTTCATATTGTGGATCTCGGACAGTGGGGCCCAGTTTACTGCCCGTTTGGTACAGTGCCGGAGTTACTGCGGGTTCGTTTTTCCGCAGGGTTATCCCGTTCCACACTGAAGGTGTATGTGGCAGCCTTAGTGCCTACCATGCCCCTTTTGGTGGTATTTCCCTGAAAGGGGGGAAACCTTTGGTCGTTTCCTCTGTGGTGCTTTTAGACCAGGACAGGAGTATGGCGGCTTAGAAGCCTTATTATATATGTAGATATCCCTGTAGGATGTGGTATGCGGCAGGCTGGTCCTCTCCGCTCAGATTCGTAAGGTTTTACACCTTCGACGTGGGCGTGTCCCCAGGTTCTCAGGTGCTCTTGTCTTAGTTGTGCAGTATTCACACACTTCCTTGAGAAGGGAACGAGACGATGCATCACTTTGCCATATTTCCTACATCCCTGTGATCTACTTGCTTCGGCCCTTTTCGAAGCTAGCGCAGTTCTATTTCGGATGTGCTTCATCCTTTCCTGGTCGTGAGGTCACCCGCCCGTGACGCCCACTCTCGCCATTAGACTAGTTGGCACAAGTGCTTCAGACGCAAGCACGCAGGAGCGTTCCCAAAGCGTCATTGACGCATCGTCTCGTTCCTTTCTCAGGGAACTAGAGTTACAGTCATAACTTGAGACGTTTTCTCTATTTTGTTGTGTTTATTTTGTTAATGAGAGAGGAAAGCGCGCAGCACATATTTACATATTCATCTAACCATCGCTCTCAGCAGTGTGAGAGGCATCGGATGTTTGAGAACAGTATATCGCTGATCACGTCTCTCGAACTTCGTTTTTCCCTTAAATGAAGAACAAAAAAGAACGCTGTGAATATATCGGGGCCTTAAGATCTAAGGAGAGAAACTAGGCCCTCATCATATCACCACATGGTAGATTACCTCTTAATACACTTTGAGCTTTGGGCTTGCTGGGGCTGTAACCCCACCAAAAATTTAGAGGATAACAGAAGATAACAGACATATTGTCCTCTTGTAATCTGCTATTGGTGAGTAGATACCCTGATCTTTTTGAAGATTCACTCACATTATAAAGGTCAAATAATATAGATTTTAATATAAATTCTTGCACTTTGTTTGCCCTAGCTAGTCTGGTGATGAAAAAAAAGAAAGAGAAAAGGTTGTTTTAGATCTAAACATATAGATTAATGCATTAAACAAGCGTCTTTGACCGTTATTGCATCTCTTCTGCTTTTTCAGTTTCTCGCGCCATGTTTTAAAACACCTTGTCAAGTTAAAAGTTCAACTTTTGAAAACACGTCTTGACACCCGCGCTCTTTTCCATTTTGTTTGCATTTTAAAAGCTCAAGCACGTTCCTTAATTTAGCTTACTGCAGTTTTAAAGCCCTCACTATCTGTTATAATATATGCATGGACATAATAAATAGCTACGCCTATAGGCTATATGTCTATGGGACTGTAAGTCGACAAGTTTCAATAAACCGTTATTGTTTCAAAGAGCTGATAAGGTAATAATAAAGGTGTTAAGCTAAATTTAGACTGTGCTTAGTTCTGTGTACCCTTTACAATGTGACCTTAAGATAAAATGGAAAATTAAAGTTAAATGCAATAAATGCAGGGTATAGAAATATTGCAATGAATCCCTGGTGAAAAAAAATAATATGCTAAATATACTTGCAACCAGACTTATTCAGGATACTTCAAGTGTGTTAATGATTAGTTCACTTGAAATGGAACAACTAATTTTGTACTAAGTATATTTTAGTTGTAATAAAATTGTAGTAAAGCATAACTTTAAGTGTATTTAGTATACTTTTGTGTGCTAAATTGGAACAACCTCAAGTATACTTATGAAGTAAGTGTATGTATGCTTACATGCATGTATGCTTACATGCTTGATTTGTGATATTAAAGTGTACTTTATTTGGGTTACAAGTACATTACAAATTTATTACGAGTGTCTTCAAAACATACAAGCCATATACCATAAGTGTATTATATTTGAGTAAAAAGTATTATGTTCAGTAATAGCTTATATAATAGTATTCCAAATACTATAAATTGCACGCCTTGTCTTCAATAACAAATGCACATTAATAAACAAATATTACTTAGCTATACTTAGTACAATTTACTATTGAATACTATAATGTATTTTTAAAGTATACTTCAATGCATTGTTATAATGATAATTTTCAGCACACAGTGAAAAATATACCTAAAATATATATTTTTAAGTAAAGTGCAAATAAATACACTTTTTAAAAAAAATGAACAGAATTTTCAGTTCAAGTATATTTTTCTAAAATATATTTTTAGAAAATATACTGAAGTACAATTTTAAAGAGTAATAAAAGTTGTATTGTGAAAATAGGTAAAAGCATGATGCTAATATACTTTTAATATGTTTAAAGATAGTACAAATTACTAAAGCAATTGGAAATAATTTTGGGGAATTGAAATGAAGCTGAAATAAAATAAAATAATACATATTAGATGGAAAACCTCCAAAAAAATTAAATAAATAAATGATAACAAAAATACCTGAAATAAATTGTCATAAGACCTGTGTTGTAAGATAATACACAAACACGACAATGAATCTTTAATACATCCACAGGCAGGTAAATCCAAACAGAGAGAAAGGCTTTCAACACAGGTACACATGAACGAAGCTTGACAACAATGAACAGATTGTTGAACAGAGAACAGAGGAACTTAACGATTAACGATAACGACACACACCTGAACTAAATGATGAAATCAAGTCAATAACCATGACAAGTCCAAATGGTGTGAGACTATGACACAAATAAGTTGAAGTACTAAATAACCAAAATTAAAGATAAATAAATCCTAAGTAGACATACAAAATTTGTAAAAATGTCAAATGCACGTTAAACTACTAAATGACTAAAACTAAAATGAAAATTAAAACTGAAAAATATCAAATTAAAAGCTAATTCAAAATATTAATAAATTAATAGTTTATAGTTTATAATGTTTTCACTTTCATTGACTTTCATTATGTGGACAAAAACAGTTAAAGGGACACTTCACCCATTTGCATTAAGCTTTGCATTGTTAGAAACCCAGTCATACTATTGAATGGTTGTGCAACACTCTTTCATTTTTCCCTGATACGGGAGAAATCTGTTATTTACCTCTTACACTTCCTCCTACAATGACGCAAAAATCGTCATTTTGCGTCATTGTAGGAGGAAGTGTAAGAGGGGGGGATTTCTGTTGAGACTACAAGCACTCGTTCCTCATCTCTCCCAGGGGGCGGGACCCGCTCACGCTACAGACCTATTACAGATCAGTGGGTGGGACTTTACTCTCTGAAACTGAAAGCAATATCCTCCATCTTGTTTGAAGCTAAGCTAACAGGCGCTGTGGAGACAGATGTAAAGTTATGACAATAGCGGAGGAGAGTGCTCAATATGATATAGACTAGAGGAAGAGTATTTCGGAAGTCGGATGCTTGAATCAGGTGTTTGTGGCTACCTTTACAAGCCGCATTATAGCGAAGAGCAGCCGAGGCAGAAGACCTGCCTGCCGCGGACGAGGAGCCCGGACTGGCTCGAGTTAGGGCGGACTGGTGGCGCCGGTGATCTCACTATGCAACTACGAACCGCTACGAACACAGAGATAGAGTCCGTCTGCGGCAAAGAATTTCAACGATGACAATTTCTCCTGGACGAAATCTCTGAATCAGACGAGGACACGGACGTTTGTGTTGTGAACTAGTTTCCTAGTTTTGCACCGCATAATGTTCTGACTGAACATCCAGGTACCATGCAATAATTCACCTTTTCGAAAGAAATACAAACGAGGAGTAATGCAGTAATGAGTTCGCCAACTAACTAGACATTTTGTGTGAATGTGAAATTAATTTCAAGCTCTGGTGGTAGCTAGCCTTGTAGACGGAAGAGTGATTTCTCTTATAGGCAGATATGCGCTTTCTGGATTAGTGGGAGTGGCTTGCGGAGCTGTGCAATGTGGTGCATTGTGGGAGTTGTTGTCTTTCATACAAATGCGTCCTGAAGTTATTTTTTGTCTTTTCTCGGTCACAAAGGCACCAAATTCAAAATTTCTTTTACATTTCGACTACATATATGACCCACTTTAAATAAAAAACAATGTTCAAATGGGTGAAATGCCCCTTTAACACAATTTTTCTAAATATCTTCTTTTGTGCTCCAGTCAAACAGGTTTGGAATGACATTCAAGAGAATAAATGATGATTTTTTTTTTATATTTGGGTGAACTATCCATTTAAGCTGACGAACGCACGTCATAAATCCTGTTTCACATTTGAATTGCCTCTATTTAATGGAGGACATAATACCTGTCAAAGAGCTCTCCACCTGTGACCAGCTCAAGGATGAGAAAGATCTCTGTCTCCGTCTCAAAAATTTCCTTCAAACGAATCTAAATGAAAACAAAGAACAGTCACATCAGAGCAAGCCCATCCATATTCTCATGGAAAACAATGAATATGAAATATTTCATAACAATGTGAAGAGAATTTCACAATTCGGGGAACATAATATCTTACAATATTTGGATGAGACAGACGCAGCAGGACTCCAATCTCTGTCCTCACAATTTTCTTGTCAATCTAAGTTGATGACACAATGAAAATAACCTCAAACAGTCATTCTGGGATTTCAGGAAAAAATGTAATATGCTCCTATAAAATTACCAATCAACTTACCGTTTTCTTCAAGACCTTCACAGCATAAGGTTTCTCAGTCTGCTTCTCTTCACAGCGAAACACAACAGATGTGGCACCCCTGGTGATTAACACAAAGCAATTGTAATATACTCATAATTAAATAAGGATCTTAAATTTGATAAACATGCATCATAGAAAGTACCATACACAAACAAATATCACAAAGTGACAGATAGGAAGATGCTAATAAAACCAAGAAGTACATACAAATACTCAACACACTGGATTCAGCTTTGTGTACTAGCCTGAACATAATTAAATATGCCATGTATTATAAAATCACCTTCCCTCTCTAGTGCATAAGCCCTTTTACATGACTGTGTTATGTTATACAATACGTGTGTTATATATATAACCATATATGGTCCTCATGTTGTCTCTCAGATCCTTTCTTTGCTTTTCATGGTCATTGAATGATTCAATCAGATGAACACTCAAAGAGAAGTTCCATAATTTCTCCATCCGCTGCCTTGTTGTTAATCGAACACTAACACATCAGTGTCTGACAAACAGTCTTCAGTATAATCAGCAATAGACATCAAACTACTCAAGGTCATACAATGTGCAGGAATATGCGTACATTAAAAACATGTAATTCTGTTAAAACAAGCCCCATAGAAGTCCTTCTCTTAGTTGAATTTCATGCCAGGTCACACGGCTATAATGAAAGACTAAAATCAGGTGACAGCATCAATTGCTCAACATTTTGCATCCCACATCCTGGGAGGTAATGATAACATTTTAAAATACTTGGTGACATTTGGAAAGGTTGGGTCTTTCCTTAACGTGCATTATAATTAGTTTACTACAGGGAGATCAAATTTTAGCTCAATTAGTTTAGAAACTACCTATCACAATACCTATAGCAGTACAAAAACCTTAATTACAACACAAAACCTGAACACCTGCTCAAATATAGAGACGGGCAACACAAATGTTAACACTTATATTTTACGTTAATATAACCAACTGCAGGAATAACACTATTATAACAGCTCCACACAGTAAATGCTCATTAAGTATAACGACAGACCAATGATTGGTTTGACCGATATTATTTTACCAATATTTAACAAACTGTAAATCAGTTATCTTTATTTACATAGCTGCCATTTATTCAAACGTATTCTTTATTCAGATTTTCAAGTTAGTTTTATTTCTGCTACAATGATAACTAATTATACAAAAACAAATCGGTCTAACCAACTATCGGTAACAACATCTAACAATGATATTTATAAATATGTTATGCTTTTTTATTGTTGCAGTCTGATGATTACTTATTGTGGTACAAAGCAGAAATAAAATAATTAAATAATTATGAAGGTAATATGATGTCATGAATCGCATGCGCAGGGTAAGATTTGTGAAAGTGTACATAAGATTGCAAGCGTAAATGAAATTTGCATGCGGAAGATAAGATTTGTAAAGGGGTAAATCGCCTTTCAAGTGAAAGAAAAAAAATATTTGCAGCATTTTACTGTTATTCGTAAATTTAATTCATGTATTTTGAAACTGCAGCTTCGTGCTAACGCAAAATAAATAGGATCTGTATTCTTCTGACTTCCATTTTTCCACGCTTACAGTTTTTTTTTCGCACAAATACGGCCAAAAGCACTGCAAGCCTGTAAACAGCAATTTGCAACCGAAACAACAGAGTCAGGAACTGCAAAACAGATTAATTGCGTAAAATCAAACTCTGTGCAAATGTCTAAATGACTTCTTGTGTGCATGGGGCAAAAAAGTTCCTGAAATAACCCGATTTGTACAGTTGCGTCTTTCTTTTACCTGCGCTTCCAGTTTTGGCACGATTCTCTCTCATTGAGTTTTGCAAGGCGAAGAGGAGGACGGGTCCACCTTCTTCATGTAGCCAATCAAATGAGCTTCTCGCTGACTTTTGATTTACTCTTATCTGATTGGTTCAACAAACACGCCAGTCACCAGAACATATTGTGCGAAAAAAACGTGCCAAAAGTGTAAGCGCGGAAAAAATGGAAGTCAGAAGAATACAGATCCTATTTATTTTGTTAGCACGAAGCTGCAGTTTCACAATACATGCATTACACTTACAAATAACAGTAAAATGCTGCAAATATTTTTTTCTTACAGTTGAAAAGCGATTTACACCTTAACAAATCTTCTCTTGCGCATGGAAATTTAATTTACGCTTGCAATCTTGTACACTTTCACAAATCTTACCCGGCGCATGCGATTCTTAATGACATCATATTACTTTCATAAATATTGGTTCTGCATATCGGTTAATTTGTATCACTATAGTCATAAAAAACAAAATAGGTCGACAAGTAATTAAGTAAAAAAAAAAAAAAAAAAAAATAATGTGTAGGCTACACGGTGTGAACGTATAGGCCTATGTATTTTCAATATAATATCAAAACCAATGTTAACTGGATGAAGTAATGTACTCACCTGCCTAATTCTGGGCCCATGTTATAGAAATCCTCCACTGTCGCATCTCGGCGCGATCCATCGACCCAATATTCCACCGTGCACGCGCCGGACCGAGAGGTGGGCATGATGGACTCTCCGAAGACTGTTCTTCTGGTATTGTGAATACAACTAATCCCTTAGATCAGGGAAGCCCAGGGAACCTCGATCAGTTTCACATCTGGGAGTCAGCGTAAGCTGTAAATTGTTATGTTTATAAATCTGCTGTTTCAAGTGATCAGTGATTTACAATGTCCAGGTTTCCATTTCCGTCTGAGTGCGTGTATTAAAAGTCAGTCCAGACACTGAAGCATCACTGCTGGCTGGAGTTGATCTCCAAATCAGGTCTATTTAAATTGATCTATAGACACACAACATTCAAGAAAACATCATAATCCTGCGATTCCCGATGTCACAAGCGACAGGATGATGAACGATTCCTTGCTTTGCTCCTCGCCAGAATGAAAAACAAACAGTCTTATTTCTCAGATGGTTCTCAAAAAGCAGATGGATATTTTGACTTAGCTGGATAAAGATGAAGTAAATGTCGTTTCTAATGTAAATATCAGACTGCTGTTTGCGCTGGTAGCCTAAGGGGTGGAGAAAGGGAGGGGGTCTGTCACACGCTAAACCGCGCGCGCGCACACACACACACATACAGTCACATACACACGCCCTCTCAGCCTCACTCCCAGTCCGTGGCATTTACTGTGGGCTGCAAATGGGAAGCTGAAAATTCAATCAAAATAACGAATGTGCTTCTGATATCATTATGGTTGGAAATGTATTAACGATTGTCGAACGTGCATTACACCTACAGTTATTCCTGCACTAACGCCACAACACCGCTATTGAATCTATACGAGTGTAGTCGATTCCCGAATTATTTTATGAGAGATTAGTGTATATTGGTCATTATAAGAAAATTGTGGCTTTTTGAACAGACAACTTTAAAAAAATGTAAAAAAAAATGTTTATACCAAAACTTATAGACAGATAATAGTTAGCCTCTTAATATTATAAATCAACTTAAATGACAGTTGGTTAAGGCCGGGACAGGAAGCTACCATTTTCGTAGAATAACCCATTTAATTTCAGAACGAATGACTCGTATAAACCTTTCCAGTGATTATGACAGAATCATTATGAACCAGAATTGTTAAAGGGGTCATATAATGGTACATGCACTTTTACAAGTTGATTGCACTGAAATGTCTGTTGGCAGTGCCTGTACACAACCATCCTATCATGATAAAAATCCATCCAGTGGTTTTGTTTTAATCTCCTTATATGTTTGACCCTCTCTGAAATCAAGCCGTTCGATATTGTGACGTCATAAGATCGTACGCCCCTCCCGCTATTGTGATTGACAGCCGTGTTTCAACACAAGACCCGCCCTGAGCAAGCTGTGACAGCCGTCGTCATAGTAGTCCGCCATTGTTGATATGCTGGAGTAGAATGGCGTCTAAGCGATTGTGGTGTTCTGTTCTTAGATGTAATAAGGAACACAGCAGTCATTTGGATGTTCCTAAATCCGAGCCGTTGAAGATGCAGTGGCTGAGTTTTGTTTTTGAAGGATATGCCCAAAGGATTGACGCGGGGATTCCCTCACGGGGATTCCCCACGATCATCTGTGCTTTCATGTTTGCGCGAATCATTTCACACCAGACAGCTTCACAAATGAGAAAAAACGGATCGGTACCAACGTGTTCCTGCTGAACCTCCAGAAGATGTGAGTGTAATGTTTTATTAACCTTTATATTAGTATTTATATTAATCTTTGCGAAATTTGCAAACTTTGCTGCAGGCTTCACGATGAATGCGTCTAAGGTTCTCTTACGAGAGGTTCTCTCGTATTGCGTAAGTAGCTTACGCATCGGGAAAGTCTTCTTTCTTCGAGATCTGAAGCCAAAAAATTATCCTTAATTTTGTATTCATTGTCAACGCAGTGCAGCAGCCGACAGACCTAGGCAGACTGTATAAGCGTGCTCATTGGCTGCTCGGCTGCAACTGCTTAAGCCTATCGGTGAGCGCTCTGAACGCGGCAACCAATGAGGGTGTGGAGGCTTCGCGCCCTCCACACCCTTCTAACCGTCAGAATGGGCGTGGCCAGCGTGTATATATTCAGCGCTCACAGGCTAAAATTCTGATTTTCTTGTCTTCAGCGACGCTCTTCGCATCGCTGGATCTTGAGAGCCGCCGCCGTTGAAACCAGCGACCAGCAAGCTTAGGACAGCGCCTGAGGAAGCCGGCCGTCTTCGCCGCCTTCAGCCATCCGTGCCTGCTACGCTATCCGGCGACATATCCTTTACATTATTACTGTTTCTGTGTGTACTCTAAAAGAGCACGAGGCGTTTTTGTAAAAACGCCTCGTTTTTGCGGCTCGTGCCGCGCCCCGCTCAGCAACGGAGACCGCCACCTCTCTGCGCTCTCCGCCTGGGCCGCGGGCACGCCGCCACCGCACTCTCCGAGTGCGAAGAGCTTTCAATGTCGACCCTGCGGGCTCGACTTGAAGCTTTCGACCAAGCTGTCGCTCCGCCTGTCCCTGCCGGGCCGCGCAATAAGAAGCGCCGCTCGCAGCGACCACCGGAGACTGTTGTGACTGAGGAGCTCGCCGGAACCTCTCCCTCGAGCTCTCTCTCGCCCTCTCCCTCCCGGCCGCTCAACCGCCGGCTCTGCCCACGCCGCCGCCGCGTCAGGAGATGAGGCGAATGTGATAGATACCCGTACTCTCCCTCTGTTCGAGCCGTGCAACTTCGCCGCTCACAAGGGATGGCAGAAGCGGACGGTCTCGGAGCGAGTTTCCTCTCCCTCTGTTCGAGCCGCGCAAACTGAGCCGCTCACGAGGGATGGCAGGAGCGGACGGTCTCGGAGCGAGTTTCCTCTCCCTCTGTTCGAGCCGCGCAAACTGCGCCGCTCACAAGGGATGGCAGGAGCGGACGGTCTTGGAGCTCTCTTTACGTTACAAGAAAGCTACTCCGTCCTCGCGCGTCACTCACCGGTGAAAGGGGAACAGAGTGTTTTCCGTCCCGCCGTGGCCTGGACTATAACCTCCATTTCTCAGTCCCCTCTTAAGTCAGGCGACTGGAATTGTTACCATTGCAGTATACGAGCCTGTTATAAATACACGCTCGCCTGCAAGCAAACGCCGTCACAAGACATGATGACGCTAACCGAGTACTAATGTATTCTCCCCTGTGGCTCAGTGGCGGAATCCTAGACTGTCAAGCTAGAGACCGGGGTACAATCCCCGCTCTCGCGGCAGTTAAAGTTTATGCTGTTCGCTTCTCCGAGCTCGCGGCCAGTTTTTCTTACATACAGAAAACAAGCCCGCTCTCTCCCTCGTTGGGCCGCGCAGATTGCGCCGTTCAAGGGATGACAAAGCGGACGGTCACGAGCAGCGTTCAGCGTGCGCGCCTCACTCACCGGCGAAAAGAGAAGAGAGTGTGTTAGTCTCGCTACGGCTGGACAACCGCCAATCCTCACACATTTCTCAGTCCCCTCTTAAGTTCAGGCGACTGGAAATATTACTATTGCAGTAAACGAGCCTGTTTTAAACACACGCACGCCTGCAAACAAACGCCGACGCGACACATGAGGTCGCGCTTACTGAAAGCTTATGTGTTTTCCCCTGTGGCTCAGTGGCAGAATCATACGCTTTCATGCGAGAGATCCGCGTTCGATCCCAGCTCTCGGGGAAGTTAAAAATTTATGCTGCTTGCTTCTCCGAGCTCGCGGCCAGTCTTTCTTACTTACAGAAAGCGAACCCGCCTCTCGCACCACACCTTCTCAGGGTGCTCGAGTATTTTTGAGCGTCTAAACACGAGAGAAGAAAAGACGGTTAAATCCCGCAGCCCTGCGGCTGGACCACCGTCGAAGCTTAACGCTCTGTCAGTCCCCGTTGCCATGGCTACTGCAGCTGTTTACCCCGCAGTCAACGAGCCGGTATCTACCCGCTCGCCTGCGCGCATCCGCCGTTCTCACGGCAACCCAGAAAAATTTCAAAAGAGCATATGTCTGGTTGCACGGCTGACGCCGTATGTGTTTCTAGTACAGTGAATGTGCCCACGTTCTGTGCTCACCCCTGTACACAAGCACTATACATCCCGTGTCTCTCACAGAGCCCACTCCCATGAAGCAGGCAAAAGCCGCTTTAGTGTTAAAAGTAGGTCACGTGTCCACTTCTCCGTGCCCACACCTACTCACTGCCCGCTCTGTCACACGGCCTCGCACGACCGGTCATGTTTTAAATGTAAGTCCTGTGCCCGCCCTCGAGCGCTCACACATACTAACTACATTTTCGCCCCGACGCCGACATCGCGCGTCGCGCCTCACCCTATGTTCCCCGTCCAAAGCCACCGGGACACTGTGTGTAAAACGGCCAGCTATCGCTACGTGCGATCCGCCGTATCTAACCACAAAGAGCGCGCGCGCCGCGCCCGCCCCTGAATGTATGTCCTGTGCCCGCCCTCGAGCGCTCACACATACTAACGAACATTTTCGCCCCCGACGCCGCCATCGCGCGTCGCGCCTCACACTTTATGTTCCCCGTCTAAAGCCACCGGGACACTGTGTGTAAAACGGCCAGCTATCGCTGCGTGCGATCCGCCGTATCTAAGCACCAAGAGCGCGCGCGCCGCGCCCGCCCCTCCGTTTCGAGCTCTCGAGCCCACGATGCGCGGCGATCGGAGCCCGGAGGCCATTCTGCACCTGGCTGCACACGCAAAATCGTGGGAAACTATTCCAGGCGCATCAGAACGGGTGCTAAGCACAGTAAAACAGGGCTATACTCTGCAGTTCGCTCGCCGCCCTCCGCGCTTTCAAGTGCGTATCGAGACCAGAGTGAATGGGGAAGTAGCACATCTACTTCGAGCAGAAATAGCTACACTTCTGTGCAAAAGGGCTATAGAACCGGTTTCCCCTTCCATGAGCGAGTCGGGCTTTTACAGCCGTTATTTCCTCGTTCCCAAGAAGGACGGAGCTCTCAGACCAATTTTGGATCTGAGACGTTTGAACAAGGCTCTTATGAGAAGACCGTTCAAAATGCTCACAACCAGACAAATTCTCGTGCAAATTCGCCCGAGGGACTGGTTTATATCTCTCGATCTAAAAGACGCGTGCTTTTCAGATCCTGATAATACCCCGTCACAGGCCATTCTTGAGATTCGCCTTCGACGGTCAGGTATATCAGTACACGGCCCGCCTGTCGACACAGCGCGCGCGCTGCATTCGATGCCTGGCCGCGTCCCTCCGGCCGGGCAGCACCGTACCTCTCAAAATATTTCAGAGGTTACTAGGTTGTATGGCCTCAGCCGCAGCAGTGCTTCGGCTGGGTCTTTTACGAATGCGCCCGCTACAAAGCTGGCTGAATGCCCGAGTGCCTCACAGAGCATGGGCTTCCGGCGGTATCCGCATCAGAGTGACTCAGAGCTGCGTTTCAGCTCTGAAGCCCTGGTTAGCGGCCGACTGGTACCAGCGGGGAGTGACAATGGGAGCTATCTCACACCGCAAAGTTATCTCGACGGACGCTTCCACCTCAGGCTGGGGCGCTCTGTTCGAGGGCAAACCGGCTTTTGGCCTGTGGTCAGACCGGGAAAAATGCCTCCACATAAACTGTTTGGAGATGATAGCGGTCGAGAACGCGCTCAGGCGCTTCCTCCCATTCATACAGGATCACCATGTGCTAGTCCGCTCGGACGACATGTCCGTGGTATCCTATGTGAACCGACAGGGCGGTGTCAGATCCAGGAACCTGTGCAGGCTGACAGAACGCCTCCTCGTGTGGGCTTACCGCTCGCTGCGCTCGCTGAGAGCCGCGCACGTGCCGGGCCACCTGAATGTCGGTCCAGACAGACTGTCCAGGGACAACATTCCCCCGGGAGAATGGTCTTTGCACCCCCAGACAGTCCAGTTTCTCTGGCGCCTATTCGGCAGAGCGGAAATCGACCTCTTTGCGTCGAAAGACAATGCTCAATGCCCGAAGTTTTATTCGAAGAGCGAGGACGCGCTGTCCCAGACATGGCCCAGCCTCCCGCTGTATGCTTTTCCTCCGATCTCCCTGTTGCCACAGGTCATTTCGAGGATCAGAGAAACGCACCACTCAGTGCTGCTTATAGCCCCGCGTTGGGAAAACCAAACTTGGTACCCAGAGCTAGTGAGGCTGTCGCACTCACCCCCATGGCCGATCCCGGTGAGAAAGGATCTCCTCTCCCAAGCCGCTGGATCGATCTGGCATCCCCATCCAGAGCGCTGGTCGCTGCATGCATGGGCGATCAACGGATACCCGTTGACCTGTCAGAAGGGGTCGTGAACACGATCACGCAGTCTAGAGCCCCCTCCACGAGACGGCTCTACGCGTCTAAATGGTCGGTGTTTTCTAAATGGTGCGCTACTCAAAACCTGGATCCGCGCGCATGCGGGGTCCCGCGGGTGCTCTCCTTCCTGCAAGAGCTGTTGGAAAAGGGCAGATCCCCTTCCACGCTCAAAGTATATGTGGCCGCTATTACAGCGTTCGCTGAGACGACGCTCGGCCGGGCAATGGGAAGGAATGAGCTCATTATCCGCTTCCTCAGAGGAGCTAGACGGATGAACCCCCCGCGGCCCCCCTCGGTTCCCTCGTGGGATCTGTCCTTGGTCCTGGCGGCCCTAAAGGCTTTTCCCTTTGAACCACTTGAATCCGCGGATCTAAAGTATCTGTCGCTTAAAACCGTTTTTCTGATAGCTCTGTCTTCAGTCAAACGAGTGGGTGATTGGCACGCGCTATCTGTTAGCCCTGCATGTCTCGAGTTCGGGCCGAATGACTCGAAAGTCATTCTCAGACCGAGACACGGTTACATCCCCAAAGCGATTGGAACCCCGTTTAGGGCACAAGTTATTTCCCTCTCGGCTCTGCCAGCATCCGATAGTGGGGACAGTGATAACCTCCTATGCCCTGTCCGGGCGCTGAGAGTTTACATCACGCGCTCCGCCGCTTTCAGGCGTTCAGAGCAGCTCTTTGTTTCCTTCGGCGGACGCACCAAAGGTCTTGCCGCCTCGAAGCAGAGCTTGTCCAGGTGGATAGTGGACGCGATAGCAGCAGCTTATGCCTCCAAACACCTGCAGTGCCCTCTGGGCATCAGAGCCCATTCCACTAGAGGCATGGCCTCGTCGTGGGCCTGGTCCAGCGGAATTTCTATCCACGACATTTGTATGGCGGCGGGCTGGGCCTCCCCGTCTACATTCGTGAGGTTTTATAACCTGGAAGTTCCTGCCCTACAGGCAAAAATATTGTCGGTATAAGTGACATGTATGCTCTGCCCAGCTCCCGTGTGCAGACTACGTTCATATGCTGGCGCTATTCTGGTAACTACTCAGGGTGAAGTGTTTGACTCAGACCGGCTGATCCGTTCTGTTTCCTATTTCCCGTTACGCGCTGTTATCGGTGCTGGCCCGCGCTGCTGGCCGCCCGCATTTATTTCTGCCGCACGGGAATTTTTCTCTTCATGTGAGACCGACTATGTCGTTTTCTCCTACCCTTATGAGTGCTTATGTACTGTATGGGCTCGCTCCGCCGGCCCTACTGTTTGTACTGCTATGTTTATAGACCGGCCGCGCCGCTCTATTTCATATGCTGCATGAAGTGCATGTACTACGCTAGCCCGTCTCTCCGACCGGCCACATTTCCCAGCAGAGTGTTTTCCCCGGTTCCCCTGGGATTCATGGGCTGGATGCTCGGCGCACACGGCGTTGACAAAGGGTTCCCGATGCGTAACCTACTTACGCAATACGAGAGAACCTCTCGTAAGAGAACGTACTCGGTTACTAACGTAACCTCGGTTCTCTCTAGAAGAGGGAACGAGTATTGCGTAACCTGCCGTGTCGCGCCACGAGCTTTTGCGCTTCAGACTGCGAAAACCAGAATTTTAGCCTGTGAGCGCTGAATATATACACGCTGGCCACGCCCATTCTGACGGTTAGAAGGGTGTGGAGGGCGCGAAGCGCCCTCATTGGTTGCCGCGTTCAGAGCGCTCACCGATAGGCTTAAGCAGTTGCAGCCGAGCAGCCAATGAGCACGCTTATACAGCCTGCCTAGGTCTGTCGGCTGCTGCACTGCGTTGACAATGAATACAAAATTAAGGATAATTTTTTGGCTTCAGATCTCGAAGAAAGAAGACTTTCCCGATGCGTAAGCTACTTACGCAATACTCGTTCCCTCTTCTAGAGAGAACCGAGGTTACGTTAGTAACCGAGTACGTTTACACTCAGGGTAACGTTACATTACGGCATGTTTTCTATGTACGACGTTCTCAATATAATTCATAATCCCACGTTTATAACGAATAACACGTGGTTATTGTGTTAGATACGGTCAGAGAATGTCTAATACGGTGTACCCACAGAACAGAGGGGCGGGGTGAGCAAAGCTCATTATCATTTAAAGACACATGCACTGAAACGGCGTGCTGAAAACAGAGCTGTTTTTGAACAGGTAAAATTAGTGTTTTCTTACAATACTAATGAGAATTTTTAATTAAAGTATATTACAAACTTTTAATTTAGACCCTAAAGAATCATATTAGCTTGTACAAAAATGGCATTATATGACCCCTTTAAGAGGAGTCCCATACAAATTTCTTACTGATCCTATCAGTATCATTTTTAAATTGTCACAACAGTTAAAATCATTCATTTCCCGTGATTTTTTTTTTATTTTATTTTTATTTTTATATAGTTAGTCATGTAGAAACAACATGGCAATGTCAGCACATCTTTGCATTAGAATATACAAAAACAGGTGCATGAAAGAAATAAAAATACAACATGAACTAGAAAAATGCATTTCCGGAGGAACTGCAAAGTGTGCTTGCTCGGATGCAGTGCACTAACGTTAGCAGGTAGTGGATAGATGCGAGATACAAGAAAGAAATAAAAATACAACATGAACTAGAAAAATGCATTTCCGGAGGAACTGCAAAGTGTGCTTGCTCGGGTGCAGTGCACTAACGTTAGCAGGTAGTGGATAGATGCGAGATGCGAGAAAAAATGCGAGAATGCGAGAAAAAAGATGTCAAACTGTCTTTTATTTTCGAATTTAATTCCTCAATCAGCGCTGGACCGGCATTTTCTATCTTCCTCTGAGCCCTGGCCGTAGACAGATCATGTGTTTTACCCTGTCAATGCAGTGGTCTGCGTTGCGCTTATCTTATTCACACTATCGAGTGTAGGTGCAGCATTCTAACATTGAGTCATAATGAGCTGTTTATGAAGAAATTATCCGCTTCCTAATTATGTCATTTTAATCACGAAATTGAAACATTAAAAAACAATTTGCTCTTTATGGTGTGCGAGTGATAGAGCGCGGCAGCAACGAACCATCAGCTTGCAGCGAAACAACATTGAATGCTCGGCCGAAAAGCTGATCATAGCTGTACAGGGCGCCTTATTATTTTTCATCTCCATAAATATATCTAGTAGTAAAGCTAATGCAAGGGCTAGAAATCTAGTAATCTTTTGCTGATACTTCCTTAGCTGTGTCTGAAACCGCTCACTCGTTCACTAATCCCTACATATTGAATGGCAGTTGAGTGCACTACATCAGCAAAGAATTTGGACGCTGACATAATTATCACGCGCCAGAGAGCTCGGACAATTTGTCATAAACATTACCTACCCATCTTTAATATTTCCTTTTTTTGGCTGTGTGAATTTTATGTAACCATTGTATGTATGTATTTTTCACGTTTATTGCGTTATTTGATAAAAAAAAGATAATAAAAACACTTGCTTGTCATATTTATTTACTTTTTTAATTTATATGTGAAAATAAAAGAGAACAAAACACTACACAACACATATGATTTTTCAAATATAGACATAACGGTATGTATAAATAAATGACCAGGCGTCTGGTCTTATAAATGATTGTTTTCTAACTCGGGTGCACCGTTGCCATGGTGACATTTTTGTTTATTTTTCATTCGCGCTCAATCGCCTTATCGTGATGGATTGTGGGAAATAGTGTCTCAGCAAGTGTACATCGTATGTACACTCGAATTCAGAGAGGATTGTGGATAAAAGTAGTGAAGAATGTAGGGAATGATGTCGTTCACTCAAAATTCGGACACCACTACAAAATGGCCGACACCCTAAATAGAGCACTATATAGTGGATAGGGAGCGATTTCAGACACAGCTCTTGTCATCATGGAGAGCGCAGTTCATGGTTGCATAGCAACGACAGACGCCACAGGAGAACAAGCGAAAGGAGACAGCGGCGCGCTCGCGCTTTCCACTTGTTTTTACACATCTAATGTGCGTTCCATTCGACAGGGTCCATATGCAGTGTTCACTGCTCCCCTACTCCCTGAGCATGGTATATCAGTTGAAGTGGACTTCACTGGCAATAACCGCTCATTAGAAACGCCCAGCAAATGTCATCAAAGAAAGTCAACGACGGAGTCGCGCAGATTATGATATAACAAATATATATAGGACTACATTCATATTTTAATTTTTATTATTATATTATATATTTACAATTATTTGGCACTATTTTACAACTACCTAAAATAAAATCACTTTACTTCACAAACTAGCTAAGCTGGCTGCATTCACTGAGGTAAATTATAATCATCAAAAATAGTATATGTAATATTAACAACAATAACCGTTAAAAATACTGTCATTTGTATAACAATGGCGAAATGTATTACTTACACACATACGTAAACTCCTCCATCGTTAGTTATTATGACCGTTCTGACTGGTGATGACCTGATGCGCGAAATGACAGTTGGGTGTGTGATCATCGCTCTCCACTTCCTGTGAAGTGATGTATCGATGTTCCCTTATTCCCTATGCCATGCGCAGTGCCCTTCGAACTGAACATGTTCGCTCCCTTCGGATTAGACTCTAACTTAAAATGGCGAAATACCCTGTGAAGTCCACTTCGCAGTCCACAACGCACCTCTAGAGCGACGTTGTTGATTGTTTGAGCATGAGACTGTGCGTTTCTCCTTGTTTTCTATTGTTATGCGCAGCATATTTCCCGCGCGCACAAACACAGCCACAGACAATGAATTGTTTGTTCGGTTATCGAAGAAGAGCATGATGTATTTTGTATAAAGTTTTTTTTTTTTTATTAACTGCTTTGAGGATTGGAAATGCAAAATTCATGCATACAAATCTGTATATATTAATAAATGAAGATGATTAAAATAGACCAATGCAAAAAACGAAATTCATGCCTGCATTTATTAAGACAAACCTGGTAAAAACGAATGCAGTCTATATACACTGACTTGGCTGCTCTGTGAAATGTAATACAACAGTGCCACCTACTGTCTAAATAAATGCATTAACATCAAAAGGTGAAACACTTGCATAGACATAGGTAAATGGGTTTGTCTATTAGCCTGAAATAAAAATAAAAATAAAAAAAAATTCAGATCTTGTGCTTCCTCACATTGGAGTCCCGAGTTCATGTATAAAGTTTGGTTTTAATACGTGACAGAGTTCCTGAGATATGGACGACTTCCTGTTTGGCGACTACGCCGCTGATTTCGTTTGGCTGTGACGGGCAAACGCTTCCGAAAATCAAAAATCCTTCTAGTAACTTTGATGAGGCTTTGTCCAAGGATCGGGTACGTCTAGTTTCGTGAAGTTCGCACCAAATTTGTGACCTGTGAAACTTTAGTTTCGCTTTCTGTTCAATCCAATATGGCGGACAAACGACATGGACTTGTGATGTCATCTTCGCGAGCAACTTACACCAGTGCTGACCGGACGTTTTAAAGTTGGAATGGTGTCTCTGTCTCAAAGGGCCTAGGCGCAGGAGCTGGCCAAAAAACTGGGGGGGGGGTTGCCAAATAATGCAAAATTTTGTAATTTTTTTATTTTTTTTTATCTTGTACATCCTCACATTGGAGTATCGAGTTAATGTACAAAGTTTGGTTTCGATACGTGACAGCGTTCCTGAGATATGAACTACTTCCTGTTTTGGCGACTACGCCGCCGATTTCGTTTGGCTGTGACGGGCAAACGCTTCCGAAAATCAAAAATCCTTCTAGTAACTTATGTGAGGCTTGGTCCAAGGATCATGTACGTCCAGTTTCGTGAAGTTCGGACCAAATTTGTGACCTGTGAAACTTTAGTTTCGCTTCCTGTTCAATCCACTATGGCGGACAAACGACATGGACTTGTGATGTCATCTTCGCGAGCAACTTACACCGGTACTGACCGAACGTTTTAAAGTTGGAACGGTGTCTCTGTCTCAAAGGGCCTAGGCGCAGGAGCTGGCCAAAATTTTTCTCCCGGGAATAATAATAATAATAATAAGAAAACTTAAGAAGAACAATAAGTGTGCTGCTTTCAGCAAGCACACTTAATAATAATAAGAAAACTTAAGAAGAACAATAAGTGTGCTGCTTTCAGCAAGCACACTTAATAATAAGAAGAAAACTTAAGAAGAACTATAAGTGTGCTGCTTTCAGCAAGCACACTTAATAATAAGAAAACTTAAGAAGAACAATAAGTGTGCTGCTTTCAGCAAGCACACTTAATAACTAGAAAAATGTATTTCCGGAGGAACTGCAAAGTGTGCTTGCTCGGGTGCAGTGCACTAACGTTAGCAGGTAGTGGATAGATGTGAGATGCGAGAAAAAATGCGAGAATGCGAGATGCGAGAAAAAAGATGTCAAACTGTCTTTTATTTTCGAATTTAATTCCTCAATCAGCGCAGGACCGGCCTTTTCTGTCTTCCGCTGAGCCCTGGCTGTAGACAGATCATATGTTTCACGCTGTCAATGCAGTGGTCTGCGTTGCGCTGATCTTATTCACACTATCGAGTGTAACATTAAAAAACAATTTGCTCTTTATGGTGTGTGAGTGATAGAGCAACGAACCAACTGATCAGCTCGCAGCGTAACAACATGGAATGCTCGGCCGAACAGCTGATAGCTGTACAGGGCGCCTTATTATTTTTCATCTCCATAAATATATCTAGTAGTAAAGCTAATGCAAGGGCTAGAAATCAATTAATCTTTTGCTGATACTTGTCATCATGGAGAGAGCAGTTCATGGCTGCATAACTTGCATAGCAACGACAGACGCCACGGGACAGCAAGCGCTTGTGGAAAGGAGAGAGTGGCGCGCTCACGCTTTCCACTTGTTTTTACACATCTAAGGTGCGTTCCATTCGACAGGGTCCATATGCAGTGTTCACTGCTCCCCTACTCCCTGAGCACAGTATATCAGTTGAAGTGGACTTCACTGACAAAAATCGCTCATTTGAAACGCCCTGCAAACGTCATCAAACTACGGGGTCGCGCAGATTATGATATAACATAAATATATATAGGACTACATCATATTTTAATTTTTATTATTATATTATATATTTACAATTATAATGCACTATTTTACAACTACCTAAAATAAAATCAATTTACTTCACAAACTAGCTAAGCTGGCTGCATTCACTGAGGTAAATTATAATCATCAGAAATAGTATATGTAATATTCACAACAATAACCGTTCAAAATACTGTCATTTAACAATGGTGAAATGTATGAATAGCCTACTTACACACACGTTAGTTATGACCGTTCTGACTGGTGATGACGTGGTGCGCCCGAAATGACAGTTGGGTGATCATCGCTCTCCACTTCCTGTGAAGTGATGTATTGATGTTCCCTTATTCCCTATGCCGTGTGCAGTGCCCTTCGAACTGAACATGTTCGCTACCTTCGGATTGGAATCTCACTTAAGATGGCGGAATACCTGTGAAGTCCACTTACAGTCAAATGAAACGCACCTCTAGAGCGACGTTGTTGATTGTTTGAGCATGTGACTGTGCGTTTCTCCTTGTTTTCTATTGTTATGCACAGCATATTTCCCGCGCGCACAAACACAGTTAAAAAACGAAATTCAGGCCCTGCATTTATTAAGATGTGGCGAGCAGGACGAGGTCGAGGGCCGTGGGAGGACGGCACGAGGCCGGTGGCGTGATTGCAAATGCGCGACACCTGCGCGACGCACCGGTCTCGCATCTCTCACGGAGGAGCGGAAGCATAAAGGAGGAGCGACGACAGTGAAGAGCGAGAGAGGACAGGCCTGATTTTATTTGATGTTGTGTTTTGTTTTCTGTTTGGTGTTGCCAGCAGTCGTCCGTGAGGGGCTGCTGGCTTTTACTTTCATTTTGTATTTGTTTTATTTTGATTAAAAATGTTTGAGTGTTCGCCGGTTCCCGCCTCCTTCTTCCCATAACATCTAAACCTCGTTACATTGGTGCCGAAACCCGGGAGGAAGGAGGGACACGCTGTCGGAGAGCCCTCGCTCCTGGGAGGTATCGCGGTGCTGAGGAGGTCGGGCAGCACGAGGGAGCGTCTGCCGCCGATTGCTGCCCGAGGCGATGGTGCTGGATCGAAAGAAGATCTGGTGGGACGGAGAGCTCGCTGCCGTCCTCCTGGGTCGAGGAGGGATGGCTGCCATCCGCGAGGGAGCGGAGGAGTCGCTCCCGTTCGCCGTGGGCCGGAGCCTGTTGCCGTCGGCCATGATGGGGGCGGAGCAGGGGACGGGAGGCTCGCTGCCAGCTGCCCTCGATCGGAGGAGCCATCGCCGTCCGCCAGGAGGCGGAGGAGCGTCGAGCCGCCCCCCAACGGATGTCCAGTGCCATCGCATGGCACCGCGAGTGACTCTCAGCTGGTTGAGGACCGAGCGGCAGTGTGTCCGGGAACCGGATCAAGAATTTTTTTGTTTGTTTGTTTGTTTCTCCTCTCTCCCCTCTCTCGTCTCTGTCGCTCCTCATGCTTCCGTCTCCTTTTCTCTCGCCTCGTCTGTCCATACCCCCAGGTACCGCAGCCGCCGTGATCGGTCCCCCCACGGGAGGGGGGGGGGGAGTAGGCGCAGCCTCGGTGGTACCCCCCGGCCTGCGAGGGGCGATGGGGGTATGTGGCGAGCAGGACGAGGTCGAGGGCCGTGGGAGGACGGCACGAGGCCGGTGGCGTGATTGCAAATGCGCGACACCTGCGCGACGCACCGGTCTCGCATCTCTCACGGAGGAGCGGAAGCATAAAGGAGGAGCGACGACAGTGAAGAGCGAGAGAGGACAGGCCTGATTTTATTTGATGTTGTGTTTTGTTTTCTGTTTGGTGTTGCCAGCAGTCGTCCGTGAGGGGCTGCTGGCTTTTACTTTCATTTTGTATTTGTTTTATTTTGATTAAAAATGTTTGAGTGTTCGCCGGTTCCCGCCTCCTTCTTCCCATAGCATCTAAACCTCGTTACATAAGACAAACCTAGTAAAAATGAATGCAGTCTATACACTGACTTGGCAGCTCTGTGAAATGTAATACAACAGTGCCACCTACTGTCTAAATGCATTAACATTAAAAGAGTGAGGTGAAAATCTTTTGCATAGACATAAGTAAATGGGTTTGTCAATTAGCCTGAAATAAAAAAAAATAAAAAAAAAATCAGATCTTGTGCATCCTCACATTGGAGTCTCGAGTTAATGTACAAAGTTTGGTTTCGATACGTGACAGAGTTCCTGAGATATGGACGACTTCCTGTTTGGCGACTACGCCGCTGATTTCGTTTGGCTGTGACGGGCAAACGCTTCCGAAAATCAAAAATCCTTCTTGTAACTTTGATGAGGCTTTGTCCAAGGATCGGGTACGTCTAGTTTCGTGAAGTTCGCACCAAATTTGTGACCTGTGAAACTTTAGTTTCGCTTTCTGTTCAATCCACTATGGCGGACAAACGACATGGACTTGTGATGTCATCTTCGCGAGCAACTTACACCAGTGCTGACCGGACGTTTTAAAGTTGGAATGGTGTCTCTGTCTCAAAGGGCCTAGGCGCAGGAGCTGGCCAAAATTTTTCTCCCGGGAATAATAATAATAACTAGAAAAGTGCATTTCCGGAGGAACTGCAAAGTGTACTTGCTCTGGTGCGGTTCACTAACGTTAGCAGGTAGTGGATAAGGGTGCGTTGAAGTTTGCTTGATGTGAGAATTTCAACAATAGTACTTTTTTCAAGATTGTGCATATAAAGTTAGGCAAGGCCAAACAGCGTTATCCATTTTGTTGCGATTGCATCGCTAGAGTAAGCTAATAGTGAAACTGATAGCGTTCTTCATTTAATTACAATATGAGGACTGACGGTAGGCTATAAAAATCAGCGTTTCTGTGTAGGTGATGACAGTCTTCATTTACTGTATCCAATAAGCCAATACAAAACTTACCCAGCTGTTCTGTGGTTGAGTGTTCCCTTTGATTAGGAACAAATTTACTATCTCAAATTAAGGTCAACCGTAATTAGCGATGCTTTGATTGCTGCTGTCAAGATGGTTGTCATCACCTACACAGAAACCCTGATTTTTATAGCCTACCGTCAGTCCTCATATTGTAATTAAATGAAGAACGCTATCAGTTTCACTAGCTTACTCTAGCGATGCAATCGCAAAACATGGATAACGCTGTTTGGCCTTGCCTAACTTTATATGACATATGTGCCATATGCTAGAGTTACACATCCCGTTGCCATTTCAGGGCTTGAATTTCGGTGCGGGAATGTGGGGATTGCGCATTTACATGAATAAGCAAAATGCTTTTTAATGTCCCGCGGAAACCCTGGCTGATCATAGCTGTACAGGGCGCCTTATTATTTTTCATCTCCATAAATATATCTAGTAGTAAAGCCAAGGCCGTAACCAGGGTTTGAAAATTAATGAGGTCTGGGGTGAGGTGCAGGGCCGGATTAAGAATTCAGAGGCCCCTGGGCACAATGTCTTGTAGGCCCCCCCTAAGGCAGGCCAAATGTATAGTTTGTCCAAGTACATTTTAGGACATTAAAAGGATCTTTGTTGTACTATGCTGGAGTAAAGTTAATAAATTATCGTTCTTTCCCATAGGATTTTTAAAACTATGTTGGGTAAACCTCTGTCCCTCTAGGGGGGTTCGGGGACATGCTCCCCCGCAAGAAAATTTTGTACATTTTAAAGTTAAATGCATCAGTCTGGTCAGGCCCGGCGTCAAGGGGGGGCTTGGGGGGGCTTAGCCCCCCCTAAGATGATCTCAAGCCCCCCTTGCGGTGATCTGAATGATGATTATGTGACTGAGCGTTCGTGCAGGGTTCGCCTAAACACTTTATGAATAAGATAACAATAAACGAGAACTGCCTGAACTGTTCTTTACTTTAGGCTATTAAACGTCTTTTCACACACATGTGAGAGGAAAATCCGAAGACCGTGACACCCCAAGTACGCAATGCATGACCTTAATTGCCTATCTACTAGCCCCGAGGTTAAAATGCATTGCACACATAGAACGAGCGCCAGCACATCCAGAATTAATGTGCATATACACAATCAAACATAAGGTCTGTTACAATTATGAGGCTACTTTTATTATCAAATCAATATTAGGCTACAATTAATTAGCCCCGCAATAATCTCATAGCGCATCACTGCATAACCGACGCGCAGCGATGAAGATGTTATATTAGTCCTCATTTAAAAAACAACGTGTTTAACATGAAATAATTCTCATTTTTTTCACCATGGGCCACAAGAGAAATATTAAGAAAATAAATTAAGGTTAGGCCTATACGTTATCAGCACATGTTAAGTAGATTCAGCTCTCATCGGTCAGTTTTTAGTTTGACTTTCTATAGTGAAAAATTGAATGGGATTTGATAGTACTTCTCCACCGACATAACTCACCTTCGCTCAAATTGCTCGCCTTCATAGTTTAAAACGCAAATATGTCAAATGTTGCGACGTGACGTTTTTCTTTTTCAACAATTGCGCAGAATGATGGACAACAATCACATTTCGCCGCGATATCCCCACGAAATATTTCCAATCACATTTCGCGCACGTCTTATTAAACCCCCCAAACCCCCCCCCCCCCCCCCCACCCACCCCGTCGTCGTCACGCAAGCCCACCTAAAAATTGTAAAAGCCACCCCAAGTAGTTTGTCCTGGAGCCGGGACTGAGTCTGGTGCACTTTGAGAGCTCAAAATTAAGAGCTTCAACGGGCTTCAACCATAGACTGTAAAAAAATGGCTTCAACCCATGAACTGTGCACAAAGAAAAAGCATTGACTTGTACCTGGACATTAAAGAGGGCTCACACATATTTTTTAGTTATGATATAGAGTCTCAGTCTACATTAAATTATCACTGGTGTTTTAGGACGCCAAACAATTAGTATAATAATATAATAATGATTTATATAATTATTCCTATGACATAAAATAGCCTATAAACGTACTGTATTAAATGAAAATGAATATTTCAAAAGTATATTTTACATTACACTAAAGGAAAATTACAATACTTTTGTCCTAATGTCTTCTTCACTTGCAAGAAATAAACTCTTTGATCGCGTGAGCAAAGTGCGCACTTTTCTTTAAATCACGCAGCACAAACATAATGCCTATATAGGATACTTAAAGTCTTGTGCTGTTTTATAAAGCACAAAACCATATCACGGTTTCGATTTTAGTTCGTTGGCAAAATATAACGCTAGAGACCTTTATGTTAGCTATACATTTTACATCTCATGTGTATTGGGAAAAGGGAGAAGAGCGAGTTCGGCAAAAGGCGGATTCGAACTCGAGTCGAACGCGTCAAAAACTACTTAGTTTTAAGCACCTCACGCACGCTCTCAAGCCCCGTTCACTGTTCTACCTTCTCGCAGCAACATGAATTGCAAACACACATGTGACGTGGTTTAAACGGCTAATTAATCATTCAGAGAGCTTGAAATTTTATTTTTTAATACAAAAAAATTACCGAGGTCCGGACCTCGGTGAAATCATAGCTGGCTACGGCCACGAGTAAAGCTAATGCAAGGGCTAGAAATCTATTCATCTTTTGATGATACTTCCTTGTCATCATGGCGATCGGAGTTCACGGTTGCATAGCAACGACAGACGCCACGGGACAGCAAGCGCTTGTGGAAAGGAGAGAGCGGCGCGCTCGCGCTTTCCACTTGTTTTTACACATCTAGAGAGACGTTGTTGATTGTTTGAGCATGTGACTGCACGTTTCTCCTTGTTTTCTGTTGTTATGCGCAGCATATTTCCCGCGCGCACAAACACAGCCACAGACAATTAATTGTTCGGTTAGCGAAGAAGACCGAATGTATGATGCATAGGCTAATAATCTTTAGACCCCCCCCCCCCCCCCCCCATGTGACCCATGTAAGCGGTGGAATTCCCTCCCAGTTTAAAAAACGAAATTCAGGCCCTGCATTTATTAAGGCAAACCTAGTAAAAACTAATGCAGTCTATACACTGACTTGGCAGCTCTGTGAAATGTAATACAACAGTGCCACCTACTGTCTAAATGCATTAACATTAAAAGTCTGAGTTGAAACCTAGACATAGGTAAATGGGTTTGTCAATTAGCCTGAAATAAAAAAATAAATTAAACAATTCAGATCTTGTACATCCTCACCTTGGAGTCTCGAGTTAATGTACAAAGTTTGGTTTCGATACGTGACAGCGTTCCTGAAATATGAACTACTTCCTGTTTTGGCAACTACGCCGCCGATTTCGTTTGGCTGTGACGGGCAAACGCTTCCAAAAATAAAAAATCCTTCTAGTAACTTTTGTAAGGCTTGCTCCAAGGATCATGTACGTCTAGTTTCGTGAAGTTCGGACCAAATTTGTGACCTGTGAAACTTTAGTTTCGCTTTCTGTTCAATCCACTATGGCGGACGAACGACATGGACTCGTGATGTCATCTTCGCGAGCAACTTACACCGGTACTGACCGAACGTTTTAAAGTTGGAACGGTGTCTCTGTCTCAAAGGGCCTAGGCGCAGGAGCTGGCCAAAATTTTTCTCCCGGGAATAATAATAATAACTAGAAAAATGCATTTCCGGAGGAACTGCAAAGTGTGCTTGCTCGGGTGCAGTGCACTAACGTTAGCAGGTAGTGGATAGATGCGAGATGCGAGAAAAATGCGAGAATGCGAGAAAAAAGATGTCAAACTGTCTTTTATTTTCGAATTTAATTCCTCAATCAGCGCTGGACCGGCATTTTCTGTCTTCCGCTGAGCCCTGGCCGTAGACAGATCATGTGTTTTACCCTGTCAATGCAGTGGTCTGCGTTGCGCTGATCCTATTCACACTATCGAGTGTAGGTGCAGCATTCTAACATTGAGTCACAATGAGCTGTTTATGAAGAAATTATCCGCTTCCTAATTCATTTTAATCACGAAATTGAAACATTAAAAAACAATTTGCTCTTTATGGTGTGCGTGTGATAGAGCGCGGCAGCAACGAACCATCAGCTTGCAGCGTAACAACATTGAATGCTCGGCCGAAAAGCTGATCATAGCTGTACAGGGCGCCTTATTATTTTTCATCTCCATAAATATATCTAGTAGTAAAGCTAATGCAAGGGCTAGAAATCTAGTAATCTTTTGCTGATACTTCCTTAGCTGTGTCTGAAACCGCTCACTCGTTCACTAATCCCTACATAGTGAATGGCAGTTGAGTGCACTACATCAGCAAAGAATTTGGACGCTGACATAATTATCACGCGCCAGAGAGCTCGGACAATTTGTCATAAACATTACCTACCCATCTTTAATATTTCTTTTTTTGGCTGTATGAATTGTATGTAACCATTGTATGCATGTATTTTTCACGTTTATTGCGTTATTTGATTAAAAAAAAAGATAATAAAAACACTTGCTTGTCATATTTATTTACTTTTTTCATTTATATGTGAAAATAAAAGAGAACAAAACACTACACAACACATTTGATTTTTCAAATATAGATATAACGGTATATATAAATAAATAACCAGGCGTCTGGTCTTATTAATGATTGTTTTCTAACTCGCGTGCATCGTTGCCATGGTGACATTTTTGTTTATTTTTCATTTGCGCTCTATCGCCTTATCGTGTTGGATTGTGGGAAATAGTTTCTCAGCAAGTGTACATCGTATGTACACTCGAATTCAGAGAGGATTGTGGATAAAAGTAGTGAAGAATGTAGGGAATGATGTCGTTCACTCAGAATTCGGACACCACTACAAAATGGCCGACACCCTAAATAGTGCACTATATAGTGGATAGGGAGCGATTTCAGACACAGCTCTTGTCATCATGGAGAGCGCAGTTCATGGTTGCATAGCAACGACAGACGCCACAGGAGAACAAGCGAAAGGAGACAGCGGCGCGGTCGCGCTTTCCACTTGTTTTTACACATCTAATGTGCGTTCCATTCGACAGGGTCCATATGCAATGTTCACTGCTCCCCTACTCCCTGAGCACGGTATATCAGTTGAAGTGGACTTCACTGACAATAACCGCTCATTTGAAATGCCCAGCAAATGTCATCAAAGAAAGTCAACGACGGAGTCGCGCAGATTATGATATAACAAATATATATAGGACTACATTAATATTTTAATTTTTTTATTATTATATTATATATTTACAATTATATTGCACTATTTTACAACTACCTAAAATAAAATCACTTTACTTCACAAACTAGCTAAGCTGGCTGCATTCACTGAGGTAAATTATAATCATCAAAAATAGTATATGTAATATTCACAACAATAACCGTTAAAAATACTGTCATTTGTATAACAATGGCGAAATGTATTACTTACACACATACGTAAACTCCTCCATCGTTAGTTATGACCGTTCTGACTGGTGATGACGTGGTGCGCGAAAGTTGGGTGTGTGATCATCGCTCTCCACTTCCTGTGAAGTGATGTATCGATGTTCCCTTATTCCCTATGCCGTGCTCAGTGCCCTTCGAACTGAACATGTTCGCTCCCTTCGGATTAGACTCTAACTTAAGATGGCGGAATACCCTGTGAAGTCCACTTCGCAATCCACAACGCACCTCTAGAGCGACGTTGTTGATTGTTTGAGCATGTGACTGCGCGTTTCTCCTTGTTTTCTATTGTTATGCGCAGCATATTTCCCGCGCGCACAAACACAGCCACGGACAATTAATTGTTTGTTCGGTTATCGAAGAAGAGCATGATGTATTTTGTATAAAGTTTTTTTTATTTTTTACTAACTGCTTTGAGGATTGGAAATGCACAATTCATGCATACAAATCTGTATATATTAATAAATGAAGATGATTAAAATAGACCAATGCAAAAAACGAAATTCAGGCCCTGCATTTATTAAGACAAAGCTAGTAAAAATGAATGCAGTCTATACACTGACTTGGCAGCTCTGTGAAATGTAATACAACAGTGCCACCTACTGTCTAAATGCATTAACATTAAAAGAGTGAGGTGAAAATCTTTTGCATAGACATAAGTAAATGGGTTTGTCAATTAGCCTGAAAAAAAAAAAAAAAAAAAAAAAAATCAGATCTTGTGCATCCTCACATTGGAGTCTCGAGTTAATGTACAAAGTTTGGTTTCGATACGTGACAGCGTTCCTGAAATATGAACTACTTCCTGTTTTGGCGACTACGCCACTGATTTCGTTTGGCTGTGACGGGCAAACGCTTCCGAAAATCAAAAATCCCTCTAGTAACTTTTGTGAGGCTTGGTCCAAGGATCATGTACGTCCAGTTTCGTGAAGATCGGACCAAATTTGTGACCTGTGAAACTTTAGTTTAGCTTTCTGTTCAATCCACTATGGCGGACGAACGACATGGACTTGTGATGTCATCTTCGCGAGCAACTTACACCGGTACTGACCGGACGTTATAAAGTTGTAACGGTGTCTCTGTCTCAAAGGGCCTAGGCGCAGGAGCTGGCCAAATAGCTGGGGGGGGGGGTTGCCAAATGATGTAAAATTTTGTAATGTTTTTTTTTTTTTATCTTGTACATCCTCACATTGGAGTCTCGAGTTAATGTACAAAGTTTGGTTTCGATACGTGACAGCGTTCCTGAAATATGAACTACTTCCTGTTTTGGCGACTACGCCGCTGATTTCGTTTGGCTGTGACGGGCAAACGCTTCCGAAAATCAAAAATCCTTCTAGTAACTTTTGTGAGGCTTGGTCCAAGGATCATGGACGTCTAGTTTCGTGAAGTTCGGACCAAATTTGTGACCTGTGAAACTTTAGTTTCGCTTTCTGTTCAATCCACTATGGCGGACAAACGACATGGACTCGTGATGTCATCTTCGCGAGCAACTTACACCGGTACTGACCGTACGTTTTAAAGTTGGAACGGTGTCTCTGTCTCAAAGGGCCTAGGCGTAGGAGCTGGCCAAAATTTTTCTCCCATGAATTATAATAACTCGAAAAGAGTTATGCGTGACTGCACGTTTCTCCTTGTTTTCTATTGTTATGCACAGCATATTTCCCGCGCGCACAAACACAGCCACAGACAATTAATTGTTCGGTTAGCGAAGAAGACCGAATGTATGATGCATAGGCTAATAATCTTTAGTTGCCCCCCATGTGACCCATGTTAGCGGTGGAATTCCCTCCCAGTTTAAAAAATGAAATTCAGGCCCTGCATTTATTAAGGCAAATATGGGGCGCCGTTTGTAAAGCGGCTCACGCTGAAAATAACAGCAACATTTTGTCACATTTAGCTTCAAACAATGTTTAAAAAACTGGTATGAATTTTTGACGGTCACTTTTTACCACATTTACAACAATATTTGTCAACTTAGAGATATTTTAAATAGTTAAATCTAAATATTAAATGTTACACCTACATGTTAAATGTTAAATCTAAATGCTAAATCTAAATCTAAATGTTAAATATAAATCTAAATGTTAAATATAAATATAAATCTAAATGTTAAATCTAAATATTAAATCTAAATCTAAATGTTAAATCTAAATGTTAAATGTTAAATCTAAATCTAAATGTTAAATCTAAATATTAAATCTAAATCTAAATGTTAAATCTAAATGTTAAATCTAAATCTAAATGTTAAATCTAAATGTTAAATCTAAATCTAAATGTTGAATCTAAATCTAAATGTTAAATCTAAATGTTAAATCTAAATGTTAAATCTAAATGTTAAATCTAAATCTAAATCTAAATGTTGAATCTAAATCTAAATGTTAAATCTAAATCTAAATGTTGAATCTAAATGTTTGGGGTGAAACTAAATATTTAACTAATATGCAAATTCAAAATGCCGGTAACAGGAAGTGCCAAAATAAAAGCTCGAGGTGGTCAGTGTGTGTTTATAGCATGGTTTATAGTGTCAAATAACGAATAAAAAACATCTCATCCGAGGAAATGGACTCTTGGACATAGATTATCGTGATAATAACTACATAAAATAATAAACACGTTTGGAGAAACTGTATTTGAAGAGTAGGCTAGTGTCACTTTTATGAAAAGTGCGGGACTTATGACCTGTAGCCATAATAGCCAGCCACTAGGGGGCTCACTTTGACTGAATGTCATGTCATTACTCTGTCATCACGATACTCTACAGTTTCTCCAAACTTGTTTATTATTTTAGGTAGTTATTATCGTTATATTATAGTTATTATTATGAGATGGTTTTTATTCATTATTTGACACTATAAACCATGCTATAAACACACACTGACCACCTCGAGCTTTTATTTTGGCACTTCCGGCATTTTGAATTTGCATATTAGTTAAATATTTAGTTTCACCCAAAACATTTAGATTCAACATTTAGATTTAGATTCAACATTTAAATTTAGATTTAGATTTAACATTTAGATTTAACATTTAGATTCAGATTTAACATTTAGATTTAACATTTAGATTTAGATTTAATATTTAGATTTAACATTTAGATTTAGATTTAGATTTAACATTTAACATTTAGATTTAACATTTAGATTTAGATTTAATATTTAGATTTAACATTTAGATTTAGATTTAACATTTAGATTTAACATTTAGATTTAATATTTAGATTTAACATTTAGATTTAGATTTAACATTTAACATTTAGATTTAACATTTAGATTTAGATTTAACATTTAGATTTATATTTAGCATTTAGATTTAATATTTAACATTTAGGTGTAACATTTAATATTTAGATCTAACTATTTAAAATATCTCTAAGTTGACAAATATTGTTGTAAATGTGGTAAAAAGTGACTGTCAAAAATTCATACCAGTTTTTTAAACATTGTTTGAAGTTAAATGTGACAAAATGTTGCTGTTATTTTCAGCGTGAGCCGCTTTACAAACGGTGCCCCATAGGCAAACCTAGTAAAAACTAATGCAGTCTATTCACTGACTTGGCAGCTCTGTGAAATGTAATACAACAGTGCCACCTACTGTCTAAATGCATTAACATTAAAAGTCTGAGTTGAAACCTAGACATAGGTAAATGGGTTTCAATTAGCCTGAAAAAAAAAAAAAAAATCAGATCTTGTACATCCTCACATTGGAGTCTCGAGTTAATGTACAAAGTTTGGTTTCGATACGTGACAGCGTTCCTGAAATATGAACTACTTCCTGTTTTGGCGACTACGCCGCCGATTTCGTTTGGCTGTGACGGGCAAACGCTTCCGAAAATCAAAAATCCTTCTAGTAACTTTTGTGAGGCTTGGTCCAAGGATCATGTACGTCCAGTTTCGTGAAGTTCGGACCAAATTTGTGACCTGTGAAACTTTAGTTTCGCTTTCTGTTCAATCCACTATGGCGGACGAATGACATGGACTCGTGATGTCATCTTCGCGAGCAACTTACACCGGTACTGACCGAACGTTTTAAAGTTGGAACGGTGTCTCTGTCTCAAAGGGCCTAGGCGCAGGAGCTGGCCAAAATTTTTCTCCCGGGAATAATAATAATAATAATAAGAAAACTTAAGAAGAACAATAAGTGTGCTGCTTTCAGCAAGCACACTTAATAATAATAAGAAAACTTAAGAAGAACAATAAGTGTGCTGCTTTCAGCAAGCACACTTAATAATAAGAAGAAAACTTAAGAAGAACTATAAGTGTGCTGCTTTCAGCAAGCACACTTAATAATAAGAAAACTTAAGAAGAACAATAAGTGTGCTGCTTTCAGCAAGCACACTTAATAACTAGAAAAATGTATTTCCGGAGGAACTGCAAAGTGTGCTTGCTCGGGTGCAGTGCACTAACGTTAGCAGGTAGTGGATAGATGTGAGATGCGAGAAAAAATGCGAGAATGCGAGATGCGAGAAAAAAGATGTCAAACTGTCTTTTATTTTCGAATTTAATTCCTCAATCAGCGCAGGACCGGCCTTTTCTGTCTTCCGCTGAGCCCTGGCTGTAGACAGATCATATGTTTCACGCTGTCAATGCAGTGGTCTGCGTTGCGCTGATCTTATTCACACTATCGAGTGTAACATTAAAAAACAATTTGCTCTTTATGGTGTGTGAGTGATAGAGCAACGAACCAACTGATCAGCTCGCAGCGTAACAACATGGAATGCTCGGCCGAACAGCTGATAGCTGTACAGGGCGCCTTATTATTTTTCATCTCCATAAATATATCTAGTAGTAAAGCTAATGCAAGGGCTAGAAATCAATTAATCTTTTGCTGATACTTGTCATCATGGAGAGAGCAGTTCATGGCTGCATAACTTGCATAGCAACGACAGACGCCACGGGACAGCAAGCGCTTGTGGAAAGGAGAGAGTGGCGCGCTCACGCTTTCCACTTGTTTTTACACATCTAAGGTGCGTTCCATTCGACAGGGTCCATATGCAGTGTTCACTGCTCCCCTACTCCCTGAGCACAGTATATCAGTTGAAGTGGACTTCACTGACAAAAATCGCTCATTTGAAACGCCCTGCAAACGTCATCAAACTACGGGGTCGCGCAGATTATGATATAACATAAATATATATAGGACTACATCATATTTTAATTTTTATTATTATATTATATATTTACAATTATAATGCACTATTTTACAACTACCTAAAATAAAATCAATTTACTTCACAAACTAGCTAAGCTGGCTGCATTCACTGAGGTAAATTATAATCATCAGAAATAGTATATGTAATATTCACAACAATAACCGTTCAAAATACTGTCATTTAACAATGGTGAAATGTATGAATAGCCTACTTACACACACGTTAGTTATGACCGTTCTGACTGGTGATGACGTGGTGCGCCCGAAATGACAGTTGGGTGATCATCGCTCTCCACTTCCTGTGAAGTGATGTATTGATGTTCCCTTATTCCCTATGCCGTGTGCAGTGCCCTTCGAACTGAACATGTTCGCTACCTTCGGATTGGAATCTCACTTAAGATGGCGGAATACCTGTGAAGTCCACTTACAGTCAAATGAAACGCACCTCTAGAGCGACGTTGTTGATTGTTTGAGCATGTGACTGTGCGTTTCTCCTTGTTTTCTATTGTTATGCACAGCATATTTCCCGCGCGCACAAACACAGTTAAAAAACGAAATTCAGGCCCTGCATTTATTAAGATGTGGCGAGCAGGACGAGGTCGAGGGCCGTGGGAGGACGGCACGAGGCCGGTGGCGTGATTGCAAATGCGCGACACCTGCGCGACGCACCGGTCTCGCATCTCTCACGGAGGAGCGGAAGCATAAAGGAGGAGCGACGACAGTGAAGAGCGAGAGAGGACAGGCCTGATTTTATTTGATGTTGTGTTTTGTTTTCTGTTTGGTGTTGCCAGCAGTCGTCCGTGAGGGGCTGCTGGCTTTTACTTTCATTTTGTATTTGTTTTATTTTGATTAAAAATGTTTGAGTGTTCGCCGGTTCCCGCCTCCTTCTTCCCATAACATCTAAACCTCGTTACATTGGTGCCGAAACCCGGGAGGAAGGAGGGACACGCTGTCGGAGAGCCCTCGCTCCTGGGAGGTATCGCGGTGCTGAGGAGGTCGGGCAGCACGAGGGAGCGTCTGCCGCCGATTGCTGCCCGAGGCGATGGTGCTGGATCGAAAGAAGATCTGGTGGGACGGAGAGCTCGCTGCCGTCCTCCTGGGTCGAGGAGGGATGGCTGCCATCCGCGAGGGAGCGGAGGAGTCGCTCCCGTTCGCCGTGGGCCGGAGCCTGTTGCCGTCGGCCATGATGGGGGCGGAGCAGGGGACGGGAGGCTCGCTGCCAGCTGCCCTCGATCGGAGGAGCCATCGCCGTCCGCCAGGAGGCGGAGGAGCGTCGAGCCGCCCCCCAACGGATGTCCAGTGCCATCGCATGGCACCGCGAGTGACTCTCAGCTGGTTGAGGACCGAGCGGCAGTGTGTCCGGGAACCGGATCAAGAATTTTTTTGTTTGTTTGTTTGTTTCTCCTCTCTCCCCTCTCTCGTCTCTGTCGCTCCTCATGCTTCCGTCTCCTTTTCTCTCGCCTCGTCTGTCCATACCCCCAGGTACCGCAGCCGCCGTGATCGGTCCCCCCACGGGAGGGGGGGGGGGAGTAGGCGCAGCCTCGGTGGTACCCCCCGGCCTGCGAGGGGCGATGGGGGTATGTGGCGAGCAGGACGAGGTCGAGGGCCGTGGGAGGACGGCACGAGGCCGGTGGCGTGATTGCAAATGCGCGACACCTGCGCGACGCACCGGTCTCGCATCTCTCACGGAGGAGCGGAAGCATAAAGGAGGAGCGACGACAGTGAAGAGCGAGAGAGGACAGGCCTGATTTTATTTGATGTTGTGTTTTGTTTTCTGTTTGGTGTTGCCAGCAGTCGTCCGTGAGGGGCTGCTGGCTTTTACTTTCATTTTGTATTTGTTTTATTTTGATTAAAAATGTTTGAGTGTTCGCCGGTTCCCGCCTCCTTCTTCCCATAGCATCTAAACCTCGTTACATAAGACAAACCTAGTAAAAATGAATGCAGTCTATACACTGACTTGGCAGCTCTGTGAAATGTAATACAACAGTGCCACCTACTGTCTAAATGCATTAACATTAAAAGAGTGAGGTGAAAATCTTTTGCATAGACATAAGTAAATGGGTTTGTCAATTAGCCTGAAATAAAAAAAAATAAAAAAAAAATCAGATCTTGTGCATCCTCACATTGGAGTCTCGAGTTAATGTACAAAGTTTGGTTTCGATACGTGACAGAGTTCCTGAGATATGGACGACTTCCTGTTTGGCGACTACGCCGCTGATTTCGTTTGGCTGTGACGGGCAAACGCTTCCGAAAATCAAAAATCCTTCTTGTAACTTTGATGAGGCTTTGTCCAAGGATCGGGTACGTCTAGTTTCGTGAAGTTCGCACCAAATTTGTGACCTGTGAAACTTTAGTTTCGCTTTCTGTTCAATCCACTATGGCGGACAAACGACATGGACTTGTGATGTCATCTTCGCGAGCAACTTACACCAGTGCTGACCGGACGTTTTAAAGTTGGAATGGTGTCTCTGTCTCAAAGGGCCTAGGCGCAGGAGCTGGCCAAAATTTTTCTCCCGGGAATAATAATAATAACTAGAAAAGTGCATTTCCGGAGGAACTGCAAAGTGTACTTGCTCTGGTGCGGTTCACTAACGTTAGCAGGTAGTGGATAAGGGTGCGTTGAAGTTTGCTTGATGTGAGAATTTCAACAATAGTACTTTTTTCAAGATTGTGCATATAAAGTTAGGCAAGGCCAAACAGCGTTATCCATTTTGTTGCGATTGCATCGCTAGAGTAAGCTAATAGTGAAACTGATAGCGTTCTTCATTTAATTACAATATGAGGACTGACGGTAGGCTATAAAAATCAGCGTTTCTGTGTAGGTGATGACAGTCTTCATTTACTGTATCCAATAAGCCAATACAAAACTTACCCAGCTGTTCTGTGGTTGAGTGTTCCCTTTGATTAGGAACAAATTTACTATCTCAAATTAAGGTCAACCGTAATTAGCGATGCTTTGATTGCTGCTGTCAAGATGGTTGTCATCACCTACACAGAAACCCTGATTTTTATAGCCTACCGTCAGTCCTCATATTGTAATTAAATGAAGAACGCTATCAGTTTCACTAGCTTACTCTAGCGATGCAATCGCAAAACATGGATAACGCTGTTTGGCCTTGCCTAACTTTATATGACATATGTGCCATATGCTAGAGTTACACATCCCGTTGCCATTTCAGGGCTTGAATTTCGGTGCGGGAATGTGGGGATTGCGCATTTACATGAATAAGCAAAATGCTTTTTAATGTCCCGCGGAAACCCTGGCTGATCATAGCTGTACAGGGCGCCTTATTATTTTTCATCTCCATAAATATATCTAGTAGTAAAGCCAAGGCCGTAACCAGGGTTTGAAAATTAATGAGGTCTGGGGTGAGGTGCAGGGCCGGATTAAGAATTCAGAGGCCCCTGGGCACAATGTCTTGTAGGCCCCCCCTAAGGCAGGCCAAATGTATAGTTTGTCCAAGTACATTTTAGGACATTAAAAGGATCTTTGTTGTACTATGCTGGAGTAAAGTTAATAAATTATCGTTCTTTCCCATAGGATTTTTAAAACTATGTTGGGTAAACCTCTGTCCCTCTAGGGGGGTTCGGGGACATGCTCCCCCGCAAGAAAATTTTGTACATTTTAAAGTTAAATGCATCAGTCTGGTCAGGCCCGGCGTCAAGGGGGGGCTTGGGGGGGCTTAGCCCCCCCTAAGATGATCTCAAGCCCCCCTTGCGGTGATCTGAATGATGATTATGTGACTGAGCGTTTGTGCAGGGTTCGCCTAAACACTTTATGAATAAGATAACAATAAACGAGAACTGCCTGAACTGTTCTTTACTTTAGGCTATTAAACGTCTTTTCACACACATGTGAGAGGAAAATCCGAAGACCGTGACACCCCAAGTACGCAATGCATGACCTTAATTGCCTATCTACTAGCCCCGAGGTTAAAATGCATTGCACACATAGAACGAGCGCCAGCACATCCAGAATTAATGTGCATATACACAATCAAACATAAGGTCTGTTACAATTATGAGGCTACTTTTATTATCAAATCAATATTAGGCTACAATTAATTAGCCCCGCAATAATCTCATAGCGCATCACTGCATAACCGACGCGCAGCGATGAAGATGTTATATTAGTCCTCATTTAAAAAACAACGTGTTTAACATGAAATAATTCTCATTTTTTTCACCATGGGCCACAAGAGAAATATTAAGAAAATAAATTAAGGTTAGGCCTATACGTTATCAGCACATGTTAAGTAGATTCAGCTCTCATCGGTCAGTTTTTAGTTTGACTTTCTATAGTGAAAAATTGAATGGGATTTGATAGTACTTCTCCACCGACATAACTCACCTTCGCTCAAATTGCTCGCCTTCATAGTTTAAAACGCAAATATGTCAAATGTTGCGACGTGACGTTTTTCTTTTTCAACAATTGCGCAGAATGATGGACAACAATCACATTTCGCCGCGATATCCCCACGAAATATTTCCAATCACATTTCGCGCACGTCTTATTAAACCCCCCAAACCCCCCCCCCCCCCCCCACCCACCCCGTCGTCGTCACGCAAGCCCACCTAAAAATTGTAAAAGCCACCCCAAGTAGTTTGTCCTGGAGCCGGGACTGAGTCTGGTGCACTTTGAGAGCTCAAAATTAAGAGCTTCAACGGGCTTCAACCATAGACTGTAAAAAAATGGCTTCAACCCATGAACTGTGCACAAAGAAAAAGCATTGACTTGTACCTGGACATTAAAGAGGGCTCACACATATTTTTTAGTTATGATATAGAGTCTCAGTCTACATTAAATTATCACTGGTGTTTTAGGACGCCAAACAATTAGTATAATAATATAATAATGATTTATATAATTATTCCTATGACATAAAATAGCCTATAAACGTACTGTATTAAATGAAAATGAATATTTCAAAAGTATATTTTACATTACACTAAAGGAAAATTACAATACTTTTGTCCTAATGTCTTCTTCACTTGCAAGAAATAAACTCTTTGATCGCGTGAGCAAAGTGCGCACTTTTCTTTAAATCACGCAGCACAAACATAATGCCTATATAGGATACTTAAAGTCTTGTGCTGTTTTATAAAGCACAAAACCATATCACGGTTTCGATTTTAGTTCGTTGGCAAAATATAACGCTAGAGACCTTTATGTTAGCTATACATTTTACATCTCATGTGTATTGGGAAAAGGGAGAAGAGCGAGTTCGGCAAAAGGCGGATTCGAACTCGAGTCGAACGCGTCAAAAACTACTTAGTTTTAAGCACCTCACGCACGCTCTCAAGCCCCGTTCACTGTTCTACCTTCTCGCAGCAACATGAATTGCAAACACACATGTGACGTGGTTTAAACGGCTAATTAATCATTCAGAGAGCTTGAAATTTTATTTTTTAATACAAAAAAATTACCGAGGTCCGGACCTCGGTGAAATCATAGCTGGCTACGGCCACGAGTAAAGCTAATGCAAGGGCTAGAAATCTATTCATCTTTTGATGATACTTCCTTGTCATCATGGCGATCGGAGTTCACGGTTGCATAGCAACGACAGACGCCACGGGACAGCAAGCGCTTGTGGAAAGGAGAGAGCGGCGCGCTCGCGCTTTCCACTTGTTTTTACACATCTAGAGAGACGTTGTTGATTGTTTGAGCATGTGACTGCACGTTTCTCCTTGTTTTCTGTTGTTATGCGCAGCATATTTCCCGCGCGCACAAACACAGCCACAGACAATTAATTGTTCGGTTAGCGAAGAAGACCGAATGTATGATGCATAGGCTAATAATCTTTAGACCCCCCCCCCCCCCCCCCCCCATGTGACCCATGTAAGCGGTGGAATTCCCTCCCAGTTTAAAAAACGAAATTCAGGCCCTGCATTTATTAAGGCAAACCTAGTAAAAACTAATGCAGTCTATACACTGACTTGGCAGCTCTGTGAAATGTAATACAACAGTGCCACCTACTGTCTAAATGCATTAACATTAAAAGTCTGAGTTGAAACCTAGACATAGGTAAATGGGTTTGTCAATTAGCCTGAAATAAAAAAATAAATTAAACAATTCAGATCTTGTACATCCTCACCTTGGAGTCTCGAGTTAATGTACAAAGTTTGGTTTCGATACGTGACAGCGTTCCTGAAATATGAACTACTTCCTGTTTTGGCAACTACGCCGCCGATTTCGTTTGGCTGTGACGGGCAAACGCTTCCAAAAATAAAAAATCCTTCTAGTAACTTTTGTAAGGCTTGCTCCAAGGATCATGTACGTCTAGTTTCGTGAAGTTCGGACCAAATTTGTGACCTGTGAAACTTTAGTTTCGCTTTCTGTTCAATCCACTATGGCGGACGAACGACATGGACTCGTGATGTCATCTTCGCGAGCAACTTACACCGGTACTGACCGAACGTTTTAAAGTTGGAACGGTGTCTCTGTCTCAAAGGGCCTAGGCGCAGGAGCTGGCCAAAATTTTTCTCCCGGGAATAATAATAATAACTAGAAAAATGCATTTCCGGAGGAACTGCAAAGTGTGCTTGCTCGGGTGCAGTGCACTAACGTTAGCAGGTAGTGGATAGATGCGAGATGCGAGAAAAATGCGAGAATGCGAGAAAAAAGATGTCAAACTGTCTTTTATTTTCGAATTTAATTCCTCAATCAGCGCTGGACCGGCATTTTCTGTCTTCCGCTGAGCCCTGGCCGTAGACAGATCATGTGTTTTACCCTGTCAATGCAGTGGTCTGCGTTGCGCTGATCCTATTCACACTATCGAGTGTAGGTGCAGCATTCTAACATTGAGTCACAATGAGCTGTTTATGAAGAAATTATCCGCTTCCTAATTCATTTTAATCACGAAATTGAAACATTAAAAAACAATTTGCTCTTTATGGTGTGCGTGTGATAGAGCGCGGCAGCAACGAACCATCAGCTTGCAGCGTAACAACATTGAATGCTCGGCCGAAAAGCTGATCATAGCTGTACAGGGCGCCTTATTATTTTTCATCTCCATAAATATATCTAGTAGTAAAGCTAATGCAAGGGCTAGAAATCTAGTAATCTTTTGCTGATACTTCCTTAGCTGTGTCTGAAACCGCTCACTCGTTCACTAATCCCTACATAGTGAATGGCAGTTGAGTGCACTACATCAGCAAAGAATTTGGACGCTGACATAATTATCACGCGCCAGAGAGCTCGGACAATTTGTCATAAACATTACCTACCCATCTTTAATATTTCTTTTTTTGGCTGTATGAATTGTATGTAACCATTGTATGCATGTATTTTTCACGTTTATTGCGTTATTTGATTAAAAAAAAAGATAATAAAAACACTTGCTTGTCATATTTATTTACTTTTTTCATTTATATGTGAAAATAAAAGAGAACAAAACACTACACAACACATTTGATTTTTCAAATATAGATATAACGGTATATATAAATAAATAACCAGGCGTCTGGTCTTATTAATGATTGTTTTCTAACTCGCGTGCATCGTTGCCATGGTGACATTTTTGTTTATTTTTCATTTGCGCTCTATCGCCTTATCGTGTTGGATTGTGGGAAATAGTTTCTCAGCAAGTGTACATCGTATGTACACTCGAATTCAGAGAGGATTGTGGATAAAAGTAGTGAAGAATGTAGGGAATGATGTCGTTCACTCAGAATTCGGACACCACTACAAAATGGCCGACACCCTAAATAGTGCACTATATAGTGGATAGGGAGCGATTTCAGACACAGCTCTTGTCATCATGGAGAGCGCAGTTCATGGTTGCATAGCAACGACAGACGCCACAGGAGAACAAGCGAAAGGAGACAGCGGCGCGGTCGCGCTTTCCACTTGTTTTTACACATCTAATGTGCGTTCCATTCGACAGGGTCCATATGCAATGTTCACTGCTCCCCTACTCCCTGAGCACGGTATATCAGTTGAAGTGGACTTCACTGACAATAACCGCTCATTTGAAATGCCCAGCAAATGTCATCAAAGAAAGTCAACGACGGAGTCGCGCAGATTATGATATAACAAATATATATAGGACTACATTAATATTTTAATTTTTTTATTATTATATTATATATTTACAATTATATTGCACTATTTTACAACTACCTAAAATAAAATCACTTTACTTCACAAACTAGCTAAGCTGGCTGCATTCACTGAGGTAAATTATAATCATCAAAAATAGTATATGTAATATTCACAACAATAACCGTTAAAAATACTGTCATTTGTATAACAATGGCGAAATGTATTACTTACACACATACGTAAACTCCTCCATCGTTAGTTATGACCGTTCTGACTGGTGATGACGTGGTGCGCGAAAGTTGGGTGTGTGATCATCGCTCTCCACTTCCTGTGAAGTGATGTATCGATGTTCCCTTATTCCCTATGCCGTGCTCAGTGCCCTTCGAACTGAACATGTTCGCTCCCTTCGGATTAGACTCTAACTTAAGATGGCGGAATACCCTGTGAAGTCCACTTCGCAATCCACAACGCACCTCTAGAGCGACGTTGTTGATTGTTTGAGCATGTGACTGCGCGTTTCTCCTTGTTTTCTATTGTTATGCGCAGCATATTTCCCGCGCGCACAAACACAGCCACGGACAATTAATTGTTTGTTCGGTTATCGAAGAAGAGCATGATGTATTTTGTATAAAGTTTTTTTTATTTTTTACTAACTGCTTTGAGGATTGGAAATGCACAATTCATGCATACAAATCTGTATATATTAATAAATGAAGATGATTAAAATAGACCAATGCAAAAAACGAAATTCAGGCCCTGCATTTATTAAGACAAAGCTAGTAAAAATGAATGCAGTCTATACACTGACTTGGCAGCTCTGTGAAATGTAATACAACAGTGCCACCTACTGTCTAAATGCATTAACATTAAAAGAGTGAGGTGAAAATCTTTTGCATAGACATAAGTAAATGGGTTTGTCAATTAGCCTGAAAAAAAAAAAAAAAAAAAAAAAAATCAGATCTTGTGCATCCTCACATTGGAGTCTCGAGTTAATGTACAAAGTTTGGTTTCGATACGTGACAGCGTTCCTGAAATATGAACTACTTCCTGTTTTGGCGACTACGCCACTGATTTCGTTTGGCTGTGACGGGCAAACGCTTCCGAAAATCAAAAATCCCTCTAGTAACTTTTGTGAGGCTTGGTCCAAGGATCATGTACGTCCAGTTTCGTGAAGATCGGACCAAATTTGTGACCTGTGAAACTTTAGTTTAGCTTTCTGTTCAATCCACTATGGCGGACGAACGACATGGACTTGTGATGTCATCTTCGCGAGCAACTTACACCGGTACTGACCGGACGTTATAAAGTTGTAACGGTGTCTCTGTCTCAAAGGGCCTAGGCGCAGGAGCTGGCCAAATAGCTGGGGGGGGGGTTGCCAAATGATGTAAAATTTTGTAATGTTTTTTTTTTTTTATCTTGTACATCCTCACATTGGAGTCTCGAGTTAATGTACAAAGTTTGGTTTCGATACGTGACAGCGTTCCTGAAATATGAACTACTTCCTGTTTTGGCGACTACGCCGCTGATTTCGTTTGGCTGTGACGGGCAAACGCTTCCGAAAATCAAAAATCCTTCTAGTAACTTTTGTGAGGCTTGGTCCAAGGATCATGGACGTCTAGTTTCGTGAAGTTCGGACCAAATTTGTGACCTGTGAAACTTTAGTTTCGCTTTCTGTTCAATCCACTATGGCGGACAAACGACATGGACTCGTGATGTCATCTTCGCGAGCAACTTACACCGGTACTGACCGTACGTTTTAAAGTTGGAACGGTGTCTCTGTCTCAAAGGGCCTAGGCGTAGGAGCTGGCCAAAATTTTTCTCCCATGAATTATAATAACTCGAAAAGAGTTATGCGTGACTGCACGTTTCTCCTTGTTTTCTATTGTTATGCACAGCATATTTCCCGCGCGCACAAACACAGCCACAGACAATTAATTGTTCGGTTAGCGAAGAAGACCGAATGTATGATGCATAGGCTAATAATCTTTAGTTGCCCCCCATGTGACCCATGTTAGCGGTGGAATTCCCTCCCAGTTTAAAAAATGAAATTCAGGCCCTGCATTTATTAAGGCAAATATGGGGCGCCGTTTGTAAAGCGGCTCACGCTGAAAATAACAGCAACATTTTGTCACATTTAGCTTCAAACAATGTTTAAAAAACTGGTATGAATTTTTGACGGTCACTTTTTACCACATTTACAACAATATTTGTCAACTTAGAGATATTTTAAATAGTTAAATCTAAATATTAAATGTTACACCTACATGTTAAATGTTAAATCTAAATGCTAAATCTAAATCTAAATGTTAAATATAAATCTAAATGTTAAATATAAATATAAATCTAAATGTTAAATCTAAATATTAAATCTAAATCTAAATGTTAAATCTAAATGTTAAATGTTAAATCTAAATCTAAATGTTAAATCTAAATATTAAATCTAAATCTAAATGTTAAATCTAAATGTTAAATCTAAATCTAAATGTTAAATCTAAATGTTAAATCTAAATCTAAATGTTGAATCTAAATCTAAATGTTAAATCTAAATGTTAAATCTAAATGTTAAATCTAAATGTTAAATCTAAATCTAAATCTAAATGTTGAATCTAAATCTAAATGTTAAATCTAAATCTAAATGTTGAATCTAAATGTTTGGGGTGAAACTAAATATTTAACTAATATGCAAATTCAAAATGCCGGTAACAGGAAGTGCCAAAATAAAAGCTCGAGGTGGTCAGTGTGTGTTTATAGCATGGTTTATAGTGTCAAATAACGAATAAAAAACATCTCATCCGAGGAAATGGACTCTTGGACATAGATTATCGTGATAATAACTACATAAAATAATAAACACGTTTGGAGAAACTGTATTTGAAGAGTAGGCTAGTGTCACTTTTATGAAAAGTGCGGGACTTATGACCTGTAGCCATAATAGCCAGCCACTAGGGGGCTCACTTTGACTGAATGTCATGTCATTACTCTGTCATCACGATACTCTACAGTTTCTCCAAACTTGTTTATTATTTTAGGTAGTTATTATCGTTATATTATAGTTATTATTATGAGATGGTTTTTATTCATTATTTGACACTATAAACCATGCTATAAACACACACTGACCACCTCGAGCTTTTATTTTGGCACTTCCGGCATTTTGAATTTGCATATTAGTTAAATATTTAGTTTCACCCAAAACATTTAGATTCAACATTTAGATTTAGATTCAACATTTAAATTTAGATTTAGATTTAACATTTAGATTTAACATTTAGATTCAGATTTAACATTTAGATTTAACATTTAGATTTAGATTTAATATTTAGATTTAACATTTAGATTTAGATTTAGATTTAACATTTAACATTTAGATTTAACATTTAGATTTAGATTTAATATTTAGATTTAACATTTAGATTTAGATTTAACATTTAGATTTAACATTTAGATTTAATATTTAGATTTAACATTTAGATTTAGATTTAACATTTAACATTTAGATTTAACATTTAGATTTAGATTTAACATTTAGATTTATATTTAGCATTTAGATTTAATATTTAACATTTAGGTGTAACATTTAATATTTAGATCTAACTATTTAAAATATCTCTAAGTTGACAAATATTGTTGTAAATGTGGTAAAAAGTGACTGTCAAAAATTCATACCAGTTTTTTAAACATTGTTTGAAGTTAAATGTGACAAAATGTTGCTGTTATTTTCAGCGTGAGCCGCTTTACAAACGGTGCCCCATAGGCAAACCTAGTAAAAACTAATGCAGTCTATTCACTGACTTGGCAGCTCTGTGAAATGTAATACAACAGTGCCACCTACTGTCTAAATGCATTAACATTAAAAGTCTGAGTTGAAACCTAGACATAGGTAAATGGGTTTCAATTAGCCTGAAAAAAAAAAAAAAAATCAGATCTTGTACATCCTCACATTGGAGTCTCGAGTTAATGTACAAAGTTTGGTTTCGATACGTGACAGCGTTCCTGAAATATGAACTACTTCCTGTTTTGGCGACTACGCCGCCGATTTCGTTTGGCTGTGACGGGCAAACGCTTCCGAAAATCAAAAATCCTTCTAGTAACTTTTGTGAGGCTTGGTCCAAGGATCATGTACGTCCAGTTTCGTGAAGTTCGGACCAAATTTGTGACCTGTGAAACTTTAGTTTCGCTTTCTGTTCAATCCACTATGGCGGACGAATGACATGGACTCGTGATGTCATCTTCGCGAGCAACTTACACCGGTACTGACCGAACGTTTTAAAGTTGGAACGGTGTCTCTGTCTCAAAGGGCCTAGGCGCAGGAGCTGGCCAAAATTTTTCTCCCGGGAATAATAATAATAATAATAATAACTAGAAAAATGCATTTCCGGAGGAACTGCAAAGTGTGCTTGCTCGGGTGCAGTGCACTAACGTTAGCAGGTAGTGGATAGATGCGAGATGCGAGAAAAAATGCGAGAATGCGAGAAAAAAGATGTCAAACTGTCTTTTATTTTCGAATTTAATTCCTCAATCAGCGCTGGACCGGCATTTTCTGTCTTCCGCTGAGCCCTGGCCGTAGACAGATCATGTGTTTTACCCTGTCAATGCAGTGGTCTGCGTTGCGCTGATCTTATTCACACTATCGAGTGTAGGTGCAGCATTCTAACATTGAGTCACAATGAGCTGTTTATGAAGAAATTATCCGCTTCCTAATTCATTTTAATCACGAAATTGAAACATTAAAAAACAATTTGCTCTTTATGGTGTGCGTGTGATAGAGCGCGGCAGCAACGAACCATCAGCTTGCAGCGTAACAACATTGAATGCTCGGCCGAAAAGCTGATCATAGCTGTACAGGGCGCCTTATTATTTTTCATCTCCATAAATATATCTAGTAGTAAAGCTAATGCAAGGGCTAGAAATCTAGTAATCTTTTGCTGATACTTCCTTAGCTGTGTCTGAAACCGCTCACTCGTTCACTAATCCCTACATAGTGAATGGCAGTTGAGTGCACTACATCAGCAAAGAATTTGGACGCTGACATAATTATCACGCGCCAGAGAGCTCGGACAATTTGTCATAAACATTACCTACCCATCTTTAATATTTCCTTTTTTTGGCTGTATGAATTGTATGTAACCATTGTATGCATGTATTTTTCACGTTTATTGCGTTATTTGATTAAAAAAAAAGATAATAAAAACACTTGCTTGTCATATTTATTTACTTTTTTCATTTATATGTGAAAATAAAAGAGAACAAAACACTACACAACACATTTGATTTTTCAAATATAGATATAACGGTATATATAAATAAATAACCAGGCGTCTGGTCTTATAAATGATTGTTTTCTAACTCGCGTGCACCGTTGCCATGGTGACATTTTTGTTTATTTTTCATTTGCGCTCTATCGCCTTATCGTGTTGGATTGTGGGAAATAGTTTCTCAGCAAGTGTACATCGTATGTACACTCGAATTCAGAGAGGATTGTGGATAAAAGTAGTGAAGAATGTAGGGAATGATGTCGTTCACTCAGAATTCGGACACCACTACAAAATGGCCGACACCCTAAATAGTGCACTATATAGTGGATAGGGAGCGATTTCAGACACAGCTCTTGTCATCATGGAGAGCGCAGTTCATGGTTGCATAGCAACGACAGATGCCACAGGAGAACTTGTGGAAAGGAGACAGCGGCGCGGTCGCGCTTTCCACTTGTTTTTACACATCTAATGTGCGTTCCATTCGACAGGGTCCATACGCAGTGTTCACTGCTCCCCTACTCCCTGAGCACGGTATATCAGTTGAAGTGGACTTCACTGACAATAACCGCTCATTTGAAACGCCCTGCAAATGTCATCAAAGAAAGTCAACGACGGAGTCGCGCAGATTATAATATAACATAAATATATATAGGACTACATTCATATTTTAATTTTTAATATTATATTATATATTTACAATTATATTGCACTATTTTACAACTACCTAAAATAAAATCACTTTACTTCACAAACTAGCTAAGCTGGCTGCATTCACTGAGGTAAATTATAATCATCAAAAATAGTATATGTAATATTCACAACAATAACCGTTAAAAATACTGTAATTTGTATAACAATGGCGAAATGTATGAATACTTACACACATACGTAAACTCCTCCATCGTTAGTTATGACCATTCTGACTGGTGATGACGTGGTGCGCGAAATGACAGTTGGGTGATCATCGCTCTCCACTTCCTGTGAAGTGATGTATCGATGTTCCCTTATTCCCTATGCCGTGTGCAGTGCCCTTCGAACTGAACATGTTCGCTCCCTTCGGATTAGAATCTAACTTAAGATGGCGGAAAACCCTGTGAAGTCCACTTCGCAGTCCACTTATGGTCAAATGGCACGCACCTCTAGAGCGACGTTGTTGATTGTTTGAGCATGTGACTGCACGTTTCTCCTTGTTTTCTATTGTTATGCGCAGCATATTTCCCGCACAAACACAGCCACAGACAATGAATTGTTTGTTCGGTTAGCGAAGAAGAGCATGATGTATTTTGTATAATAATTTTTGTATAATAAGTTCCCTTTCGTTGTCACTCCGAGTTACATCGGATGACGACGAATGGGGTTTCGCTTAGAAAGCCTATCATCTTCGAGTATATAAAACGAGCCAATGGCAATGAAATGCCACGGGTCTGCGGAATTTGCATAGCGTATGTCCGCCCCACGCAGGGGGTATATAAGGAAGTGCGCGAGCAACATGCAGATATGTTTTCGCTTCGGAGCCAAGTTGATTCTTCACTCCACAGCCAATTCTGAGTTCATCTCTTCATTCTCTTGGAGACGAGCCTCTCTCCAAGTGTTGGTGTGACAGCGAGTTCCAGCGAGTGCACATTCCCTGCTTATCTGTGCAGTGATTTGCCAGAGTTTGTGTGTTCATCTCCCTGGTCGCTTCAGCATTTGTGGAGAAATCTCCTTTCACAAAAGAGCATTGCACGCGGCACGTCTTTTTAAAGATGCCTCGCCCGTGTATTTCTGGTTGCGGTCTATATGTGTCTGACTCTGATGGGCACAATCGCTGTCTTGTGTACATGCCCATCGCACGGTTGCGGTCTAGACTCAATGACCTTCGTGGTAGAGTTCCCCAGGTTGAACGCTCTGTTGCGATGCAACTGTGTCCTCAGAGTGCTTCTTCCCGTGGCGACCCAAAGCACCCCTCCAAGGCCTGTAGGTTCTCCTCCACCCTCGTGGCGAAGGCCTACAGAGCTGCGGGGCAGACAGCCTCCTCACTGCATGCCATGGCAACACTGCAAGTCTACCAGGCCCAGTTGTTGCGTGACATGCACGAGGGGAGGACTGACCCAGCACTCTTCGATGAGTTGCGTGCCACCACCGACCTCGCTCTCCGGGCGACGAAGGTGACCGCACGCTCGCTGGGTCAGGTGATGTCCACATGTGTGGTCCAGGAACGACACCTGTGGCTCAACCTGGCTGATATGCGGGAGGCCGAGCGGACCCGGTTCCTCGACACCCCCATATCCCAGGCTGGCCTCTTCGGCGGCACAGTCGAGGACTTTGCCCAGCAGTTCTCGACTGCCCAGAAGCAGACTGAGGCTTTAAAACATGTCCTGCCCCGGCGGCCCGCTGCTTCGGCAGCGCAGTCGTCGGCACAGGTGCCTCAGCCTGCTCGCCGCCGAGGGCGCCCTCCTGTGGCTCCCGCCCCTCTCGACCGGCCTCAGCAGTCATCTGCCTCCGGCCCGCGTCGTGGAGGAAGCCGCAGGAAGGCGCCACAGCCCTCTCCCGCCCCGCGCCCGTATGAGACTGGCTGCTCAGAGATGGTTTTGAGTTCTTTTCAGGAGCCGGTAGCAGGGCCGCCCCTTCCCCCGGGGGAGAATCCTTGGTTATCCCATTCCCGCTGCTCGTCCCACGACGGGCAGCACCCTAAAATGGTTAAAGAAAGAACTCACTCTCCCATCTCTGAGCACACAGAGTTCTCGGATGACAGTGCGCACCGCTCACGAGCCCCGCCACTCTCACCCCCCTCTGTCGCCAGACCCCTGCCAGAGCACGCCCCCGTGGGACGCTGGTCCTCCCCTGGCCTCCTCTGGCAGGACGCGGCTAATGACCATGCCCCCGCACCGGGCCGCTATGCCACCCACGCCTGGGCCTGTCATTCCGCCTCACTGCACCACCGACGGTACGTCTGTACGGACCGTATGACCCCGCTGGTTCAGTTTCTGGGAGCCTGGTTAGAGCTTCCCGGTCTGTCCCGCTGGGGCGCGAGGACCATCAGGCTCGGCTACACGATTCAGTTCGCGCGGTCTCCTCCCCGCTTCAGGGGAGTCCGCTTCACATTGGTCGGTGGCAATGCCCCTGTCATGAGAGCGGAGGTCGCCACCCTACTGACGAAGGGTGCGATCGAGACTGTCCCTCCAGCCGAAATGAGGTCCGGCTTCTACAGCCCTTACTTCATTGTACCGAAGAAATCCGGTGGGTTACGACCTATCCTGGACCTGCGCGTCTTGAACCGCTCCCTTCACAGGCTGCCGTTCAAGATGCTCACGGCCAAACTCCTTTTCGAATGCGTACGGCCACAGGATTGGTTTGCAGCGATCGACCTGAAGGACGCCTACTTCCATGTCTCCATTCTTCCTCGACACAGACCGTTTCTTCGGTTTGCTTTCGAGGGGCAGGCATACCAGTACGCGGTTCTCCCTTTCGGGCTAGCCCTGTCTCCTCGCGTCTTCACGAAGGTCGTCGAGGCAGCCCTTGTTCCCCTACGAGAACACGGGGTTCGCATCCTGAACTATCTCGACGACTGGCTGATTCTAGCTCACTCTCGAGACCAGGTTTGCGAACACAGGGACCTTGTGCTCCGGCACCTAGCTCGTCTGGGCCTTCGGGTCAACTGGGAGAAGAGCAAACTCTGCCCCGTGCAGAGGATCTCTTTTCTCGGTATGGAAATCGACTCGGTCGCCATGTGCGCGCAGCTTACGAGCGAGCGCGCGCAATCACTGCTGACTTGTCTTCGTCAGTTCGAGGGCAAGAGTGCGGTCCCACTGAAACTCTTTCAGAGGCTCCTGGGGCATATGGCATCCGCAGCCGCAGTAACGCCGCTCGGTTTGCTTCATATGTGACCGCTTCAGCTTTGGCTTCGCGATCGAGTCCTGAGGTGGGCATGGCAACACGGCAGGCTCCGGGTCCCAGTGACTCCGACCTGCTGTCAGACCTTCTCCCAGTGGTTGAACCTCAATTTTCAACGGGCCGGAGTTCCCTTAGAACGAGCTTCCAGGCATGTTGTTGTATCAACAGATGTCTCCGCCATGGGTTGGGGTGCCATGTGCAATGGACATGCTGCCGCGGGCTCATGGACAGGACCCCAGCGCCTTTGGCATGTCAATTGCCTCGAGTTGCTGGCTGTACGCCTTGCCCTGCACCGCTTTCGGGCGTTGCTCAGGGGTCAACACGTACTAGTCCGATCAGACAATACCGCCACAGTAGCGTACATCAACCGTCAAGGTGGTCTACGCTCCCGCCGTATGTCGCAACTCGCCCGCCACCTCCTCATATGGAGTCAGAAGCATCTGAGGTCGCTTCGAGCCATTTATATCCCGGGAGACCTGAACCAGGTGGCCGACGAGCTGTCTCGGCTTCGGCCTCTTGCTGGAGAATGGCGACTCCATCCCCAGTCGGTCCAGCTGATTTGGGATCAGTTCGGGGACGCACAGGTAGATCTGTTTGCCTCCCACGACTCGTCCCACTGCGACCTGTATTATTCCCTGACCGAGGGCACGCTCGGCACGGATGCACTGGCGCACAGCTGGCCGCGGGGCCTCCGCAAGTATGCGTTTCCCCCAGTGAGCCTTCTTGCGCAGACCTTGCGCAAGATCAGGGAGGACGAGGAGCAGGTAATTTTGGTTGCCCCGTATTGGCACAACCGCACCTGGTTCCCAGAACTAGTTCTCCTCGCGACAGCACCTCCCTGGCCTATTCCCCTGAGGAAGGACCTGCTTTCTCAGGGACGGGGCACCTTATGGCACCCTCGTCCCGATCCCGAGGTAGGTTTGAGTACCCTACCACCAGCGGTGGTGGCTACCATCACTTCCGCTAGAGCATCGTCCACGAGACATGTCTATGCGTTGAAGTGGAACCTCTTCGTCAACTGGTGTTCTTCTAAAAATCTTAAACCCACGAAATGCCCCATCAGTGTCGTGCTTTCCTTCCTGCAAGAAGTGTTGGAGCGAAGGCTGTCTCCCTCCACCCTGAAAGTGTATGTTGCCGCCATTGCCGCACATCACGACGCAGTTGATGGTAAGTCCTTGGGAAAGCACGACCTGATCGTCAGGTTCCTGAGGGGAGCGAGGAGACTACATCCTCCTCGTCCTCCCCTCGTACCCTCTTGGGACCTCTCAGTGGTTTTAACTGCCCTGCAGAGTGCTCCCTTTGAGCCTCTGCAATCAGTGGAGCTTAAGTTCCTGTCAATGAAGACAGCGCTCCTGGTTGCATTAGCCTCCATCAAGAGGGTAGGGGACCTGCAGGCATTTTCGGTTGACGAAGCGTGCCTGGAGTTCGGGCCGGCTAACTCTCACGTGATCCCGAGACCCCGGCCTGGATATGTGCCCAAGGTTCCCACCACACCTTTTCGAGATCAGGTGGTGAACCTGCAAGCGCTGCCTTTGGAGGAGGCAGACCCAGCCTTGGCACTGCTCTGTCCAGTACGCGCCCTCCGTGCTTACGTAGACAGAACGCAGTGTTTCAGGACCTCAGACCAGCTCTTTGTCTGTTATGGTGGGAAGCTGAAGGGAAAGGCTCTCTCCAAGCAAAGGTTGTCTCACTGGATAGTGGACGCCATTGCTTTGGCTTACCAGCAGCAAGGTCGACCATGCCCCCTTGGTGTGACGGCCCACTCCACTCGGAGTGTGGCATCCTCTTGGGCTCTAGCGCATGGCGCCTCGCTAACAGACATCTGCAGAGCTGCAGGCTGGGCGACACCTAACACATTCGTGAGATTCTACAATCTCCGAGTGGAGCCAGTTTCTTCTCATGTACTCGCCTCAACTAGCCGGTACTAGATTCTGCTCAGGTGTCTTCGCTTGCTCGCCATTCCTCTCCACGGACGGGATACGTGCGATATTCCTCAGGTGAGCCTAATAAGCCCTGAGTCTCCTCCAGCACTGACGACGTCAACGCCAGAGTTATGCCACCGGCAGCTTCGCGCTTGGCTAGGTGCCTCCATGTGCATGGTTCCCCCTCTGGGCGACCCCCACATGTGTATTTCCACTGTAAGCCTCCTTGAGCATGTGTCTTTCCCTTGGCAAGCCACCTTGCCACCCCTCGGGTTGAAATATTCCACCTGCGGCTGGACACCCCAGTGTTATTCCGTATGCAGCCCTTCGGGGTCATATGTGTATTCCAAGTCCCCCCCTTCGGGTTGGGCATGATTGCATATTTCCACTGGATATGCTTCCCAGTGTACCTTGGTATTCCTGTGTTAAGTAGGACTCCTTCGTCCGTGCTAGTCTCACGACAGGGAGCTCAGACTTACGCAGGGCACTGGAAGACAGTCGAGAGGTGGCGTGATTACACTGGGAACCCCATTCGTCGTCATCCGACGTAACTCGGAGTGACAACGAAAGGGAACGTCTCGGCTACGTATGTAACCCTCGTTCCCTGAGTAGGGAACGGAGACGTTACGTCTCCCTGCCACTTCCGCTGTACCGCTGGAACGCCTGAGTTCAGTCTCGGCTCCTCAGCGAAGACAGATCTGCATGTTACTCGCGCACTTCCTTATATACCCCCTGCATGGGGCGGAGATACGCTATGCAAATTCCGCAGACCCATGGCATTTCATTGCCATTGGCTCGTTTTATATACTCGAAGATGATAGGCTTTCTAAGCGAAACCCCATTCGTCGTCATCCGACGTAACGAGGGAACGAGGGTTACATACGTAACCGAGACGTTTTTTTTTTTTTTTTGTTATTAACTGCTTTGAGAACTGGAAATGCACAATTCATGCATACAAATCGGTATATATTAATAAATGAAGATGATTAAATTAGACCAATGCAAAAAACGAAATTCATGCCTGCATTTATTAAGACAAACCTAGTAAAAACGAATGCAGTATACACTGACTTGGCAGCTCTGTGAAATGTAATACAACAGTGCCACCTACTGTCATAATGCATTAACATTAAAAGTGTGAGGTGAAACCTAGACATAGGTAAATGGGTTTGTCTATTAGCCTGAAAAAAAAAAAAAAAAATTCAGATCTTGTGCTTCCTCACATTGGAGTCCCGAGTTCATGTACAAAGTTGGGTTTCGATACGTGACAGAGTTCCTGAGATATGGACGACTTCCTGTTTGGCGACTACGCCGCTGATTTCATTTGGCTGTGACGGGCAAACGCTTCCGAAAATCAAAAATCCTTCTAGTAACTTTTGTGAGGCTTAGTCCAAGGATCATGTACGTCCAGTTTCGTGAAGTTCGGACCAAATTTGTGACCTGTGAAACTTTAGTTTCGCTTTCTGTTCAATCCACTATGGCGGACAAACGACATGGACTCGTGATGTCATCTTCGCGAGCAACTTACACCGGTACTGACCGGACGTTTTAAAGTTGGAACGGTGTCTCTGTCTCAAAGGGCCTAGGCCAGGGGTCGGCAACCCGCGGCTCTAGAGCCGCATGCGGCTCTTAAGCGCCGCCCTAGTGGCTCCCTGGAGCTTTTTTAAAAAATATGAAAATGGAAAAAATATTTCTTGTTTTAATATAATTTCGGTAGGAGGAAAAACATGACAAACATTCTTAACCCTTTCCCACGTACGATCACATCGGTCGGTGTGATTAGAACGGTCAGTGCATGACGTGATCAACTGCTAAATTCAAATGTGCTCTCACGCGTTGGCTGGCGCTGAGCCAGAGACAGGCGCGCTCGGCTCAGAGCTGTCATATATCACAACTTTTCAGTGTTTTCAACCACATAATGTTTATTTTAGGTTTCAGACATATAAATACAAAAAAAAAAATACATTTAGAGTTTGTAAAATACACACTGATGTTAAAAGAAGAGGCAATAATAATCCTTTTCCATTATAATTAGACACGTTTTATTCATATCAGATACATATTGTGTAAGTAACTTTAAAGTTTACTCTATTCTTCTCCCAGTTCACCAGGGGCCTCATGTACAAAGACTTGCGTTGAATTCATTCTAAAACATTGCGTACGGACAAAGCTGTAAATGTGCGTACGCACAAAAAAACCCAGATGTATGAATCTCTGCGTACGAAGGATCCCACGCATATTCTCTTTGTACATCCCAGTTAACGTAAAATTGAGCGCACATGCACGAGCACAATGCCCTACCCAGTCTCCTCCCTTTAATTAAATTAATTTAAATATGGTAATGAGTCCACTTTGGCAAAAGAAAGCAGTAAGAAAATGGCGGCAAGAAACGAAACTTTACAGAAAGTGAATTGGAGGTGCTACTATCTGAGGTAGAAACGAAAAAAATAAAAAAATAATTTGGAACTTTGTCCTCCGGAATTAATAACAAAAGGAAAAAATATGAGTGGGAGAGTTTGGCTGATGCCGTCAATGCGATGGGCTCTGAAAGTCGCACTGTAGTAGACAGTACAGTTGAGACACTTTTTGCGTTTTGATTTTTCACACAAAATTAGACACTGAAAAGAAGTGAATTTCCACATGACATGCCACATGACATTTCATTAGCTTGTAGACTAAGATATTATCAATCAATAATACCCACCAGTAGTTTATATTTTCCACAATTATCTCATAAAAATAAGGTGCTTTTTGTCTTAACTTTGTCTCAACTGTACCCATATGTGGTACAGTTGAGACAGTGCATGGTACAGTTGAGACACCCATTTTTAATGATGTAAAGGTAACTAACCATTCATTGTAAATATAAAAAATAAAGACAAATAAAGAAAATAACAATTGGGCAACATTTTTGTTTATTCCTCCATTTATATTCATTCATTTTATTTAAATTAGCACTGGTTAAAATGTATAAAGCAGGAACAAGATATGTAACAACAATATTTATTAATAATACACAGTTTAAATATCACAAATATCAAATTATATTTTCATTTGCGTCCTATGCTGGCTAATTACGACGTTTAACCTGTTATTATAACACTGAACAACTAAACAGTGTGTTTCCTAATAGAACTCTATCGGAACTCTCTACTAGATATGGGTCTCAACTATCCCCCGCTGGCCACCTCGCACATTTCTCTAAATTTTGCAATTACCTTGCATGATACAATGTCATGAAATATGCCAGTTTTTAGGGCACAGAATAACGTTTGTGGTGATACCAGTTACGTTTAACAGTCACATAAGGATAATAAGCTATTCATTGTGGAGAGTTCATGGTGAAGTGAACGTCATATCTTAGAAAAAAAGAAAAAAAAAATTTCCCGATATCTTTGGATCGGAGATGCGTCCGTTGTTCAAATTTCCCATGATCAAAGAGGACACTAATACGCACGTGCACAGCAAAAAATCACAACTTGTGCTTGCTGCAAACGCAAGTTATTTAAGGTGTCTCAACTGTACACATGTCTCAACTGTACACGGCCCACCCTAAATAACCCTGATATAAAGGTGGACGTTACCATAGACTAAGGGTTGTATCAGTTTGCATGCTTTTATATGTTCTTACTTAATTGCATAATTAATAGAAAATTCCCATAAGGCTTGTGTGACAATATATGTCAATTATTTTATAAATTGCTAATTTATAGCAATGCTTAGACTTGTAGAACAATTCGTTGTTTAATGTTTGCAACTTCACTTCATTGCCTGTAAGAGTCGCCAACGGACAAAAACAATGAGAAATGTACGTACGCCAGACATGAAATTGGCGTGGAGGAACGCACATTCTCGCGTTAATTTCACTGTTAGTACATACGACCGTGAGCGTGAAAGCTGGCGTACGCAAAGTTTTTGTGCGTACGCAAGATTGATACATGAGGCCCCAGCCACTTACTTTTACGTATTTCGGGAGAAGTGGATGAATTCACATGTTGTAAATCCAACAGATCCGATTCTCTGAACTGCGTCTGCGGCACAAACTAAGATGGCGGCGCCCATCGCGCATACAGCTCAACTAACTCGATCGTTATAAAGGTGTTTAAACAACAAAACACTTCCAATTGCATATATTTGACAATCGGAATATCAGATATTTCATGCCATATCTAACAAATTTGTGAATATTTTAAATAAAAAAGGAAAAATGACAAAAGCAGATCATCATTCATTCAGCTCTGTTGCTGCTGCGGTGTGTCACGTGACACGCAATGACGCGTCACCATGGAAACCATAAAGTGACACATTCTAAATAACGGTCGCCTTGAAAAACTCACGGGTCAGTCAGAACATTTTAAACTTACGTGTGAAAGGGTTAAAGTTTTTCAACGTTGTAAACATAATACACGAATAAATAAATCGAAACATAATACATTAAAATTATAATGGAAGTTAAACTTAAAGCACGATCGTACAGCAGAGTAGTCACGTGGTGCGTCATTCTCTCCAGGATGCGCTGCAGGGAAAATAAACATAATCATGAACGCTCACTATGTATTTGTAGCCTACTTATCATTTTGATACTAGGGGGATAATAACGCTAATATAGACACTTGCAGCATGTGTTGCCTTCATTATAAGGCTTATAAGGCTTTTAATTTTTTGCGGCTCCAGACAGATTTTTTATTTTTTTTTGGTCCAATATGGCTCTTTCAACATTTTGGGTTGCCGACCCCTGGCCTAGGCGCAGGAGCTGGCCAAATAGCTGGGGGGGGGGGGGGGGGGGGGGGTCAAATGATGTAAAATTTTGTAATGTTTTTTTTTTTTTTTGTTATCTTGTACATCCTCACATTGGAGTCTCGAGTTAATGTACAAAGTTTGGTTTCGATACGTGACAGCGTTCCTGAAATATGAACTACTTCCTGTTTGGCGACTACGCCGCCGATTTTGTTTGGCTGTGACGGGCAAACGCTTCCGAAAATCAAAAATCCTTCTAGTAACTTTTGTGAGGCTTGGTCCAAGGATCATGGACGTCTAGTTTCGTGAAGTTCGGACCAAATTTGTGACCTGTGAAACTTTAGTTTCGCTTTCTGTTCAATCCACTATGGCGGACGAACGACATGGACTTGTGATGTCATCTTTGCGAGCAACTTACACCGGTACTGACCGTACGTTTTAAAGTTGGAACGGTGTCTCTGTCTCAAAGGGCCTAGGCGCAGGAGCTGGCCAAAAATTTTCTCCCGGGAATAATAATAACTACAAAAGTGCATTTCCGGAGGAACTGCAAAGTGTGCTTGCTCTGGTGCGGTTCACTAACGTTAGCAGGTAGTGGATAAGGGTGCGTTGAAGTTTGCTTGATGTGAGAATTTCAACAATAGTACTTTTTTCAAGATTGTGCATATAAAGTTAGGCAAGGCCAAACAGCGTTATCCATTTTGTTGCGATTGCATCGCTAGAGTAAGCTAATAGTGAAACTGATAGCGTTCTTCATTTAATTACAATATGAGGACTGACAGTAGGCTATAAAAATCAGCGTTTCTGTGTAGGTGATGACAGTCTTCATTTACTGTATCCAATAAGCCAATACAAAACTTACCCAGCTGTTCTGTGGTTGAGTGTTCCCTTTGATTAGGAACAAATTTACTATCTCAAATTAAGGTCAACCGTAATTAGCGATGCTTTGATTGCTGCTGTCAAGATGGTTGTCATCACCTACACAGAAACGCTGATTTTTATAGCCTACCGTCAGTCCTCATATTGTAATTAAATGAAGAACGCTATCAGTTTCACTAGCTTACTCTAGCGATGCAATCGCAAAACATGGATAACGCTGTTTGGCCTTGCCTAACTTTATATGACATATGTGCCATATGCTAGAGTTACACATCCCGTTGCCATATCAGGGCTTGAATTTCGGTGCGGGAATGTGGGGATTGCGCATTTACATGAATAAGCAAAATGCTTTTTAATGCCCCGCGGAAACCCTGGCTGATCATAGCTGTACAGGGCGCCTTATTATTTTTCATCTCCATAAATATATATAGTAGTAAAGCCAAGGCCGTAACCAGGGTTTGAAAATTAGTGAGGTCTGGGGTGAGGTGCAGGGCCGGATTAAGAATTCAGAGGCCCCTGGGCACAATGTCTTGTAGGCCCCCCCTAAGGCAGGCCAAATGTATAGTTTGTCCAAGTACATTTTAGGACATTAAAAGGAACTTTGTTGTACTATGCTGGAGTAAAGTTAATAAATTATCGTTCTTTCCCATAGGATTTTTAAAACTATGTTGGGTAAACCTCTGTCCCTCTAGGGGGGTTCGGGGACATGCTCCCCCGCAAGAAAATTTTGTACATTTTAAAGTTAAATGCATCAGTCTCTGGTGCACTTTGAGAGCTCAAAATTAAGAGCTTCAACGGGCTTCAACCATAGACTGTAAAAAAATGGCTTCAACCCATGAACTGTGCACAAAGAAAAAGCATTGACTTGTACCTGGACATTAAAGAGGGCTCAAACATATTTTTTAGTTATGATATAGAGTCTCAGTCTACATTAAATTATCACTGGTGTTTTAGGACGCCAAACAATTAGTATAATAATATAATAATGATTTATATAATTATTCCTATGACATAAAATAGCCTATAAACGTACTGTATTAAATGAAAATGAATATTTCAAAAGTATATTTTACATTACACTAAAGGAAAATTACAATACTTTTGTCCTAATGTCTTCTTCACTTGCAAGAAATAAACTCTTTGATCGCGTGAGCAAAGTGCGCACTTTTCTTTAAATCACGCAGCACAAACATAATGCCTATATAGGATACTTAAAGTCTTGTGCTGTTTTATAAAGCACAAAACCATATCACGGTTTCGATTTTAGTTCGTTGGCAAAATATAACGCTAGAGACCTTTATCCCAGCTAACACAAATACGTGACTGTTACGTAACTGCAACGTAATCTGGTGACCAAACTTTCGTCGTGGCGACGTAACTAGTTACGTCGTGGCAACCGGAAAAGTGAAATTCCTGGATTCGTTGTCACGACGTAACTTTGTAACGTTGTCAGTAAGTAACGGCGACGTCATGGCAACGTTGTGGATCGACAGTCGTGTGTTGGTAACCAGTTGGTCATTTTAGTTTTTAATAATATGGGCGGACATGCAGTGGTCTAATTTAACTTGTCCTCATTGGCCCAAAACTATTTTAGAGACTTTTTCAACAACATATAAACAATACAGACTCAAAATTTGGTTAGTTCAGTTCATTTACTATAGAACAAAGCACAAACAGTATGCAAACAGGTTATACATTTAAATGAACAAGGTTTTCCCCAAAAGCTTGGAACATCTAACTACTCCTACACATCTTCATTTCGGTGGCCCTAATAACAAAGCAAGAATAAGAAAAGAAAAATGCAAGAAAAAAAGAACAGTTGAGTGTTTTCCCATTTAACATTTAAATACACAAAGCAATTAGCACTGAAAGATAGAATCTGTTTAAGAAGACAGTTTTGTTTAAAAATCGCTCATATATTTTTCTAAACATTTTCACAAAGTTATGTTGTGGCAAGTGCATTATTTCCTTTTAAAATAATTTGATAACTTCATGACATGTATCACTATATTCTATAAAACCTATAGTTTGAAATCATTTTTTTGTACATTTAATATTACATATTATTTTGTTTTGGTTCTTCTTAAGTCATGATTACAATATCCATTTTTTAAAGGACAAGTTCACTTTTAAAATGAAAATTCTGTCATCACATACTCACCATCATGTTGTTTCAAACCTGTATGAATTTCATTCTTCTGCTGAACAGAAAAGAAGATATTTAGAAGATTATCAGTAACCAGACAGTTTTTGGGTCCCATTGACTTCCATAGTATATTTTTTTCCTACTATGTAAGTCAATGGGACCCAAAAACTGTCTGGTTACTGATAATCTTCTAAATATCTTCTTTTCTGTTCAGCAGAAGAAATTCATACAGGTTTGAAACAACATGAGGGTGAGTATATGATGACAGAATTTTCATTTTAAAAGTGAACTTCTCCTTTAACTAGGAAACTATAGGCCTATTTATGATTATTCCTGAAGGCAGAATTAAACCCCCAAATTGTCAGGTGATGGTGCAACTGTCCAAACAAATGAACAGACTAAGAAAACAATTTAAAATGGTGTCTTAATAATAAAAAAATAAAAACTATGCCATCATTTTAGGTTTGAAGCCTTTCATATAATTGTTTTTTTTATAAATATCAGTAGTTTTAAAGCTGTTGAGATAATTGAGAAACTTTTGTCCAGCAATTTGTATATTCTCAAATGTTATGAATTTACAAGGTAATAACAGTAAACATGATAATGCATCATCCAGAGGAGCCTAACTGATCTCTTTGGCAGAGTAAAAAAGTTTGTAGAGCCCTGATAAAATACTGATAAAAACTGCTAATTTCAAGTATGGGTAGGTTGGTGGTACAATACATAATATTTTTGTTGTACCACCTGACATGAAAACTTAAATTAGTTTAAACACTTTAAAATATCATTTAACATCTGAAAATTGTTTAAACACATTGTCTTCGTGAGTGTTGATGTCATTAGAAGTCTTCCCAAGTGAGGCTGGAGCCTGGATCCGAACTGGAGCTGCTGTAATCTCTAGTAAAATATGCTGAGCATCCTGAGATCGAAACAAGGAGACAACAGGAGAAAGATTAGCATTGCTGCTATTCATATTATTTCAGGCAAAAGATGGTCATGTGCACTTTTTACTATTTCATCACATAGTGCAAGATTATGAGATGTGTTAATTGAATGCTTGGCTAAAGAGATGTGTCTTTAATCTAGATTTAAATTAGGATAGTGTTTCTGGGCTCCAAACATTATCAGGAAGGTTATTCTAGAGTTATTCCCTTACATTCTATTAATAGGAAATCATCTGATATTAATGAGAAGACATGGCCTAACGAGTCAGCGTTTTAATATTTGAATACTATATATTCTTACAATGTAAACGTCCTAAACATTTCTGAGTATTATCAATGTTGAAAACAGTTGTGCTGATTAATTTTTTTTGTGTAAACCAATGTAAGTTTAATCCATTTTCTTTTTTCTCTCTCCAGGATTCATTTTTAAATAGACCCATCATATATAAACAGTAGTTTACACTACTGTTCAAATGTTTGGGTTCAATAGAGTTAAAAAAATAAAAATAAAAATCATATTTTATTCAGCAAGGATGCATTAAATTGACCAGAAGAGAGAGTAAAGATTTCTGTTTCAAATAAATGCTTTTTTTTTCATTCATCAAATAACCCTGAAAAACACAAAAATATGAAGCTGCACAGCTGTTTTTAACACTGATAATAATCATAAATGTTTCATCTATGGTTTAGTTTTACTTATTCACTTATTCATATTGCTCATACAGTGTCATTTAAGTTTGGATGTCAAAACTTTCTTAAAATAAATTAAATAAGTAATTGTAAATATGAGAATTAAAAAAAAAGAAGAAAATAACAGATGCATGGTGATATACAGTAAGTTATGTGACAAAATATTGTGAGAAAATGGATATGAAGTTATTTAATAATAATAATAATTAATAATAATAATTCATTACATTTATATAGCGCTTTACTCAGCACTCAAAGCGCTTTACATAGAAGGGGGGGATTTAATGAGCTTCCTCACTTCACCTGTTTCCAACTTCTCTGGCAGCAGCTTTCTTCAGAAATGTTGAAGTCGTGGAGCTTCCCCTCTGTTGTAGAAGGATTATTTTGTTGCTGCTGAAATCACAGAACTATTCTGATCAATTTGTGTTAACCATTGAGCTAGTTTCAGCCAATTTTCTCACTCCATGTTGTGACGTCATCGAGTACGTTTATGTTAAATACATACGTTTATGTTAAATAAATTAGCTCACTTCCAAACTAACTTATTTTTTACAAAACTATCAAAACCTCTCATCTACCCATAAGATGTGATTAAAAGCCTAAACTTTCATATCAAAAGCTCAAGCTATGAAGTTAGCATAACGTTAACGTTACCTCTTCTGAAAACGGTTGAGATGCTAACGGACTTTTTCGAAGACACTAAACCATTTCTATAACGTAAATATTCAACAGAAACATGTCAATTACAAGTAAGAGAAGTGTCAAGAACAGTTGTGTGTATTATTTGTGTGATTTTAGAGACTAAACTCACCTGAAAGCAGTGAAAACAACAGCGAGAGACGGAGATCTGCTGCTTTGTCAGTTGCAGTCAGTGGGGCGGTCTGTCGGTTTCCATGGCAACTCATCTGTTTGAGAGCGACTCGAAGGTTCACGCGCACGCGCCCGCGCCCATTGAAACTACAAAGCCACGCAACATTTATAAACATCTAGAATTATAACCTTAAGGTAATAAACCTTATAAGTAATTACTTTAATAAAATGAACGTCTTTCAAACGTATGGAATACTAAACAAACAATTGAAACAAATAAAATATTTCATAGAAATGCAGTCTGATAAGATGGTAATGAAATTACGGGCCCGTGACGTTGCAGTTCCGTTGCCAGTAAGTCATAAAATTACCAAGTTATTACGAATAGAGTACGTATCTGGAACGTTGTTGGTTATCTTATAACCTTAGAAGGACGTACTAACGACGTTGTGAGTTGGTAATATGATAGTAATGAAATTCCGGTCCCGTGACGTTGCAGTTACGTTGCCAGTAAGTCGTGAAATTACCAAGTTATTACGAATAGAGTACGTATCTGGAACGTTGTTGGTTATGTTATAACCTTAGGAGGACGTACTGACGACGTTGTGGGTTGGTAATATGATGGTAATGAAATTCCGAGCATACGACGTTGTAGTTACGTTGTCAGTTAGTAAAGTCATGACGTGACCAAAAAGTACGAATACATTACGTAACTGTTACGTCGTGTGTTAGCTGGGATGTTAGGCTATACATTTTACATCTCATGTGTATTGGGAAAAGGGAGAAGAGCGAGTTCGGCAAAAGGCGGATTCGAACTCGAGTCGAACGCGTCAAAAACTACTTTGTTTTAAGCACCTCACGCACGCTCTCAAGCCCCGTTCACTGTTCTACCTTCTCGCAGCAACATGAATTGCAAACACACATGTGACGTGGTTTAACACTAGAAGTGCCAGAATTCCATAACTACTAGAACTGCCGCAAGCAGTCATTTTGACCGCTATATTCCAAACTCTATATCTTTAATGATAAATACCCAACTGAGAGATTAATGCATTTATTGTGTTAATATGTCTTTAAAAAACAAAACAACACCAAACTGTACATTTAAACAAGTTTAATTATACATTTATAAATAAATAATATCCGTAGATGTCCTGAACAAAATGACGGAGTAGCCCATATTTGTTTTCGATCGCGTCCGCGTCCGCACCCGCCGACACACACACACACACACACACACACACACACACCAACCATATTCCAGTAGCCTATTGCATCTTGACATTGCAGCCTGTTCATTATAGCCACAATAAAATATAATAATGAAATAGTCAACCTAACATATAAAAATTCCACTGCTCTGTTTGTAGCCTATAGTAGGCTATACCTACAATTCGTACCATTTTGTGCGTGTGAAGAGGATGATTTTTTCCGTCGATATTGGATCGTGAGTGAAGTACAAAGCCTATAATAAAGAAACAGTTTAAAATCCAAATACATCGCAAATGTTGAAACATTTTGATTCTAATTAGAGAGTTACGTGAGCCTATAACGCCGCTTACTTTCACTTTCGCTTATAACGCATTTCATTTTGGCTTGTTTATAGTTATTTTTTTCATTCTTGTTCTGTTCTGAATATCATTACATTTAAATGATTTGTTGTTGAATATGTTTAGTGTATTTTTAACCACATTTTATTGTTGTGTATATTGGTTTAGCCTATAACAATACCGCGAAATTCCGTGCGGTCAATATGACCGTCTATGGCCGAAATAGGTAAATATGTTCATTTATTTTTTTGCCTTATGTGTAATTTATATGAAAAACATTTTAAATGAAAATACAGACACTTTTAGGAAAAGTCAGGTACCAGCAGCATTGTATTTATTTTTTTAACAAAGTTATTGCAGATATAAAATTCAAAACGGTCAAAATGACCGCCATGGCCGTTCTAGTGTTAAACGGCTAATTAATCATTCAGAGAGCTTGAAATTTTATTTTTGAATACAAAAAAATTACCGAGGTCCGGACCTCGGTGAAATCATAGCTGGCTACGGCCACGAGTAAAGCTAATGCAAGGGCTAGAAATCTATTAATCTTTTGATGATACTTCCTTGTCATCATGGCGATCGGAGTTCACGGTTGCATAGCAACGACAGACGCCACGGGACAGCAAGCGCTTGTGGAAAGGAGAGAGCGGCGCGCTCGCGCTTTCCACTTGTTTTTACACATCTAGAGAGACGTTGTTGATTGTTTGAGCATGTGACTGCGCGTTTCTCCTTGTTTTCTGTTGTTATGCGCAGCATATTTCCCGCGCGCACAAACACAGCCACAGACAATTAATTGTTCGGTTAGCGAAGAAGACCGAATGTATGATGCATAGGCTAATAATCTTTAGACCTCCCCCCCCCCCATGTGACCCATGTAAGCGGTGGAATTCCCTCCCAGTTTAAAAAACGAAATTCAGGCCCTGCATTTATTAAGGCAAACCTAGTAAAAACTAATGCAGTCTATACACTGACTTGGCAGCTCTGTGAAATGTAATACAACAGTGCCACCTACTGTCTAAATGCATTAACATTAAAAGTCTGAGTTGAAACCTAGACATAGGTAAATGGGTTTGTCAATTAGCCTGAAATAAAAAAATAAATTAAACAATTCAGATCTTGTACATCCTCACCTTGGAGTCTCGAGTTAATGTACAAAGTTTGGTTTCGATACGTGACAGCGTTCCTGAAATATGAACTACTTCCTGTTTTGGCGACTACGCCGCCGATTTCGTTTGGCTGTGACGGGCAAACGCTTCCAAAAATAAAAAATCCTTCTAGTAACTTTTGTAAGGCTTGCTCCAAGGATCATGTACGTCTAGTTTCGTGAAGTTCGGACCAAATTTGTGACCTGTGAAACTTTAGTTTCGCTTTCTGTTCAATCCACTATGGCGGACGAACGACATGGACTCGTGATGTCATCTTCGCGAGCAACTTACACCGGTACTGACCGAACGTTTTAAAGTTGGAACGGTGTCTCTGTCTCAAAGGGCCTAGGCGCAGGAGCTGGCCAAAATTTTTCTCCCGGGAATAATAATAATAATAATAATAATAAGAAGAAAACTTAAAAAGAACAATAAGTGTGCGCTTTCAGCAAGCACACTTAATAATAAGAAAACTTAAGAAGAACAATAAGTGTGCTGCTTTCAGCAAGCACACTTAATAACTAGAAAAATGCATTTCCGGAGGAACTGCAAAGTGTGCTTGCTCGGGTGCAGTGCACTAACGTTAGCAGGTAGTGGATAAGGGTGCGTTGAAGTTTGCTTGATCTGAGAATTTCAACAATAGTACTTTTTTCAAGATTGTGCAAAAAGGTGAAAAGTTATGTGCATTAAGAGACATATCTGCAATGTAGACTAGTGCCAATGGCATTGTTTATGTGGCTTGGTTGTTGGTTTTGAAATAATTGGTTATGAATATACAGCAGAGAGTGGGAGTGTTTTGGGTGATGCAATAGTAGCCTATTGAAAAGAAGTTGAACTTATTACTGTTGAAGTTACAACTCATATTGTAATTAAATGAAAAACGCTATCAGTTTCACTATTAGCTTACTCTAGCGATGCAATCGCAACAACATGGATAACACTGTTTGGCCTTGCCTAACTTTATATGACATATGCGCCATATGCTAGAGTTACACACCCCGCTGCCATTTCAGGGCTTGAATTTCGGTGCGGGAATGTGGGGATTGCGCATAATTAACCATTCCCGCAAGGTTAGCTTTTATAGTGCGAGAAATTCCCGCACAAATATATTTGGTTCATCTCAGAACAAATGATTAAAAAATAAATTCACAGATGCGAGAAAAAAGATTTGACAAACTAATAAAAATAGACAAACTGTCTTTTATTTTTGAATTAAATTCCTCAATCAGCGCTGGACTGGCATTGTCTGTCTTCCGTTGAGTCTTGGCCGTAGACAGATCATATGTTTCACGCTGTCAATGCAGTGGTCTGCGTTGCGCTGATATTCACACTATGGGTTGTGCAATAATCCTAAATATTCACACTATCAAATGTGTAGGTGCAGCTTTCTAACATTGAGTCATAATGAGCTGCTTGTGAAGAAATTATTTGCTTCCAAATTATATCATTTTAATGAAATGAAATTTCACGAAATTGAAACATTAAAAAACAATTTGCTCTTTATGGTGTGCGAGTGATAGAGTGCGGCAGCAACGAACCAACTGATCAGCTTACAGCGTAACAACATTGAATGCTCGGCCGAACAGCTGATCATAGCAGTACAGGGCACCTTATTATTTTTCATCTCCATAAATATATCTAATAGTAAAGCTAATGCAAGGGCTAGAAATCAATTAATCTTTTGCTGATAGCCTACTTCCTTGTCATCATGGAGAGCGCAGTTCATGGTTGCTTAGCAACGACAGATGCTACGGGACAGCAAGCGCTTGTGGAAAGGAGACAGCGGCGCACTCGCTTTCCACTTGTTTTTACACATCTAAGGTGCGTTCCATTCGACAGGGTCCATACGCAGTGTTCACTGCTCCCCTACTCCCCCTGAGCAAGGTATATCAGTTGAAGTGGACTTCACTGACAATAACCACTCATTTGAAACGCCCTGTGCAAACGTCATCAAAGAAAGTCAACGACGGGGTCGCGCAGATTATGATATGACATAAATATATATAGGACTACATTCATATTTTAATTTTTATTATTATATTATATATTTACAATTATATTGCACTATTTTACAACTACCTAAAATAAAATCACTTTACTTCACAAACTAGCTAAGCTGGCTGCATTCACTGAGGTAAATTATAATCATCAAAAATAGTATATGTAATATTCACAACAATAACCGTTAAAAATACTGTCATTTAACAATGGCGAAATGTATGAATACTTACACACACGTTAGTTATGACCGTTCTGACTGGTGATGGCGTGGTGCGCGAAATGACAGTTGGGTGATCATCGCTCTCCACTTCCTGTGAAATCATGTATCGATGTTCCCTTATTCCCTATGCCGTGCGCAGTGCCCTTCGAACTGAAAATGTTCGCCTCCTTCGGACTGGAATCTCACTTAAGATGGCGGAATACCCTGTGAAGTCCACTTTGCAGTCCACAACGCACCTCTAGACGAAGTTGTTGATTGTTTGAGCATGTGACTGCGCGTTTCTCCTTGTTTTCTATTGTTATGCGCAGCATATTTCCCACGCGCACAAACACTGTTAAAAAACGAAATTCAGGTCCAGTATTTATTAAGACAAACCAAGTAAAAACGAATGCAGTCTATACACTGACTTGGCAGCTCTGTGAAATGTAATACAACAGTGCCACCTACTGTCTAAATGCATTAACATTAAAAGTGTGAGGTGAAAGTCTTTTGCATAGACATAAGTAAATGGGTTTGTCAATTAGCCTGACAAAAAAAAAAAAAAAAAAAAAAATCAGATCTTGTGCATCCTCACATTGGAGTCTCGAGTTCATGTACAAAGTTTGGTTTTGATACGTGACAGCGTTCCTGAGATATGGACGACTTCCTGTTTTGGCGACTACGCCGCCAATTTCGTTTGACTGTGACGGGCAAGCGCTTCCGAAAATCAAAAATCCTTCTAGTAACTTTTGTGAGGCTTGGTCCAAGGATCATGTACGTCTAGTTTCGTGAAGTTCGGACCAAATTTGTGACCTGTGAAAATTTAGTTTCGCTTTCTGTTCAATCCACTATGGCGGACGAACGACATGGACTCGTGATGTCATCTTCGCGAGCAACTTACACCGGTACTGACCGTACGTTTTAAAGTTGGAACGGTGTCTCTGTCTCTAAGGGCCTAGGCGCAGGAGCTGGCCAAAATTTTTCTCCCGGGAATAATAATAATAACTAGAAAAATGCATTTCCGGAGGAACTGCAAAGTGTGCTTGCTCGGGTGCAGTGCACTTACGTTAGCAGGTAGTGGATAGATGCGAGAAAAAATGCGAGAATGCGAGATGCGAGAAAAAACATGTCAAACTGTCTTTTATTTTCGAATTTAATTCCTCAATCAGCGCAGGACCGGCATTTTCTGTCTTCTGCTGAGCCCTGGCTGTAGACAGATCATATGTTTTACCGTCAATGCAGTGGTCTGCTTTGCGCTGATCTTATTCACACTATCGTGTGTAGGTGCAGCATTCTAACATTGAGTCATAATAAACTGTTTGTGAAGAAATTATCCGCTTCCAAATTATGTCATTTTAATGACGAAATTGAAACATTAAAAAACAATTTGCACTTTATGGTGTGCGAGTGATAGAGCAACGAACCAACTGATCAGCTCGCAGCGTAACAACATTGAATGCTCGGCCGAACAGCTGATCATAGCTGTACAGGGCGCCTTATTATTTTTCATCTCCATAAATATATCTAGCAGTAAAGATAATGCAGGGGCTAGAAATCAATTAATCTTTTGCTGATACTTCCTTGTCATCATGGAGAGCGCAGTTTATGGTTGCATAGCAACGACAGACGCCACGGGACAGCAAGCGCTTGTGGAAAGGAGAGAGCGGCGCGCCCGCGCTTTCCACTTGTTTTTACACATCTAAGGTGCGTTCCATTCGACAGGGTCCATACGAAGTGTTCACTGCTCCCCTACTCCCTGAGCACGGTATATCAGTTGAAGTGGACTTCACTGACAATAACCGCTCATTTGAAACGCCCTGCAAACGTAGAAAGTCAACGACGGGGTCGCGCAGATTATGATATAACATAAATATGTATAGGACTACATTCATTTTTTTATTTTAATTATTATATTATATATTTACAATTATATTGCAGTATTTTACAACTACCTAAAATAAAATCACTTTACTTCACAAACTAGCTAAGCTGGCTGCATTCACTGAGGTAAATTATAATCATCAAAAAAAGTATATGTAATATTCACAACAATAACCGTTAAAATACTGTCATTTGTATAACAATGGCGAAATGTATGAATACTTACACACATACATAAACTCCTCCATCGTTAGTTATGACCGTTCTGACTGGTGATGGCGTGGTGCGCGAAATGACAGTTGGGTGATCATCAGTCTCCACTTCCTGTGAAATCATGTATCGATGTTCCCTTATTCCCTATGCCGTGCGCAGTGCCCTTCGAACTGAACATGTTCGCTCCCTTGATGGCGGAAAACCCTGTGAAGTCCACTTCGCAGTCCACAACGCATCTCTAGAGCGACGTTGTTGATTGTTTGAGCATGTGACTGCGCGTTTCTCCTTGTTTTCTATTGTTATGCGCAGCATATTTCCCGTGCGCACAAACACAGCCACAGACAATTAATTGTTTGTTCGGTTATCGAAGAAGAGCATGATGTATTTTGTATAACGTTTTTTTAAATTTTTTTTTTATTAACTGCTTTGAGGATTGGAAATGCACAATTCATGCATACAAATCTGTATATATTAATAAATGAAGATGATTAAAATAGACCAATGCAAAAAACGAAATTCATGCCTGCATTTATTAAGACAAACTTGGTAAAAACGAATGCAGACTATACACTGACTTGGCTGCTCTGTGAAATGTAATACAACAGTGCCACCTACTGTCTAAATGCATTAACATTAAAAGGTGAAACTCTTGCATAGACATAGGTAAATGGCTTTGTCTATTAGCCTGAAATAAAAAAAAAAAAAACATTCAGATCTTGTGCTTCCTCACATTGGAGTCCCGAGTTCATGTATAAAGTTTGGTTTCGATACGTGACAGAGTTCCTGAGATATGGACGAAGTCCTGTTTGACGACTACGCCGCTGATTTCGTTTGGCTGTGACGGGCAAACGCTTTCGAAAATCAAAAATCCTTCTAGTAACTTTTGTGAGGCTTGGTCCAAGGATCATGTACGTCCAGTTTCGTGAAGTTCGGACCAAATTTGTGACCTGTGAAACTTTAGTTTAGCTTTCTGTTCAATCCAATATTGCGGACAAACGACATGGACTCGTGATGTCATCTTCGCGGGCAACTTACACCGGTACTGACCGTACGTTTTAAAGTTTGAAGGGTGTCTCTGTCTCAAAGGGCCTAGGCGCAGGAGCTGACCAAATAGCTGGAGGGGGGGGGGGGGTTGCCAAATTATGTAAAATTTTGGATTTTTAAAAAAAAAAAAATTATCTTGTACATCCTCACATTGGAGTCTTGAGTTAATGTACAAAGTTTGGTTTCGATACGTGACAGCGTTCCTGAAATATGAACTACTTCCTGTTTTGGCGACTACGCCGCCGATTTCGTTTGGCTGTGACGGGCAAACGCTTCCAAAAATCAAAAATCCTTCTAGTAACTTTTGTGAGGCTTGGTCCAAGGATCATGCACGTCCAGTTTCGTGAAGTTCGGACTAAATTTGTGACCTGTGAAAATTTAGTTTCGCTTTCTGTTCAATCCACTATGGCGGACAAACGACATGGACTCGTGATGTCATCTTCGCGAGCAACTTAAACCGGTACTGACCGTACGTTTTAAAGTTGGAACGGTGTCTCTGTCTCAAAGGGCCTAGGCGCAGGAGCTGGCCAAAATTTTTCTCCCGGGAATAATAATAACTAGAAAAATGCATTTCCGGAGGAACTGCAAAGTGTGCTTGCTCGGGTGCAGTGCACTAACGTTAGCAGGTAGTGGATAGATGCGAGATGCGAGAAAAAATGCGAGAATGCGAGAAAAAAGATGTCAAACTGTCTTTTATTTTCGAATTTATTTCCTCAATCAGCGCTGGACCGGCATTTTCTGTCTTCCGCTGAGCCCTGGCCGTAGACAGATCATGTGTTTTACCCTGTCAATGCAGTGGTCTGCGTTGCGCTGATCTTATTCACACTATCGAGTGTAGGTGCAGCATTCTAACATTGAGTCATAATGAGCTGTTTATGAAGAAATTATCCGCTTCCTAATTCATTTTAATCACGAAATTGAAACATTAAAAAACAATTTGCTCTTTATGGTGTGCGTGTGATAGAGCGCGGCAGCAACGAACCATCAGCTTGCAGCGTAACAACATTGAATGCTCGGCCGAAAAGCTGATCATAGCTGTACAGGGCGCCTTATTATTTTTCATCTCCATAAATATATCTAGTAGTAAAGCTAATGCAAGGGCTAGAAATCTAGTAATCTTTTGCTGATACTTCCTTAGCTGTGTCTGAAACCGCTCACTCGTTCACTAATCCCTACATAGTGAATGGCAGTTGAGTGCACTACATCAGCAAAGAATTTGGACGCTGACATAATTATCACGCGCCAGAGAGCTCGGACAATTTGTCATAAACATTACCTACCCATCTTTAATATTTCCTTTTTTTGGCTGTATGAATTGTATGCAACCATTGTATGCATGTATTTTTCACGTTTATTGCGTTATTTGATTAAAAAAAAAGATAATAAAAACACTTGCTTGTCATATTTATTTACTTTTTTCATTTATATGTGAAAATAAAAGAGAACAAAACACTACACAACACATTTGATTTTTCAAATATAGATATAACGGTATATATAAATAAATAACCAGGCGTCTTGTCTTATAAATGATTGTTTTCTAACTCGCGTGCACCGTTGCCATGGTGACATTTTTGTTTATTTTTCATTTGCGCTCTATCGCCTTATCGTGTTGGATTGTGGGAAATAGTTTCTCAGCAAGTGTACATCGTATGTACACTCGAATTCAGAGAGGATTGTGGAGAAAAGTAGTGAAGAATGTAGGGAATGATGTCGTTCACTCAGAATTCGGACACCACTACAAAATGGCCGACACCCTAAATAGTGCACTATATAGTGGATAGGGAGCGATTTCAGACACAGCTCTTGTCATCATGGAGAGCGCAGTTCATGGTTGCATAGCAACGACAGACGCCACAGGAGAACAAGCGAAAGGAGACAGCGGCGCGCTCGCGCTTTCCACTTGTTTTTACACATCTAATGTGCGTTCCATTCGACAGGGTCCATATGCAATGTTCACTGCTCCCCTACTCCCTGAGCACGGTATATCAGTTGAAGTGGACTTCACTGACAATAACCGCTCATTTGAAACGCCCAGCAAATGTCATCAAAGAAAGTCAACGACGGAGTCGCGCAGATTATGATATAACCAATATATATAGGACTACATTCATATTTTAATTTTTTTATTATTATATTATATATTTACAATTATATTGCACTATTTTACAACTACCTAAAATAAAATCACTTTACTTCACAAACTAGCTAAGCTGGCTGCATTCACTGAGGTAAATTATAATAATCAAAAATAGTATATGTAATATTCACAACAATAACCGTTAAAAATACTGTCATTTGTATAACAATGGCGAAATGTATTACTTACACACATACGTAAACTCCTCCATCGTTAGTTATGACCGTTCTGACTGGTGATGACTGGTGCGCGAAAGTTGGGTGTGTGATCATCGCTCTCCACTTCCTGTGAAGTGATGTATCGATGTTCCCTTATTCCCTATGCCGTGCGCAGTGCCCTTCGAACTGAACATGTTCGCTCCCTTCGGATTAGACTCTAACTTAAGATGGCGGAATACCCTGTGAAGTCCACTTCGCAGTCCACAACGCACCTCTAGAGCGACGTTGTTGATTGTTTGAGCATGTGACTGCGCGTTTCTCCTTGTTTTCTATTGTTATGCACAGCATATTTCCCGCGCGCACAAACACAGCCACAGACAATTAATTGTTTGTTCGGTTATCGAAGAAGAGCATGATGTATTTTGTATAAATTTTTTTTTATTTTTTATTAACTGCTTTGAGGATTGGAAATGCACAATTCATGCATACAAATCTGTATATATTAATAAATGAAGATGATTAAAATAGACCAATGCAAAAAACGAAATTCATGCCTGCATTTATTAAGACAAACCTGGTAAAAACGAATGCAGTCTATATACACTGACTTGGCTGCTCTGTGAAATGTAATACAACAGTGCCACCTACTGTCTAAATAAATGCATTAACATCAAAAGGTGAAACACTTGCATAGACATAGGTAAATGGGTTTGTCTATTAGCCTGAAAAAAAAAAAAAAAAAAAAAAAAAAAATCAGATCTTGTGCTTCCTCACATTGGAGTCCCGAGTTCATGTATAAAGTTTGGTTTTAATACGTGACAGAGTTCCTGAGATATGGACGACTTCCTGTTTGGCGACTACGCCGCTGATTTCGTTTGGCTGTGACGGGCAAACGCTTCCGAAAATCAAAAATCCTTCTAGTAACTTTGATGAGGCTTTGTCCAAGGATCGTGTACGTCTAGTTTCGTGAAGTTCGCACCAAATTTGTGACCTGTGAAACTTTAGTTTCGCTTTCTGTTCAATCCAATATGGCGGACAAACGACATGGACTTGTGATGTCATCTTCGCGAGCAACTTACACCAGTGCTGACCGGACGTTTTAAAGTTGGAATGGTGTCTCTGTCTCAAAGGGCCTAGGCGCAGGAGCTGGCCAAAAAACTGGGGGGGGGGGTTGCCAAATAATGTAAAATTTTGTAATTTTTTTATTTTTTTTTTATCTTGTACATCCTCACATTGGAGTATCGAGTTAATGTACAAAGTTTGGTTTCGATACGTGACAGCGTTCCTGAGATATGAACTACTTCCTGTTTTGGCGACTACGCCGCCGATTTCGTTTGGCTGTGACGGGCAAACGCTTCCGAAAATCAAAAATCCTTCTAGTAACTTATGTGAGGCTTGGTCCAAGGATCATGTACGTCCAGTTTCGTGAAGTTCGGACCAAATTTGTGACCTGTGAAACTTTAGTTTCGCTTCCTGTTCAATCCACTATGGCGGACAAACGACATGGACTTGTGATGTCATCTTCGCGAGCAACTTACACCGGTACTGACCGAACGTTTTAAAGTTGGAACGGTGTCTCTGTCTCAAAGGGCCTAGGCGCAGGAGCTGGCCAAAATTTTTCTCCCGGGAATAATAATAATAATAATAATAATAAGAAAACTTAAGAAGAACAATAAGTGTGCTGCTTTCAGCAAGCACACTTAACTAGAAAAATGCATTTCCGGAGGAACTGCAAAGTGTGCTTGCTCGGGTGCAGTGCACTTACGTTAGCAGGTAGTGGATAGATGCGAGAAAAAATGCGAGAATGTGAGAAAAAAGATGTCAAACTTGTCTTTTATTTTCGAATTTAATTCCTCAATCAGCGCTGGACCGGCATTTTCTATCTTCCGCTGAGCCCTAGCCGTAGACAGATCATGTGTTTTACCCTGTCAATGCAGTGGTCTGCGTTGCGCTGATCTTATTCACACTATCGAGTGTAGGTGCAGCATTCTAACATTGAGTCATAATGAGCTGTTTATGAAGAAATTATCCGCTTCCTAATTATGTCATTTTAATCACGAAATTGAAACATTAAAAAACAATTTGCTCTTTATGGTGTGCGAGTGATAGAGCGCGGCAGCAACGAACCATCAGCTTGCAGCGTAACAACATTGAATGCTCGGCCGAAAAGCTGATCATAGCTGTACAGGGCGCCTTATTATTTTTCATCTCCATAAATATATCTAGTAGTAAAGCTAATGCAAGGGCTAGAAATCTAGTAATCTTTTGCTGATACTTCCTTAGCTGTGTCTGAAACCGCTCACTCGTTCACTAATCCCTACATAGTGAATGGCAGTTGAGTGCACTACATCAGCAAAGAATTTGGACGCTGACATAATTATCACGCGCCGAGAGAGCTCAGACAATTTGTCATAAACATTACCTACCCATTTTTAATATTTCCTTTTTTTGGCTGTGTGAATTGTATGTAACCATTGTATGTATGTATTTTTCACGTTTATTGCGTTATTTGATTAAAAAAAAAGATAATAAAACACTTGCTTGTCATATTTATTTACTTTTTTCATTTATATGTGAAAATAAAAGAGAACAAAACACTACACAACACATTTGATTTTTCAAATATAGACATTAACGGTATGTATAAATAAATAACCAGGCGTCTGGTCTTATAAATGATTGTTTTCTAACTCGCGTGCACCGTTGCCATGGTGACATTTTTGTTTATTTTTCATTCGCGCTCAATCGCCTTATCGTGATGGATTGTGGGAAATAGTGTCTCAGCAAGTGTACATCGTATGTACACTCGAATTCAGAGAGGATTGTGGATAAAAGTAGTGAAGAATGTAGGGAATGATGTCGTTCACTCAGAATTCGGACACCACTACAAAATGTCCGACACCCTAAATAGTGCACTATATAGTGGATAGGGAGCGATTTCAGACACAGATCTTGTCATCATGGAGAGCGCAGTTCATGGTTGCCGCATAGCAACGACAGACGCCAGACGCCACAGGAGAACAAGCGAAAGGAGACAGCGGCGCACTCGCGCTTTCCACTTGTTTTTACACATCTAATGTGCGTTCCATTCGACAGGGTCCATATGCAGTGTTCACTGCTCCCCTACTCCCTGAGCACGGTATATCAGTTGAAGTGGACTTCACTGACAATAACCGCTCATTAGAAACACCCAGCAAATGTCATCAAAGAAAGTCAACGACGGAGTCGCGCAGATTATGATATAACAAATATATATAGGACTACATTCATATTTTAATTTTTATTATTATATTATATATTTACAATTATATTGCAGTATTTTACAACTACCTAAAATAAAATCACTTTACTTCACAAACTAGCTAAGCTGGCTGCATTCACTGAGGTAAATTATAATCATCAAAAATAGTATATGTAATATTCACAACAATAACCGTTAAAAATACTGTCATTTGTATAACAATGGCGAAATGTATTACTTACACACATACGTAAACTCCTCCATCGTTAGTTATGACCGTTCTGACTGGTGATGACCTGATGCGCGAAATGACTGTTGGGTGTGTGATCATCGCTCTCCACTTCCTGTGAAGTGATGTATCGATGTTCCCTTATTCCCTATGCTGTGCGCAGTGCCCTTCGAACTGAACATGTTCGCTCCCTTCGGATTAGAACTTAAGATGGCGGAATACCCTGTGAATTCCACTTCGCAGTCCACAACGCATCTCTAGAGCGACGTTGTTGATTGTTTGAGCATGTGACTGCGCGTTTCTCCTTGTTTTCTATTGTTATGCGCAGCATATTTCCCGCGCGCACAAACACAGCCACAGACAATTTATTGTTTGTTCGGTTATCGAAGAAGAGCATGATGTATTTTGTATAAAGTTTTATTTTTTTTTATTAACTGCTTTGAGGATTGGAAATGCACAATTCATGCATACAAATCTGTATATATTAATAAATTAAGATGATTAAAATAGACCAATGCAAAAAACGAAATTCATGCCTGCATTTATTAAGACAAACCTGGTAAAAACGAATGCAGTCTATACACTGACTTGGCTGCTCTGTGAAATGTAATACAACAGTGCCACCTACTGTCTAAATGCATTACCTAACATCAAAAGGTGAAACTCTTGCATAGACATAGGTAAATGGGTTTGTCTATTAGCCTGAAATAAAAAAAAAATAAAGAAAATTCAGATCTTGTACATCCTCACATTGGAGTCCCGAGTTCATGTATAAAGTTTGGTTTCGATATGTGACAGAGTTCCTGAGATATGGACGACTTCCTGTTTGGCGACTACGCCGCTGATTTCGTTTGGCTGTGACGGGCAAACGCTTCCGAAAATCAAAAATCCTTCTAGTAACTTTGATGAGGATTGCTCCAATGATCATGTACGTCTAGTTTCGTGAAGTTCGGACCAAATTTGTGACCTGTGAAACTTTAGTTTCGCTTTCTGTTCAATCCAATATGGCGGACAAACGACATGGACTTGTGATGTCATCTTCGCGAGCAACTTACACCGGTGCTGACCGGACGTTTTAAAGTTGGAATGGTGTCTCTGTCTCAAAGGGCCTAGGCGCAGGAGCTGACCAAATAGCTGGGGGGGGGGGGTTGCCAAATAATGTAAAAAAAAAAAATTTTTTATCTTGTACATCCTCACATTGGAGTCTCGAGTTAATGTACAAAGTTTGGTTTCGATACGTGACAACGTTCCTGAGATATGAACTACTTCCTGTTTTGGCGACTACGCCGCCGATTTCGTTTGGCTGTGACGGGCAAACGCTTCCGAAAATCAAAAATCCTTCTAGTAACTTTGGTGAGGCTTGCTCCAAGGATCATGTACGTCCAGTTTCGTGAAGTTCGGACCAAATTTGTGACCTGTGAAACTTTTGTTTCGTTTTCTGTTCAATCCACTATGGCGGACGAACGACATGGACTCGTGATGTCATCTTCGCGAGCAACTTACACCGGTACTGACTGAACGTTTTAAAGTTGGAACGGTGTCTCTGTCTCAAAGGGTCTAGGCGCAGGAGCTGGCCAAAATTTTTCTCCCGGGAATAATAATAATAATAATAATAAGAAAACTTAAGGAGAACAATAAGTGTGCGCTTTCAGCAAGCACACTTAACTAGAAAAATGCATTTCCGGAGGAACTGCAAAGTGTGCTTGCTCGGATGCAGTGCACTAACGTTAGCAGGTAGTGGATAGATGCGAGATGCAAGAAAAAATGCGAGAATGCGAGAAAAAAGATGTCAAACTGTCTTTTATTTTCGAATTTAATTCCTCAATCAGTGCTGGACCGGCATTTTCTGTTTTCCGCTGAGCCCTGGCCGTAGACAGATCATATGTTTTACCCTGTCAATGCAGTGGTCTGCGTTGCGCTGATCTTATTCACACTATCGAGTGTAGGTGCAGCATTCTAACATTGAGTCATAATGAGCTGTTTGTGAAGAAATTATCCGCTTCCAAATTATGTCATTTTAATCACGAAATTGAAACATTAAAAAACTATTCTAATAATTTTGTTTGAAAGTTGACTTTCTTTGAAATTCCAACCTTCAATTGAAAGTGGTGGGAGATGCAAGGTAATGGGGATAGGATAAGATATCATTTCTTTAATTAGTCAAATAATAGAGTTTGGGATGGCTTCAGTAATAGATTTGTAGTGTTGGGTCCGAATCCACCTTTGTCGAAGTCCTTACCAATCAAGTCCGAGTCCAAAGGGGGCCGAGTCAGACTTGAGTCCAAGTCCTTAAGATCCGAGTCCATTTTCGGGAGTACATTTTCGGAGTCTAAAATGTCTGAGTCCGTGTCAAGTTCGAGTACAAATTCACCCGAGTGCGTGACAAGTCAGAGTTCATTCAAAATTGGACCCAAGTCCGAGTTCGAGTACCCCAACTCTATAGATTTGAATTTGACCCAAATGCAAATTTAATTATATTTAACACAGACATTTTCATATGATATAATACCACTATTACTATCAATTAAATGGGACACTGACCAAATACCTTTCTCCATCCAGTCCTTGTCATACAGTGATTTGTGTCTAACTGTAGTATAACCTATCTATTATTCCATAGTGGTATATTGTGTGGTGTGAAGTGATGATTATATAAAATCTTCCAGAATAACATGACCTGTTGGTGAAACTGCGATAATTTAATTGGGAGACATTGAATGGTGAAATCACATTTTAGTAATTCTATTCCTCCTAATTTCTTGAACAATTCTCTGGATTCAGTCACACCTTCAACACCAGAAACTTCCAATTCCACCCAATCTCCGGAGTACTAACTGGTTCCATCCTCTAATACACTTATATGTGAACTCTCACTCTGCCACTTCTCATTGTCTGGTCTTACCACTATCGTGCTAATACTTACCTGAAGATTTCAGAATTAGAGACACGCATCCAAACTTTAATCGAGGATAGTAAGAATGCAAGGGCTTAAGATACTGCTTTGGATGTGACTAGCTTAGTGAACTTGGGTGACTATGAAACACTATAGTCGCAGAACAAAACACCGCTCTTACGTTCCGATTACAACATCAAACAGGTTCTCCCCCCACTCAGTGAAGCCCCCACTGAGAATCCTGTTGAATGTGTCCTATTCTATTACACGGAACGCAGAGACACCAGCCACCATAGTCACATGTTTGCCGGATAATGCTAATTATAAATTCTCTAAGATTATTTTTCAAGTCGGCACTAATGATGTTCGACTTCGCTAGTCGGAGATCACTAAAATGAATGTTAAAGAGGTGTGTGAACTTGCAAGTACAATGTCAGACACTGTAATTTGCTCTGGCCCCCTTCTTGTTCGCCGGAGTGATGAGATACTTAGCAGACTGTCCTCACTCAGTGGCTGGCTGTCAAAGTAGTGTCTGCAAAATAATATAGGGTTCATATATTAGCACCGCCCTTTGGATGAGATGTTAAACCGAGGTCCTGACTCTCTGTGGTCATTAAAAATCCCAGGATGTCCTTCAGAAAAAGAGTAGGGGTTTAATCCCGACATCCTGGCCAAATTTGCCCATTGGTCCCTGTCCATCATGGCCTGCTAATCATCCCCATATACTAATTGGCTTCATCACTCTGTCTCCTTTCCACCAATAAGCTGGTGTGTGGTGGGCGTTCTGGCTCAATATGGCTGTCGTCGCATCATACAGGTGGATGCTGCATATTGGTGGTGGTTGAGGAGATTCTTTGTAAAGCAATTTGAGTACCCAGAAAAGTGCTATATAAATGTAACAAATTATTATAATTATTATTATATATAGAAAAAAACTCCCAAACCCATTTAAGGGTAAAAATGTAATTGATGTTCAACAAATAAAAAACAGATATAATACAGATGAACAAATGATAAATCTCGGGTTGCTAAATATTCAATCCCTTAGTCAAGTCAAGTCAAGTCACCTTTATTTATATAGCGCTTTTTACAATACAGATTGTATCAAAGCAGCTTCACAGTGATAACATGAAAAAAATACAACAAAGATTGTTTCTAGAAGAAAATTGTGTCAACGTCCACCCTAAGTAAGGCAGATCAATAATATTGTTGAATATTAAATGTCCCCAACTAAGCAAGCCAAAAGCCAAGGCAACAGTATCAAGGAACCAAAACTCCATCAGGTGACAGAATGGAGAAAAAAATCTTGGGATAACCCAGGCTCAGTCGGAGGCCAGTTCCCCTCTGTCCAACGAGCGAACAGTGGTATGATTATGATCCAGGCAGCTTTACAGGTCAGAAGTCAGACTGGTCGTGTCGATGAGGCCTTCACAGGGCTGATGAGGCTGGCACTGCAGGGATGTGTCATGGATGGGTCCAGGTGCAGGTCCACCATCTGATCTGGATACGGCAGGGGTCCAGCTGACTTCAGTAAACAGGGAGAGACTGGTTGACACTTCAGGACTTAGCTGTCATCATGTCCAGGCGCAGGTTCTTCATCAGATCTGGATACGGCCTGGATCTGGCGGACTTGGGTAAACTTCAGATAAACAGAGAGACTAATATTAGCGTAGACACCATTCTTATGATTTAATGAGTACATCAGGATTTATGGGAAGTGTTCCTGGTTCCGGCTGACCTAAACTATGCAGCCTAATATTGAATTATATAAGTCTATAATGTGTTATGTGTATGCTAGGTCAAAGAGATGTGTTTTTAGTCTAGCTTTGAACTGACAGAGTGTGTCTGCTTCCCTGACAATGTTAGGAAGACTGTTTCAAAGTTTTGATACTAAATAGGTAAAGGATTTACCGCCAGCTGTCGATTTTGATATTGTCACAGTGTCTGGTTGTGTTTCCCCGGGTACCCACTAGATGTCCTCCTTACCCCCACGGTGTCTTGCACTAGGAACTACCTTTCCCACAATTCCAGTCTGTTATTGCACCCAGGTGTTTGTAATCTGTTTACCCAGCTGTCTCTCGTTGTCATCTCGTCTGTTCATGTATTTAAAGCCCTGTTTGTCCCATGTTCTGTGTGGTATCGTTGTTGTTGTCACACCGCGTTTGGTTTCCCGTGTTCCCTGAGCCTGTTTTATTGTTTACTGTTTTGGATTGCTTCACTGGATTTTGAACCCTGCCTGTTTTGACCATTCTTTGGATTACCCTTTTAATAAACTTCTCCTCAATTGCACTTGGATCCTCCTCGCTGTCTTCTTGAGCGGATCGTGACAGAACGATACCACCGATGTATGGATCTAGCAATTTGGGGTTTCGTATCCCTCCTCCTACCACTGAGCGGGAGAGGAGAGAGTGTTTCGAGGGTACCCGTCTGGTCATTTTCCGTGGGACCCGGGGAGCTCGCAGAGGAATGGTGGGTCGAGAGGGAATCCAACACTGCCCTCCACCGTGCCCCCTCTTCGAATTCGGGTTGCTGAGGGACGGGTCGGAGCCCCCATCTCGCCGTCGTGGACAGAGAGGGGATAGGAGACGCAAGTCTGCCGGCCGAGAGAATGCTTCGCCGCTTCTCAGCCGAGAGAATGCATCGCCGCTGCCCAGCCGAGAGAATGCATCGCCGCTGCCCAGCCGAGAGAATGCATCGCCGCTGCCCAGCCGAGAGAATGCATCGCCGCTGCCCAGCCGAGAGAATGCATCGCCGCTGCCCAGCCGAGAGAATGCATCGCCGCTGCCCAGCCGAGAGAATGCATCGCCGCTGCCCAGCCGAGAGAATGCATCGCCGCTGCCCAGCCCAGAGAATGCATCACCGCTGCCCAGCCCAGAGCTCCATCAGTCATTAATTCTGTCCAGACCTGAACAAGCATCTCACCATCGAAGACGGCGGAGGGGGAGGAAAACCTCGGGCCTCTCCAATGACCTGGAGGCTGTCCCCAAGCAGTCCGTCATCGTCCCGGAGGTCGTCACCAAGCAGGCCACCGTTGTCCCCGAGCTGCTCGTCCTACCGCCCCCGCCCACACCTGCCGAGTCTGTGTCTTCGGACAAGATGGCCGCCGCCGAAAGTGTTCCCGTCACGTTTACCGAGCCGGTGTCCATGGACAAGATGGCCGTACAGCCTGTGTCTGAGCCGGTGGTGTCTGTTCCAGAGTCGGTGGTGTCTGTTCCAGTCCCTGAGCCGGCAGTGTATGTTTCTGAGTCGGTGGGTTCTGTTCCAGTCCCTGGGCCGGAGCCAGTCTCTGTTCCTGAGCTGGAGCCGGTGTCTGTTCCTGAGCCAGAGCCGGTGACATCTATTCCTGAGCCCTCAGTGACCGCGACACTGGCCATTATGGCCACAGCCATGTGGTGTGTGTGGGCTACACACACACTTAAGCCGGTGGTGTCTGTTCCTGGGCCGGTGGTGTCTGTTCCTGAGCCGGTGATGTCTGTTCCTGGGCCGGTGGTGTCTGTTCCTGAGCCGGTGATGTCTGTTTCTGTTCCTGAGCCGGAGCCAGTGTCTGTTCCGGAGCCAGTGTCTGTTCCTGAGCCGGAGCCAGTGTCTGTTCCTGAGCCGGAGCCAGTGTCTGTTCCTGAGCCGGAGCCAGTGTCTGTTCCTGAGCCGGAGCCAGTGTCTGTTCCTGAGCCGGAGCCAGTGTCTGTTCCTGAGCCGGAGCCAGTGTCTGTTCCTGAGCCGGAGCCAGTGTCTGTTCCTGAGCCGGAGCCAGTGTCTGTTCCTGAGCCGGAGCCAGTGTCTGTTCCTGAGCCGGAGCCAGTGTCTGTTCCTGAGCCGGAGCCAGTATCTGTGTCTGTGTCTGTCCCTGAACCTGAGCCGGTGGTGCCAGTTCCAGTGCCCGAGCCGGTGGTGCCAGTTCCAGTGCCCGAGCCGGTGGTGCCAGTTCCAGTGCCCGAGCCGGTGGTGCCAGTTCCAGTGCCCGAGCCGTTGGTGCCAGTTCCAGTGCCCGAGCCGGTGGTTCCAGTGCCCGAGCCGGTGGTGCCAGTTCCAGTGCCCGAGCCGTTGGTGCCAGTTCCAGTGCCCGAGCCGGTGGTTCCAGTGCCCGAGCCGGTGGTGCCAGTTCCAGTGCCCGAGCCGGTGGTGCCAGTTCCAGTGCCCGAGTCAGTGGTGTCTGTTCCAGTTCCTGAGCCGGTGTCTGCTTCTGTGCCCTGGCCGCCCGAGGGATCTTCTCCGCCCTGGCCGCCCGAGGGGTCTTCTCCGCCCTGGCCGCCCGAGGGGTCTTCTCCGCCCTGGCCGCCCGAGGGGTCTTCTCCGCCCTGGCCGCCCGAGGGGTCTTCACCGCCCTGGCCGCCCGAGGGGTCTTCTCCGCCCTGGCCGCCCGAGGGGTCTTCTCCGCCCTGGCCGCCCGAGGGGTCTTCTCCGCCCTGGCCGCCCGAGGGGTCTTCTCCGCCCTGGCCGCCCGAGGGGTCTTCTCCGCCCTGGCCGCCCGAGGGGTCTTCTCCGCCCTGGCCGCCCGAGGGGTCTTCTCCGCCCTGGCCGCCCGAGGGGTCTTCTCCGCCCTGGCCGCCCGAGGGGTCTTCTCCGCCCTGGCCGCCCGAGGGGTCTTCTCCGCCCTGGCCGCCCGAGGGGTCTTCTCCGCCCTGGCCGCCCGAGGGGTCTTCTCCGCCCTGGCCGCCCGAGGGGTCTTCACCGCCGTGGCCGCCCAATGGACTGTCGTCTCCGTCCCGGCCGCCCGAGGGACTGTCGTCTCCGTCCCGGCCGCCCGAGGGACTGTTCGCTTCGCCCCGGCCGCCCGAGGGACTGTTCGCTTCGCCCCGGCCACCGGATGAACTGTTTGCTTCGCACTGTTTCCCCAATGTACTGTCTGTGTCACCCTGGCTTCCTTTGAGTCTGTTACCCCCTGTTTCTGTTTCCCTTCATGGACCTGGCCCCCCGTCCCTCCCCCTGATCCTCCACCTTCCCACCTCCCTCCTGAGTTTTTGTTTTGTTCCGTGTCTGGTCTTGGAGTGTCTGGGAGCCACTCCGTAGAGAGGGGGTCATGTCACAGTGTCTGGTTGTGTTTCCCCGGGTACCCACTAGATGTCCTCCTTACCCCCACGGTGTCTTGCACTAGGAACTACCTTTCCCACAATTCCAGTCTGTTATTGCACCCAGGTGTTTGTAATCTGTTTACCCAGCTGTCTCTCGTTGTCATCTCGTCTGTTCATGTATTTAAAGCCCTGTTTGTCCCATGTTCTGTGTGGTATCGTTGTTGTTGTCACACCGCGTTTGGTTTCCCGTGTTCCCTGAGCCTGTTTTATTGTTTACTGTTTTGGATTGCTTCACTGGATTTTGAACCCTGCCTGTTTTGACCATTCTTTGGATTACCCTTTTAATAAACTTCTCCTCAATTGCACTTGGATCCTCCTCGCTGTCTTCTTGAGCGGATCGTGACAGATATTCTAGGTATTATCAACTGGCCGGAATTTTGAGATCGCAATAGACGTGAAGGACTATAATGCGTTAAGAGCCTGCTCAAGTACTGCAGAGCTAAACCATTTAGTGCTTTGTAAGTGATCAGCAATATTTGAATATTTATACAATGTTTAATAGGGAGCCAATGCAGTGTTGACAGAACAGTAAGAATGAATCTGGTAAGAATTCGAGCTGCTGTGTTTTGGACCAGCTGTAATTTGTTTATTAAGCGTGCAGGGCAACCACCCATAATAGCATTACAATAATCAAGCATTGATGTCATGAACGCATGAACTAATTGTTCCGCATTTGTCAATGAGAGCATATGACGTATTTTAGATATATTTTTAAGATGGAAAAATGCGGTTTTACAGATACTAGACACGTGACTTTCAAATGAAAGATTGGTATCAAAGAGCACACCCAGGTTCCTAACAGACGATGAAAACTTGACAGAGCAGCCATCAAGTGTTAGACAGTATTCTAGGTTATTAAGTGAGGATGTTTTTTGTCCAATAATTAGAAACTCTGTTTTTTCAGATTTAAGTAGTAGGAAATTACTAGTCATTCATTTTTTTATATCAGCTATGCATTCCGTTAATTTTGTGAATTGGTAAGTTTCGTCAGGGCGTGAAGAAATATAGAGCTGAATATCATCAGCATAACAGTGAAAACTAATACCATGCTTCCTAATGATATCTCCCAAGGGTAGCATGTACAGAGTGAAAAGCAACGGCCCTAGTCAAGTCAAGTCAAGTCATCTTCATTTATATAGCGCTTTTAACAATGTAGATTGTCTCAAAGCAGCTTTACAGAGATAAGCGTATAATTTAAGGTAACAGAGATTGTTTCGGCTTTACAGCAGAGTTAAGTTATTTCCATCTAAAGTTAGTTTTAATTGATTTGGTTCCGTCGCAATGATCATTTGTTATTAAATTAGGGGCCGCTAAGACGACACCATTCTCTCTACACAGACTTTAAACGTGAACCTGTGAGAAACGCTGATGGCGTTCACAAGCACATTTAGAATGGGTTCTATAGTTATGTGCGTTAGAATATACGCAGGTTTGGAATTCCCTACAAGCCAAGCCTAAACAAAATACTTGTCTTTCCTTATAAATTTTGATAAGGAATTTTATTTTATTTGTTGCTTTGGGGTAGGACCGCGAGACGAATTTTCCCGACAACGCCTTATCTGTAGAGTGGTAGTGGGATCCTCCATAGGGAGAGACTAGTTGGCACTTCAGCACTGAGTTGTCATCGGTCCAGGTGAAGGTCCTTCGTCAGATCTGGATACGGCCTGGATCCGGCAGGCTGCAGGAAAAACCTTGGGATAAACACAGACACTAAAATTAGCGTAGATGCCATTCTTCTCATGATGTAACGAGTACATCAGGATTTTTGGGAAGTGTTCCCGGTTCCGGCTGACCTAATCTATGCAGCATAACATTAAATTATAGAAGTCTATAATGTATTATGTGAAAGCTAGGTCAAAGAGATGTGTCTTTAATCTGGCTTTGAACTGACAGAGTGTGTCTGCTTCCCGGACAATGGTAGGAAGACTGTTCCAGAGTTTTGGTGCTAAATAGGAAAAGGATCTACCGCCAGCAGTGGATTTTGATATTCTAGGTATAATCAACTGGCCGGAAGGCCCTAGTACTGAGCCTTGTGGTATGCCATACTGAATGAGACATCTCTTCATTTACTACTACAAACTGATAACGGTCAGATAAGTATGATTTAAACCATGCTAATGCAATTCCACTAATGCCAACATAATTTTCGAGTCTATTTAAAAGAATGTTGTGGTCAATAGTATCAAATGCAGCACTAAGATCGAGTAACACAAATAGCGAGATACAACCACGATCGGATGATAAGAGCAAATAATTTGTGATTCTGATGAGAGCTGTCTCAGTACTATGGTATGGTCTAAATCCTGACTGAAAATCCTCGCAGATATCATTTCTTTCTAAAAAGGAACATAGTTGTGAGGATACTGCCTTTTCTAGTATTTGTGATAAAAAAGGTACATTTGAGATCGGCCTGTAATTGACTAATTCTCGAGGATCAAGTTACGTTTTTTTTTAATAAGAGGTTTAATAATAGCCAGCTTAAAAGTGTTCGGTACATATCCTAGTGACAAAGATGAATTAATGATATTAAGAAGAGGATATATGACCTCTGGAAGCATCTCTTTCACTAACTTAGTCGGTATAGGGTCTAACATATACAGTATGTTGATTTAGATGATTTAATGAGTTTAGAAAATTCTTCCTCTCCTATTGCAACGAATGAATGGATTTTTTTCCTCAGGGACACTACGATGCACTGTCTCATGCGACACTGTAGTAAATGGCTGCAAAGTTATAATTCAATATTCTTATAATATTATCAATCTTCAAAGTTCATAAAGTCATTATTGCTATGCTCTTTGGAAACTACAGAAGTAGAAGCTTTATTTCTTGTTAATTTAGCCACTGTATCAAATAAATACCCAGGGTTGTGTTTGTTTTCTTCTAAGAGAGTAAAAAAAATAAGCAGATCTAGCAGTTTTAAGGCCTTTCTGTACCCAATCCTGCTTTCACGACACACACACGAGAAAGACAGATCCAAGTGCAGTAATATTTATTGGGTAATCCACACAATCCTATCCAGTCCAGGCAAGGGTCAAAACCATAAAAGCAATCCAAGAAACAAGAAACAAAACAAGAACAGGGAACAAACAGACCTCTGGAAGTGCGTTGACATAAAACAAGGACTCTGTGACAAACACTGAAACAAACAGGAATATATACACACATATACTGACAAGGTGATGGGAGACAGCTGTGTGCAATGAATCAATGAGTGACAGAACAGGATGATGGGAAATGTAGTTATGAGTGGATGACACCGTGGGGGAAGAGGACCTCTAGTGGTCCAGTCCACAGTCCATCGGGCGGCCAGGGCAAAGCAGACGACCCCTCGAGCGGCCATTGCGGAGACGACCCCCCGGGCAGCCAGGGTGGAGACTTATCCTTGGGTGGCCAGTGCGAAGCAGGCTGTGCAGACGACCAGGACAGAAATGTTAGTCCATCGGGCAGCCAGGGCGGAGACTTTCCTTCAGGCGGCCAGGGCGGAGACCTCCCCTCGGGCGGCCAGGGTGGAGCAGGTTGTGTAGGCGGCCAGGGCGGAGACGACATTCCATCGGGCAGCCAGGGTGGAGACTTATCCTCGGGCGGCCAGGGCGAAGCAGGCTGTGCAGACGGCCAGGACAGAAACGTCAGTCCATCGGGCGGCCACGGTGGAGACGACCCCTCGGGCGGCCACGGCGGAGACGACCCCTTGGGCAGCCACGGCGCAGGAACAGGCACCAGCTCAGGAACAGGAACAGGCACCGGCTCAGGAACATACACCGGCTCAGGAACAGGAACAGACACCGGCTCAGGAACAGGAACAGACACCGGCTCAGGAACAGAAGCAGACACCGGCTCAGGAACAGAAGGAGACACCGGCTCAGGAACAGGAACAGACACCGGCTCGGCGGCGGCCATCTTGTCCGGAGACACTGGCTCGGCGGCGGCCATCTTGTCCGGAGACTGTGGCTCGGCGGCGGCCATCTTGTCCGGAGACACTGGGTGTTTCTCAATATGCGTTCTTCAGCGATCTTGCGTCCTTGTGTTCTCGTTTTACGTCATCATAACCGTCGAAGTTCAGACCCAATTCTCAAGAACGTAAGTACAGAGGACGCATGAAAGAACCCGGATGTGTTCTTGATACCGAGGATGCATCGAATGCAGACTTGAGCTAGTACTCGCCTGGTGTCCCAGAAGTCATTGCGGCCGGTTCCGAGTTCGTTCTTCCAAGGAAGCTTGGCAAGACCGGTCTCTACGAGAACACAAGTCCGTTCTCTGCGTTCTTGGAATTGAGAAACAGCCACTGGCTCGGCGGCGGCCATCTTGTCTGGAGACACTGGCTCGGCAGTGGCCATCTTGTCCGGAGACACTGGCTTGGCGGTCATCTTGTCCGGGGACACTGGATCGGCGGACATGACGTGAACAGTCTCTGGATCGGCAGAGCTCATGTGCTTCCTCCACGCACGCAGAACAATCATAGCATAAAAAAGGAAGACAGCCGTCTTGGCTGTGGCAGGATTGATGGCGGGCAGCTCTGGGACGACCTCCTGGATGACAGCGGGCCGTTCGGGGACGGCCTCCGGGACAACAGCGGGCTGCATGGGCACGGCCTCCGGGATGACAGCGGGCTGTTCGGGGGCGATAGCGGACTGTTCGGAGACGGCCTCCGGAATGACAGCGGGCTGCTCGGGCACGGCCTCCGGGACGACAGCGGGCTGTTCGGGGACGGCCTCCGGGACGACAGCGGGCAGCTCGGGGACGATCCCAAGGTCATTAGGGAGGCAGGAAGTCTTCCTCCTCCTCTGCCGTTTTCGATGGTGAGGTGCAGGTTCGGGGCTGAACGGAATCAACGGCGGAAGGAGCTCTGGGCTGGACATCACCGGCCCAGGGTCGAAGAGGGGCCAGAGTGGAGAATGGTGTCGGGATTCATCTCGACCACCTCGTCCCCTGCGGCCTCCACGAGTCCCAAGAAACCTGGCCAGATGGGTTCTCTCAAAAAATTGTTCACGGAGGGGGGTGTTGGCTGACCAGGCGTTTGCTGTGCTGCTGGAAGGGGGCTCAGGGGAGTTGATCGCCATGGTCTCCTCAGTCTTCCGAGCCCACAGCGCGAAGCACTCAAACAGCGTCATCCGAGGTTCTGACTTACCGGATGACGGTTCTTGACTCTGCTGTCTCCTCTCCCTCTTCATAGTGGGAGGATGGATACGGGAACCCATACTGCTGGATCTTTCTTGTGACAGAGTCCTTCTGTCACGACACACACACGAGAAAGACAGATCCAAGTGCAGTAATTAGTGATGTGACATTTGAACCTAGGCGTCGGAGCTTGTGTCGAGAAAAAGTGGGCATGCCAGATGAAGCCGCGATTCGAGGCTTGTGTTGTTAACGTGAAAATCACGTGACTAATGACATCGGTTCGGTCCGAGTGTCGCTTCCGGATAAAAGGGGTTCGAAACTCGCGCCACCTTGTGGGTGTTGTCAGCAGTAGTAGAAGCAGTTGTAGTAGTGTCAGAGAGTTAGAAAACTATCATTGTCGTTATTGTGTCATATATGTGTTAGGGATGAATATTTTTACATTATCAGGTTAGAAGAGTTATAGTATATTGTTATTATTAATTATAGTAGGCCTATATTATAGGCCTAGTCTTGATATATTAATTAGATAAGATTATTTGGATTGCTCTGGATTTTTGGATCTGGACTGGATTGCTATTTGATTTGGATTGCCCTTTTGGATTTGTTTGCTTTTTGTGACCTCTTCCTTTTTCCTGGTAATGGAGCCAGCAAGAAAGAGGAAATCCTCCCCTGTCTGGGCTCAACAGAAGCATCAGTGTCCTCATTTATACCAGCCGGCACTGGCATTTTTATGTTCCCGTGCATCCTCTGTTCCTTGTGAAAGGATCTTTTCCTAGGCTGGAGAGATTTTGTCCGAGGAGAGGAATTGTCTAAACCCCGACACACTTGAAATAATTCTGTTTCTCAATAAAAATCTATTGTAATCCTTCCTTCCAGACTATTCTGTTGCAGTTTACTTTATTACACTCCCTCCACCATAAGCACTGCACTCAACACAGCGTCACTATTGTTGTTCATACTGTCACTATCCAAACAATTTATGAATAATTAATTAACTGTGTGTGTGACTCTGCACAAGTAAACTCAGACAGAGAAAGATACATATTTTATATTATACACAGGTAATGGACAAATGTCTGCTAAAAATAATAGAAATATGTCTTTTTATTATTGCAAATGAAAGGTTACAGACATTAACAGTGAGTACAAAATAAATAAATAAATATTATTTATAAAAATACTTTATAAAAACTATATTTTTAATAAAATGGGGGGGGGGGCACTGGTTCAGAATTAATTAATTTGTCTGCTATTTCTTTGCACAGTAGCTAGGTGTCACTAGATTCACTAGTGCTGAATGAAGCTTCGAGTAATGAACCTTTGGCTGAAGCAATGGGCTGCGAGGTCTCAGTGGTTCAGGAAGCCTCATTTTGCCATCACTAGCAGTAATATTTATTGGGTAATCCACAATCCTATCCAATCCAGGCAAGGGTCAAAACCATAAAAGCAATCCAAGAAACAAGAAACAAGAAACAAGACAAGAACAGGGAACAAACAGACCTCTGGAAGTGTGTTGACATAAAACAAGGACTCCAAACACTGAAACAAACAGGAATATATACACAAATATACTGACAAGGTGATGGGAGACAGCTGTGTGCAATGAATCAATGAGTGACAGAACAGGATGATAATGTAGTTATGAGTGGATGACACCGTGGGGGAAGAGGACCTCTAGTGGTTACCCAGGAATACACAAACCAGACACTGTGACACCTGCTCTCTCTCCACGAAATGCAAAAAATGTCTAGTTTTGTTTTCTTCCAGCTACACTCCATTTTTATGGCTGCTCGTTGTACCACGGCGTTAGGCTATTTTCTTTAATGTTCCTAAGCACAAAGGAGCAACTGTGTCTAAAGTGCTGTTTCTGTGGCAATATCAAGTTCTTCTAATCTCTCTGGGATGCTGAGGAGATAAAACTGATCAGGAATAGTATTAATAAAGCAATCTTTAGTGGCAGAAGTGATAGTTCTATCATATTTGTAACATGGAGTCTGCCTTGCAACCTTGGCTAAATGGAGTATACATGAGACTAGATATTGATCTGAGATGTTATCATTCTGCTGCAGAATTTCAACGGCATCAACATTGATTACATATGGTAATATTAGATCTAAAGTATGATTACTACGATGAGTGGGTCCTGACACGTGTTGTCTAACTCCAATATAGTTCAGAATGTCTCTAAATGCCAATCCCAATGTGTCTTTTTTGTTATCTACATGAAAATCTGCAAATTCTGTGATAAAGGCTCTATGGTGCCCTGGTGGCCTATATACAGTAGCCAGCACAAATGTCAAGCGGGATTTCTCATTTACACTAGATAGTGTAAGAAAGAATGATGTGGACGTCGAAGATCTCAAAAATTAAGTTTATTACAGCATAGCAGTGGCAAGGTATACGAAGCACCTTGGGTTCACCGGCGTCAGAATGAACCCAGAACATCCAAATCTTAAACCTTTTATCCTGTTACTGTTTACAGCTCTTAATGTAAATTAAGTTGCCCTTGTTGTACCAGCTGTGGTCTGTATGTTAATGAAGTTGAGACACCCCATTGTCTGAGAAGGTTCTCTATGTCCCACACCCAGTCCCATTCTACAATTGACTACCATTTGCTCAGGATGTGCCTTAATCTCTATGATAATTAAGCCATTTTGGGGATGAGCTCATTCTAAAATATATTTAGGAGTGGAATCTGGGTCGAGGCAGACTACAATTTCTTACAGTCCCCTCTCTGATGCTCTTGGCCCAAAAGAAGCATCACATCCACTCCCTTCTCACAGATCACACCTCTTCCCTAGTGGGCAGGTGCCCAGTGGCGGTGAAGCCCTGCCTTAGGTTGTCCCCCTCTGGCCACCGGAGAATCTTACCCGTCTTTGGGTCGACACCTCATGCACACTGGTTACAGCTCCATCCAATTGGGCAGAATTATCAAAGAGACTCTTCTAAAATTTGGCAATATGATGTACAAACATTTGCTTTGGTGTGGGTGAGAAGACATTCAAGAACCATCACAGCCAGTAGGAGTGTCTCAAAGCGATCCTTAAGTAAAAATCTTGTCTTTCTTCAAGGCCTTGTTGGGCTCTCACAATGTCAGATGTTCAGTGATGTTCACATCAGTGATGTTAGCATATTGTTTAGTTTTGATAACTCAAAGAATCAACAATCAATAGACAATATAGTGTGTGTGTGTGTGTGTGTGCGTGTGTGTGTGTGTGTGTGTGTGTGTCATTTTGTGTTTTGTGTCCATTTTCTCAGTGTGGACATCCTTTATCCACTTGCTTTCCCTCTATGTGGAAAAAATGCTTGCCGTAGTCTCTAAAATGGTTTGTTTCTGAAATCTCCTCTTGTTTCACTTCTCATTGTCCATTTTTTCCACTTGGAGCGCAAGTCCTTCTAGAAGAAGCAGCCACTGGTGTTGTTCGAGTCTGTTCCTCTTCATCAGTTCCATCCATCCCATGGTGGGTCTCAGGGTTTCTAGGTCTTTTAGGCCTGGAGTTCTGGATCTTGCAGGTCTGGAAATCTCTATTCTTTTCTTTTTCTTGAGAAAATCCCCCTGGCTCCACTTCCTTCTTGTCCTACAAACGACCAGGGGTGCGTTCTCCGATAACGTTGTCTCTTAGCGCGCTACGAAGACTCAAAAGGTACACCTTAACTACAGGTATACCTTTCCTACGTGTGTTCTCCGAACTATACCTTAGGATGTTGCTTAAGGTAAACCTTCTTAAGTTCGACCTTAGCAGGCGCTGTCCATGGTGGAGGCGCTAAATAGGTTGATATCGATGCCTCGATGATCGATTGTGCGCTCTTTCCTTCACAGCGGTATAGGTAAAGTATTGAGAAAACAATGTTAGTTATAAAGAAGCGTTTTAGAAATAGTACAAACTGCATTTATCGGGGCTCATTGAAATATGTAAATGCAGAAATAAATATGAGTATGTGTTTATAATTTAGCAAGTGTGCAATCCCAAACCCTCACGGCCATAAGTGTGTTAATTTTCTCCACAACGTATGCTGATTATCCACCAGCCATGTAGTTGACATACACTAACTGGCTCCGCGGACGGCGCCGTCTTTGATTTAAAACAAGTACTCGCTGTCTCGCTGCCATAGCTATAAAGTTTGTGCAACTCATCTTTCTTTATATAGACTCCTAAGCCTTTTCTGTCAAATGGTTCGCCAGCTGATGTGCCTTAGGATAGTAATTAAAAAAGCTAACAACCATTAGTGTATGGAAACTTTATTAATGAAAACACTTCCATACACTGGGTGTAGGCTATAACAACTTAAGTATTTTATGTGTAAAATTTTAAAGTAAAGTAAAAATGTAATTTTAATACTAAATCAGATTTTATATTAAATGTTCATATAAAATTTTCTATGTGTAATTAAACTGCGATGTAAATAAGCGTTTTGCGTAGTGGTGACCACTAGCGGTATGAACCGTCAGCAGCGATAAGGTATAGCTAAGAGCGCTCCAGACCAACCTTACGAACGTATGACTTACAGAAGGTATACTTAACTAAGAAGGTTTCGGAAACCACGTATTAACGATAAGGTACTTCTTAAGGTACAACTTAAGAACGACGTAGCGTTAAGGTAGCTTCGGAGAACGCACCCCAGATCATCTTTCTCCAGGAGGTTACAAATTTCAGACAAACATCTTGATGCTTATATCTGAAACTATAATCAAAAGAAGAGGTTGCCCCCCTTTCCCCCACAAGCATCTTTTCACATTTAAACATCAAAGTCACAGAAGTTTCACATCTGTGAACATCAGTAATGTTTTTAAAAAAATATTTCTAAACATAATGTCATTAAAACATTTATTCTAAATTACAACTACATATCAATGCTAATAAAACATGTTTCATAAATCATAAAGAATCAATATCAATGCTAATAAAACATGTTTCATAAATCATAAAGAATCACCCCCCTTTTGATAGTAAACCTTTACTATCATAAAACTAATTCTAATTTGCATCAGCATTTGCTTGTGACTGAGCTACAGTCAGAGGTCTCTCATTGTCTTGACAATGTCTAGCAATGTGACCAGCTTTTCCACATGCATAGCAAAGAATAATGTCATGGGGTGACCAGGGCCGGAACCTTTCTGCACGGGAGTTGTTGCTATGGAGGAACACTTCCGGTGCAACACCGGGCCGGTTCCGGTGACTCACGAACAGGGCGGAAATGCAGCGAGAACTGATCGGGCGAAATCACCGGCACGTGCGAGGGAAAAATCCCAAACGGTGATTGGGGTGCGAGAAGCATAAAATACGCTGACATTGGAGAGAGGAGAGCAGCGAGGGAAGGAGGAAGAAACAGCGGGAGACACAGTAAAGATGCGAGAGAAGGACGGAGGACTGAGGAAGCAGGATTCTTTCAGCTAAGTGGCTAACTTTCTTTGGCATGAATATTATATGAGGAACGATTATATCCCCATATTGCCTAAGGATTCTTGTACTCTGTTTGTTACCTGGGAGGTGGTTATCCGGCCTTATTGAACCCCGAGGTGGGGGTGTCTTGCTAGGAAGATAAGTGATGTGGAGATGATGGTGCAATAGATTCCTGTGTTATGCCAGCGCATGAAGATTCCATTCATCGAGGTGTCCATCTGAGCCCGAACACTGCCTTATCCATTGCAAGGTTTGGAATGATTTGCAGTGCTGAGTTGATATTTTCACGTGTGGAGTTGAGAGTTTTTTAGTGTACACACGAGTGTGGGACCCCCGCGGATTGTTCGGGCGACCGAGTGGATAAACACCCTTTATGTAACTGCGCCGGCTCATGGAATCCAGTTTTTCCTGTAAGAAATACAGAGTCAACGTTGACAATCCTCGTCTGTCCTCCGTCTGTACTGAAGCACTTTAGAGCTACTGAACTGAGTCTATCTCCTGCTGTAATCCAGTCCTGTGAGTACAAAATACAGAGTTAACGTTGACATCCTCGTCTGTCCTCTGTCTGTGCTGAAGCACATCAGAGCTGCTGAACTGAGTCTATCTCCTGCTGTCATTCAGTCCTGTGAGTACAAAATACAGAGTTAATGTTGACATCCTCGTCTGTCCTCCGTCTGTGCTGAAGCACATCAGAGCTGCTGAACTGAGTCTATCTCCTGCTGTCATTCAGTCCTGTGAGTACGAAATAGAGCCAATGTTGACATCCTCGTCTGTCCTCCGTCTGTGCTGAAGCACATCAGAGCTGCTGAACTGAGTCCATCTTCTGCTGTAATCCAGTCCTGTGAGTACAAAATACAGAGTTAATGTTGACATCCTCGTCTGTCCTCCGTCTGTGCTGAAGCACATCAGAGCTGCTGGACTGAGTCTATCTCCTGCTGTCATCCAGTCCTGTGAGTACAAAATACAGAGTTAATGTTGACATCCTCTTCCGTCCTCCGTCTGTGCTGAAGCACATCAGAGTTGCTGAGCTGAGTCTACCTCCTGCTGTAATCCTGTCCTGCGAGTACAACATACAGAGTTAATGTTGACATCCTCGTCTGTCCTCCGTCTGTGCTGAAGCACATCAGAGTTGCTGAACTGAGTCCATCTTCTGCTGTAATCCAGTCCTGTGAGTACAAAATACAGAGTTAATGTTGACATCCTCGTCTGTCCTCCGTCTGTGCTGAAGCACATCAGAGCTGCTGGACTGAGTCTATCTCCTGCTGTCATCCAGTCCTGTGAGTACGAAATAGTCAATGTTGACATCCTTGTCTGTCCTCCGTCTGTGCTGAAGCACATCAGAGCTGTTGAACTGAGTCCATCTCCTGCTGTAATCCAGTCCTGTGAGTACAAAATACAGAGTTAATGTTGACATCCTCGTCTGTCCTCCGTCTGTGCTGAAGCACATCAGAGCTGTTGAACTGAGTCCATCTCCTGCTGTAATCCAGTCCTGCGAGTACAAAATACAGAGTTAATGTTGACATCCTCATCTGCCCTCCGTCTGTGCTGAAGCACATCAGAGCTACTGAACTGAGTCTATCTCCTGCTGTAATCCAGTCCCATGGATAAGAAATACAGAGCCAATGTGTGTTGGAGAGACAAAGGAAGAGACTGCTTGATTTTAAAAGAGACATTCCTTTAATAAATAAAAGTTTAAATTGTATCTCCTGTCGTCTGACTTCTTCTGTCCAGCGGGGTAGCTCCTCAGGGTGGTGTGGTAGTTCGGGGGTGTTGGTTGTCCGGCTCTGCGCCAGCACACCCCCGGCCTGTGACAATAACACCTTCTGAATTTATTCTTGCAAATCTCCTTTTTCTATGATGGAAACCATTAGACAATGTAGTTGAACATTCTCTCTCGCCAAAGGCAGCAACTGGATGTCTAGATTTGGCAGCTTTCTTTTGACTATTTGCATTAGCATTATTGTTGTAAAACTGTGTCATTTTAGCAATAATGTCAATATATTCAGAGAGTGGTGTCACTAGCATTGTCACAGCAGACCGGGTGAGTGGGTCACATTTGTTAATCAAGGCAGTCTTGAAACTGAAATCATTCTTAGTAATATCAGGATTGCCACTGAAAGTCTTAAATGTTACCAATAATCGTTCTGAAAATGCTGCTGGATGCTCCCCTGTCCTCATGTGCATCTCAGATATTTTATCCCAATTAACTGACATCACACCTAAGACTTCAAGCAGTGCCTTTTTCCTCTCTGACTTATTAGCATTTCTGTCCTTTACTTCCTGAGTTAAGGCTCCAGACAAAGTGTCAGGCAGGCACATTCCTAACAAAACGCATGCATCACCATCTGGTAAATTGTAAACTTCAGCATATTCCTCCAAGTTTTTCAGAAAATCTAATGGATCTTGTTTGGCAGGATCAAATTTACCAGTATTCTTGATCACAGTTTCTAGTTAATTTGGATTAAATCCTCTGACTATGGTAGAAGTCATTGGTTCTTTCCTTCCTTCACTAGCACGCATAGTCGTAGTAGCATGGACTGGTGCCATGGGAAATCTGACTCTACAGTCAGAGTATTGGCTACTGAATGACTGAGAATCTTGTTCCCAACCCTCAGTCCTGTCTTCTTGTAAGTCTGGCATTTCTGGAACTGGGTTACACAATGTGACACCTAACAATGTCTTACTAGGGTTTTTCTCAGTTGTGCCATTCTTTATCATAAACTGACAAGCCGACTTCGTCTCCTCCAAATTTTTGGACAATGTTTCCACAGATGATTTAAGCATACTATTGTTAGTTCTAAGAAGTGCGATCTCATTCTGCATCTTGACCTTTTCTTCTTTCCATATCCTTTCACTAGCCAGGTAATTTTTTTGAAGAAATTACCCCAACACTGAGTCGCTCATTTTCAGCCTCTAACTCATCTACTCTCCTCCTAGTTACTTTGTATGAAGCAAAAATAGCTTGAAGCGCATTAGCAATTTTCCCATTTTTGTTCTTAGGCATTTTGGGATCATTTTCAAACTTAAAAATTTAATTTAAAATTTTAATTCATTTTCAAAATTTCTTCCATTTTCAAAAGTCTTATCGGGCTTTACAGTATCTCTTGTTTTCACAACGTCTGATTTAAATGACTACACGTTATCTAGGTGCTTTAAGATATTTGTTAGTGTAATTATTCACAGCTCCAGTACTTCGACGCAAATTATCAAAGTAGCCACACTACCGAGGCTTCTAAACTTAACCACAACCACAATCCATTGGGACGCAAAACAGTTAAGAAATGTAACACTGTCACAGTACGTCGGACAAAACCACACTACATTGGGTTTTATGTTATTTTCTTAAAACAACTTACTTAGCCACAGTACTTCGGGCTTAAACAATATTTATCAAATTTAAAACACTGCCACGGTAGGCTACGTCAGGCAAAACCACACTGCTCCGGGTTCTTGTTTTAAACTTCACAGAGTCACAATGCGTCCGACTCACTAGTCTACAATATAACACACAATAACTGTGAAATAATTCTGTGACCACACTGTGTGGGGTCTATTCAATTACTTTAGAATTTCCTCAGAATTATTACAACTTCACAATCGTTTTGAAACGTACACATTTGTTTCAGTTACTTTAGAAACAACCAATCTAATATAACTCTGCCACCACACTACTTCGGGTTGATTCAATTACTTTAGAATCTTAACAGAATTATAACAGACCAATACCAAGTTTCAGTTACTTTAGAAACTTTACACATAAGCACTTTGTTTCAATTACTTTAGAAACAACAATTCCAATACAACTCTGCCACCACACTGCTTCGGGTTGATTCAGTTCCGTTAGAATCTTAACCGTTAGAATCTTAAACAAAATTGTACAGAAAAGGCTTAACAACTCTTCCTGCTAATACTGAATAAACCAAATTCTCTTCTGTCCTTAATTTTTCCTTTCTAGATTTTTTAAATGAGGGGTTCCCTGACAAAAAACAGCATAAAATGAAAGAAAACAGCTTTTTCTTACCTTTCCCCACTTTTTTTTGTTGGAAATTCCTCACTGGGTGGCTCGCCAATGTAAGAAAAAATGATGTGGACGTCGAAGATGCCAAAAATTAAGTTTATTACAGCATAGCAGTGGCAAGGTATACGAAGCACCTTGGGTTCATCGGCGTCAGAATGAACCCAGAACATCCAAATCTTAAACTTGTTATCCTGTTACAGTTTACAACTCTTAATGTAAATTAAGTTGCCCTTGTTGTACCAGCTGTGGTCTGTATGTTAATGAAGTTGAGACACCCCATTGTCTGAGAAGGCTCTCTGTGTCCCACACCCAGTCCCATTCTACAATTGACTACCATTTGCTCAGGATGTGCCTTAATCTCTATGATAATTAAGCCATTTTGGGGATGAGCTCATTCTAAAATTTATTTAGGAGGGGAATCTGGGTCGAGGCAGACTACAATTTCTTACAATAGTGTTACATTAAGCACCAACAGGGCCGGAGTGGGGCCACTTTTCAGCCCGGGAGTTTCAGGCCCAAGACCGGCCCACTTTTTCCATGGTGGAATTCCAAATTAGCACTTTTTTAAAATTGGATAAATGAAGCAACAGTTCAGCTCGTACTATTGTGTAGTTAGTATTAATACCATGGGTTAACAAATAATGTAAAGGTTAAATAATAATTCACTTAGACTTTATAAGAAGCATAAGAAGCAATTGCAAATTTTTCACACAATTCTGACGTTATATTTCGCAATTCTGACTTTATATTTCGCAATTCTGACTTTATAACACGCAATTGCTACTTTATATCACACAATTCTGACTTTATATCTTGCAGTTCTGACTTTATAAGCAATTGCGACTTTATTTCACACAATTCTGACTTTATAATTTGCAATTCTGACTTTATAACACGTTTTATGATTTTATATCACACAATTCTGACTCTATATCTGGCAGTTCTGACTTTATAAGCAATTGCGACTTTATATCACACAATTCTGACTTTATATTTCGCAATTGTGACTTTATAACACGTTTTATGACTTTATATCACACAATTCTGACTCTATATCTTGCAGTTCTGACTTTATAAGCAATTGCGACTTTATTTCAGGCAGTTCTGATTTTACATCTTGCAATTCTGACTTTATAAGAAGCAATTGCGACTTTATATCACGCAATTCTGACTCTATATCTCACAATTCTTTATAACACGCAATTGCAACTTTATTTCAGGCAATTCTGACTTAATATCTCACAATTCTGACTTTTTAACACGCAATTGCGACTTTATTTCAGGCAATTCTGACTTTATATCTCGCAATTCTGAGAAAAAAAGTCAGAATTGCCAGATGTAAACTCGAGATAAAAAGTCGCAATTATCTTTTAAAATGTTTTATTCTGTGGCGGAAACAAAGCTTCCATAGCTTACCTCCTGGCCTCTTCCTCCCATCCATCCTCCCTGACGCGTACCGTTACGGCCGGCCCAGCTATCAGTAGGCGCCGGCGGAGCCGCGGTAGCCTCCCTGAGAAAACGTTTTGAAAAGACGGGCTATGGACCCAACCATTTCTATAGGAGGGGAGGGGAGAACTCCCTCACATGGTACAACCCATGCTGAGTTGCGCGCTGTGGTGGCAGAATGCGGAACGTGTGTATACTAATGTGACATTGAAATGTAAAAAAAATAATAAAAAAAAATTCCTCGACCGGCCCAAAAGTGAAGCGGCCCACCGGGAATACTCCCGATTCTCCCGATTACCCACACCGGGCCTGAGCACCAACACTTCAAAAGAATTATATTTGAAACTAGACTTCTCAGTAATTCTGAAGATATTATTGTAGATTACAGCAACACCTCCCTCTTTTCATTTCAGACATGGCTCGTTTTTATAACTATAATCTTGGGGGGTGGACTCATATAAAGTAATGTAATCGTCTGGTTTAAGCCAGGTTTCTGTCAAACTCAGCACATCTAGGTTATAATCTGTAATCATATCATTAACAATAAGTGCTTTTGAAGTAAGGGATCGAATATTCAGCAACCCAAGCTTTATAATTTGTTCATCTGTATTATATATCTATTTTTTGTTTGTTGAACATCAATTAAATTTTTACGCTTAATTGGGTTTGGGAGTTTTTTGTATTTCCTACTTCGGGGAACAGACACACTGCTGCACGGGCTCTACAGCCAGAACCGAACAATGTACAGAGTTCCCTTTCGTGGTCACTCCGAGTTACGTCGGATGACGACGATTGGGGTTTCGCTTAGAAAGCCTCTCACCTTCGAGTATATAAAACGAGCCAATGGCAATGAAATGCCATGGGTCTGCGGAATTTGCATAGCGTATCTCCGCCCACCGCAGGGGGTATATAAGGAAGTACGCTGCAACATGCAGATATGTTTTCGCTTCGGAGCCAAGTTCAGTACTTCACCTTTACAAGCCTTTTGAGTGTTATCTCAAATCTCTTCGAGACGAGCGGCTCTTCAGTGTGTTGGTGTGACGGCGCTTTCCAGCGAGATCGCATTTCCTGCTGCTGATTTGTGCAGTAATCTGCTGACAGTGAGTGTGTTTCTCCCTGGGCGCTTCAGCACTCTGCTGAGCTTTTCCACTCTCTAAAAGAGCTGCACGCGGCACGTCTTTTTCAAGACGGTTCGCCCGTGTATTTTCTGGATGTGTGTGCGTGAGTCATCTGCCTAACGGTCGCGAGCGCTGTTTTGCGTGTTGGGCTTAATCACGCTCGGCAGCGCTCGTTGATGAGTCATGTTTTCATTGCGCGAACATGACCATCGCGATGTTTATAGATCAAGACTCAATGATCTCCATGTGAGTAGAGTGCCCTCTGCCACACCCCAATTTATCTCTTCCTCGAGAAGGGATACTTTGGCTGGTGGCCAGGGTGATCTGAGGGTTTGGTGTGGCACAACAACCGACGAGTCAATTCCTCGGGCCACACCCCCCTCCACATCGCAGACCATGCACTCACAGCATCACAAGGCGGGCTTGATTCCTCTGGAAATGAAGTTTCGACTGCGTTGCCTCCCACGGGAGTGCCATCGTTGCCGGGACCGATCCAGAGCTGTCAGCCATGCTTTCCCGGGCGGCTGAAAGCATTGGCTGGAGTGGCCCCGCCCTCCCCCCGAGCGCTGTAAGCCTCTCCCGGACGTGCATCAGGATGCCTGCGTTGCGCGAGACTCCACGTTCCCTCTGGGAACACGGGGTTCGCATCCTGAACTATCTCGACGACTGGCTAATCCTAGCTCACTCTCGAGACCAGGTTTGCGAACACAGGGTCCTAGTGCTCCGGCACCTAGCTCGTCTTGGCCTTCGGGTCAACTGGGAGAAGAGCAAACTCTGCCCCGTGCAGAGGATCTCTTTTCTCGGTATGGAGATCGACTCGGTCGCCTTGTGCGCACAGCTTACGAGCGAGCGCGCGCAGTCACTGCTGACTTGTCTTCGTCAGTTCGAGGGCAAGAGTGCGGTTCCACTGAAACTTTTTCAGAGGCTCCTGGGGCATATGGCATCCGCAGCCGCAGTAACGCCGCTGGGATTGCTTCATATGAGACCGCTTCAGCTTTGGCTTCGCGATCGAGTCCCGAGGTGGGCATGGCAACACGGCACGCTCCGAGTCCCAGTGGCTCCAGCCTGCCGTCAGACCTTCACCCCGTGGACGAACCTCAATTTTCTACGGGCCGGAGTGCCCTTAGAATGAGTTTCCCGGCATGTTGTTGTATCAACAGATGCCTCCACCACGGGCTGGGGCGCCATGTGCAATGGTCATGCTGCCGCGGGCTCCTGGACAGGACCCCAGCGCCTTTGGCATGTCAACTGCCTCGAGTTGCTGGCTGTACGTCTCGCCCTGCACCGCTTCCATGCGCTGCTCAAGGGTCAGCACGTACTAGTCCGATCAGACAATACCGCAACAGTAGCGTACATCAACCATCAGGGTGGTCTACGCTCCAGCCGTATGTCGCAACTCGCTCGCCACCTCCTCATATGGAGTCAGAAGCATCTGAGGTCGCTTCGAGCCATTTATATCCCGGGACGCCTGAACCAGGCGGCCGACAAGCTGTCTCGAGTTCAGCCTCTCGCTGGAGAATGGCGACTCCATCCCCTGACGGTCCAGCTGATTTGGGATCAGTTTGGCGACGCACAGGTAGACCTGTTTGCCTCCCGCGACTCGTCCCATTGCGACCTGTATTATTCCCTAACCGAGGGCACGCTCGGCACGGATGCACTGGCGTACAGCTGGCCGCGGGCCTACGCAAGTATGCGTTTCCCCCAGTGAGCCTTCTTGCGCAGACCTTGCGCAAGATCAGGGAGGACGAGGAGCAGGTCATTTTGGTTGCCCCGTATTGGCACAACCGGACCTGGTTCTCCGAACTAGTACTCCTCGCGACAGCACCTCCCTGGCCAATTCCTCTGAGGAAGGACCTCCTTTCTCAGGGACGGGGCACCCTTTGGCACCCTCGTCCCGATCTTTGGAACCTCCACGTGTGGCTCCTGGATGGGACGAGGCAGGTTTGAGTACCCTACCACCTGCGGTGGTGGCTACCATCACTTCCGCTAGAGCATCGTCCACGAGACATCTCTATGCGTTGAAGTGGAACCTCTTCGTCAACTGGTGTTCTTCTAAACATCAAGAACCCACAAAATGCCCGATCAGTGTCGTGCTTTCCTTCCTGCAAGAAGGGCTGGAGCGAAGGCTGTCTCCCTCCACCCTGAAAGTGTATGTTGCCGCCATTGCCGCACATCACGACGCAGTTGATGGTAAGTCTCTGGGAAAGCACGACCTGATTTTCAGGTTCCTGAGGGGAGCGAGGAGACTGAATCCTCCTCGTCCTCCCCTCGTACCCTCTTGGGACCTCTCAGTGGTTCTAACTGCCCTGCAGAGTGCTCCATTTGAGCCTTTGCAATCAGTAGAGCTTAAGTTCTTGTCTATGAAGACAGCGCTCCTGGTTGCATTGGCCTCCATCAAGAGGGTAGGGGACCTGCAGGCATTTTCGGTTGACGAAGCGTGCCTGGAGTTCGGGCCGGCTATCTCTCACGTGATCCTGAGACCCCGGCCTGGATATGTGCCCAAGGTTCCTACCACACCCTTTCCAGACCAAGTAGTGAACCTGCAAGCGCTGCCCTTGGAGGAGGCAGACCCAGCCTTGGCACTGCTCTGCCCAGTACGCGCCCTTCGTGCTTACGTAGACAGAACGCGGTGTTTCAGGACCTCAGACCAGCTCTTTGTCTGTTATGGTGGGAAGCTGAAGGGAAAGGCTCTCTCAAAGCAAAGGTTGTCTCACTGGATAGTGGATACCATTGCTTTGGCATACCAGCAGCAAGGTCGTCAATGCCCCCTTGGTATGAAAGCCCACTCCACTCGTAGTGTGGCTTCCTCTTGGGCTCTAGCGCATGGCGCCTCGCTAACAGACATTTGTAGAGCTGCAGGCTGGGCGACACCCAACACATTCGCGAGATTCTATAATCTTCGAGTAGAGCCAGTTTCTTCCCATGTACTCGCTTCAACCAGCTGGTACTAGATTCTGCTCAGGTGTCTTCGCTTGCTCGCCATTCCTCTCCACGGACGGGATACGTGCGACTATCTTCTCAGGTGAGTCTGATAAGCTCTGAGTTTCCTCCAGCACTGGTTACGTCAACGCCTGACTTATGCCATTCTGCCATAACGCAGCTTTTGCGCTTGACTAGGTGCCTCCATGTGCATGGTCCCCCCTCTGGGCGACCCCCACATGTGTATTCCACTGTAAGTCTCTTTTTGAGCGTGTGTCTTTCCCTTGGCAAGCTATCTTGCCACCCCTGGGGTTTAAATATTCCACCTGCGGTTGGACACCCCAGTGATACTCCATATGCAGCCCTCTGGGTCATATGTGTATTCCAAGTCCCCCCCTTAGGGTTGGGCATAATTGCATATTTCCTCTGAGATATGCTTCCCAGTGTACCTTGGTATTCCTGTGTTAAGTAGGACTCCTTCGTTCGTGCTAGTCTCACAACAGGGAGCTCAGACTTACGCAGGGCACTGGATGACAGCCGAGGTGGCGTGATTAGACTGGAACCCCAATCGTCGTCATCCGACGTAACTCGGAGTGACCACGAAAGGGAACGTCTCGGTTACGGATGTAACCCTCGTTCCCTGAGTAGGGAACAGAGACGTTACGTCTTCCTGCCACTTCCGCTGTATCGCTGAAAAACGCCTGAGTTCAGTCTCGGCTCCTCAGCGAAGACATATCTGCATGTTGCAGCGTACTTCCTTATATACCCCCTGCGGTGGGTGGAGATACGCTATGCAAATTCCGCAGACCCATGGCATTTCATTGCCATTGGCTCGTTTTATATACTCGAAGGTGAGAGGCTTTCTAAGCGAAACCCCAATCGTCGTCATCCGACGTAACGTCTCCGTTCCCTACTCAGGGAACGAGGGTTGCATCCGTAACCGAGACGTTCACTAAGCTGGTTGTATACAGTATATCTAGACAGTATTGATGCCCTTGCATTCTTACTATCCTTTATCAAAGTTTGGATGCTTGTCTCTAGTTCTGAAATCTTTTCCATCAGTCTGACTATCCCCTTGTGAAAAAGAAGTGTGCTTAATTGTATTGAAAGCGCACTTTTTGTGTGCTTAAAATAATAAAAGTATACTTTTAGAAAAGTGCACTTGCAGATAATATAATAAAATTAAAATGAAAGACCACTTATATGTACTTAAAGGGAATACACTTTAACGACAATATTTATTAACACACTTAAGTGCACTTTTTACAAATGCACTTTGTAATAATATCTAATTAAGTTTAACTTAAAGTAAGTACACTTTCATCACAATATTTATAAACACACTTAAGTGTATTTTTAAAAATGCACTTTGTAATAATGTCTAATTAAGCTTAACTTAAAGACAGTACACTTTCATCACAATATTTATAAACACACTTAAGTACAATTTTTACAAATGCACTTTGTAATAATATCTAATTAAGTTTAATTTAAAGTAAGTACACTTTCATCATAATATTTCTTAACACACTTAAATACACTTTTTAAAAATGCACTTTGTAATAATGTCTAATTAAGTTTTACTTAAAGAAAGAACACTTTTATCATAATATTTATAAACACACTTAAGTGCACTTTTTATGAATGCACTTTGTAATAATATCTAATTAAGTTTAACTTAAAGTAAGTACTCTTTCATCACAATATTTATAATCACACTTAAGTGCATTTTTAAAAATGCACTTTGTAATAATGTCTAATTAATCTTAACTTAAAGAAAGTACACTTTCATCACAATATTTATAAACACACTTAAGTGCACTTTTTACAGATGCACTTTGTAATAACATTTAATTAAGTTTAATTTAAAGTAAGTACATTTTCATCACAATATTTCTTAACACACTTAAGTACGCTTTTTAAAAATGCACTTTGTAATAATGTCTAATTAAGCTTAACTTAAAGAAAGTACACTTTCATCATAATTTTTATAAACACACTTAAGTGCACTTTTTACAAATACACTTTTTAATAATGTCTAATTAAATGTTACTTAAAGAAAGAACACTTTCATGACAATATTTATAAACACACTTAAGTGCATGTTTTAAAAACTGCACTTTGTAATGTCTACTAAGTTTTACTTAAACATACATTTTAAATAAGTATGATTTATAGTGTTTTAGATTTATTAAAGTTAAAGTTATGAGTTATTAAAGGAAATTTATTTTGATGTATTGACTAATATAATAAAATAACAGTATTAATGGAAAACATGGAAAATAATTGATTTTAATTCCAACTCAAGTGTGTTGTCCAAAATTGATTTGTTAATGTATTTTAAATGTGTTTTGTCTATAATATATACTGTGTGCATTATGCAGTTGAAATATATTTTTCCAATACATCTGTTTATACAGTATAATCCAGTACAACTTATTGTTGACATTTTTATCACCAGCCCTTGCTCTATGAACTCAACTAGTGTCAGCTTTCTACATAATATTTGAAAATAAAATGTAATATGAGAGGAGCCTAATAGTATGTGTTGTAGCTACTTTACATCTGTGAACATAATACTTTCAATATCATTATGTTGTTCTAAGTCAGTTAAACACACATTCAATTGTATTAATTGCGAGCAAAAGTTAAACAAATGTGAACAAAATGAATTTGCATTTAAATTCAGTTAAAATACATTTAATTTTAATCACACTACACTACATTGAAAAAAGATTGACTTTTAGTTAGGTTAATGAGTAAAGTTTTGTGAACTTACAGAGTTTAACAACACAATGAGTTAGAACAACTTCAACTTAAACAGAAAAGCTGAAATAACATTTAACCATGCATGATATATGAATATGTTGTTTAATGCGCATGCGCGAGAAATACTACGTCATTATGACGCACTACTTCACTAGAGTTTGAAAAATGCGCTATGTTTTGCGATCCGTTTGCGATGCGTGATGATACTGAAGCTAGCCAAACAAGAGAACAAAAGGAGCACCACGTTTGGATGTGTGTTTGCAGATGAGACGTTATGCTGCAAATAATCAGTCAAGTAATTATATATTGATGCTTTCTTTAGTTATTTTATTTTTTTTCACCGTAACATGTCAGTTGCTGAGTGCATTTTAATCGCAGATATTATAAACTCAATAGACTCGGGAGGTGAATTAATCATGTTTTCAATCATTTATAACTGCTATATGATTGTATTCTAATAATGTCTTACATTGTAATGTGAGGAAGGCGTGTGTGGTCATGTTCGAGGAATTTGGTTGCTGATTTTTTTTTTAACTAAACCGACTTTTTAAATTATTTTAAACAAGCTACTAAAAAATGCTGAATGCTGATCCAATATTGTAACACTCGAAGACGTTTAAATACAAATAATCAATCTTATAACCACTATAAATATTTAATATATTACCCACCTCTAGAAAAAATGCTTGTAATGTGTTCAATTTCATTTTGTATTTAAAGAGTTGTTCAATTACTATTTGTTTTGGAATATGTAATATTTTTGTGTATATCTGGATTTAAACATTAATTTTGCAGGATCAGTTCATATTCTTTATTGGAGATACAGTGCAAGCGGTGTGGAATCACAGACCTGTATTGATGAGGTGATGTTACAAGATTTATAATGACAGCACATCCTGATCAAGCTAAAACACTACTTTCAAGTTACTAACTATCCCTATAGCTTTTAAATGCTTTGAATCTTTTGCATGTGCAAGTAATAAATTCCCACCTGTGCATTTACAAATGCGCCTATAATCATCATATATTTTATAGGTAACAAACCAAAGGAAGAAGGCTTGCAGCATTGCTGTGTCAACCGTGGTAAATACAGGAACAGGAACATCCTTCATGAAGATAGCTATGTGGGGCAAGCTTAAAATGTAAGAATACCTTTCTTAATTTGCATTGGTCCTGGGTTTGCATGGGTCATATATCTATTTTTTCTGTAATTAATAAAGTTATGCTTAATTTCCTGTATAGTAGCAATAAAAAGGTTCTCTATTTTTAATCACTTTAAGCCCAGTGTCAGTAAAGATGGCGTAGTCAGTGGAATCCTGCTGTTTGAGGGAAATAGAAGGAACCTTGCCCAACTTTCTACTACGATGTGGCCCTGGTGACTGAGGTAATCAATCACTTCACACATTCATCAACAGTTAACAGTCAAAAGTTTACATACACCTTGCAGAATAAACTGCTTCATCAGGGTAGTACTAAATAAAAATAAAACATATACATTTTTGGGATCCCTATTATTGCTAAAATTGTTAACATTTTGCAGATACTGCAAGGTGTATATCAACTTTGAAGCGCAACTGTATATCTATCTCTTTCATTCAATTGAGCCAAATATAATAATGGACTGGATCTGTATTATAAACAAATTTTCTGTTTTTTCTGACTTTCCTGCATCTTTGAAACATTTCCATTCACATATACTCTGGAGAGCATCTGGGACATTGACATAAACAGCACTTTCCAACAACTTAAAAAATTGGGTGACAAATAATTTTGGTTTTTGTGCTTTTGGAGTTCTTAAGTTTTTTTTTTTTTTTTTTTTTAGACAAACTTAGATTTCACTGTAATGCTGGAGTAAGCATTTGGTCCTGTTTACTGTTGGTGCTGGTAAAGGTTTAAAGGGATACTCCACTTTAAAATGAAAATTCTGTCATCATATACTCACCCTCATGTTGTTTCAAACCTGTATGAATTTCTTTCTTCTGCTGAACAGAAAGAAAGATATTTAGAAGAATGTTAGTAACCAGACAGATTTTGGTACCATTGACTTCCATAGTAGGAAAAAAAAATCAATGGTCAATGGTACCAAAAACTGTCTGGTTACTGACATTCTTCTAAATATCTTTCTTTCTGTTCAGCAGAAGAAAGAAATTCATACAAGAGGGTGAGTATATGATGACAGAATTTTCATTTTAAAGTGGAGTATCCCTTTAAGAGCTAAATAACAAGGTTCGTTATCACTTTTAATTAGGTCTCATTTGTTAATATTAGTTTATTTTTTAGCCAACATGATCTAACCAAGACTAATATTATCTTACTTAGACTAATAAATGCTTAAAGTATTATTCATTCTTAGTTCATGTTAACTGAAGTAGGTAACTAATATATTTTTGTAAAGCATTACCCAATGGTCTCTTTCCAAAACTGTTTGTGTTTATGCATAGTGTTTCTTGGGGTTTTCTTGTGCATCAACAGAAAGGTTTTTATGTATTTCTTTTAGAGATTATTTTGTCAGTAAATTGATTGACAATGTGATTGTAACATTGCATTTAATTCACACTTCAGTGTATTGTTAACTGACATTAAAGTATATTTGAAATCACATTAATTGCGTGTCATTACATTTTGTAGTGCACTTTAAGTATATTTTAAAAACACTAGAAGCAATTATGAAAGTATATATAAAGTTGTAATAAAGTACCAATTAAGTTGTTCCAAAAAATCACTCTTAATGGCAACTTATTACATTTTATTTCAACTTAATATATGATATATTTGAAATTAATTACACTTAATGTGCATTAAGTGCGCCGAAAAGATGGCATTTAATTCACACTTAAGTGTATATATTTAAATTATATTATTTATGTAAGAAGTACACTTTATAAAAGTACACTTAAGTGCCCTTTTTTTCACAAGGGTCTCCCTGCATTTATCACATGTGAAGCCTTCGGTGCTGACAGAGAAGGCTATGCTATACATTTGACATGAAGTGCAAGTGACAATAACAGGAGATGACATGACTCACCATGTTTGTTGACTGATCCAACTCACCACAGTTGTTTGATGGACTTGTAAAAGGAGCGAGTGCGTGAGAGAAAAAAGAAAAAATACGGCAAGCAAGGATGGCAGGTTAACAAGCTAGCGAAATGCTAGCAATGTCAGATTAATGTGATAGGCAATATTAGACAATATCTAATTATGGTGATGAGTACCAGTAAGTTATATTTAGCGATATAAACAACAAGGAATAGATTGCTGATAGAGATTCAAAACAGAAAGCTATACGGAGCTTACAGATGCAAACCACTCAGCAGCAAGGCAGACAGGCAAATGTTTTGAGCAAATGTTTTGATAGAGTCAAACATTTATTTCAACGCATAATCGTAAAAGTTTAAATATGATTTTAAAATGAAAAGATTGTTTAAATTAAATCCTTAAAGTTTTAATAAATTCGTATCTAATGTTTATCTTCCTAGAAGATCTCTGTAAAGTCTTAGATCTCATTTATACGAAAAGATTCAATCAGCATTTTTGTCCATGCACATGAAACATGATGACAAAGTTTATCACATTGTTTCTTTTTAAAGGAATCTGTTTTTTTTGTTTTGTTTTTTAAACGACTATATAATTATTTTTTTAAAGATTCCAAATGTGAAGGTTTCTGTGTGTTTGACGCAACACAGATGCAACTCTCACATAACCTCAAACGAGGACTCAACAATGCTCTTATTAATTTAAGTTGTAACTTTAAGAAAATCACCATACACACATTGGTTTTCCATGTTTTATGGGGGCTTTCCATAGTCATAATGATTTTTGTACTGTAACTGTATATTCTCCTTTCAGAAAACTTTATGCATTTTTATTTTCATTTTCATTTAATAATAATAAAAAATATTTAATATAATTTATAAGCTGTTTTACTCATGGGACAAATTTTGCTCAGTTCAAAAATTTGGGGTATTACTAAACTTTTGTCCACATTTTGTCCACACAACATTAGGCTGCTGAGTTCTTAACAGAACCAGGAAGTATGACCATATTAGCCCGGTTCTGTCAACACTGAATTGGCTCTCTATTAAACATCATATAAATTTTAAAATATTGCTGATCACTTACAAAGCACTAAATGGTTTAGCTCCCCAGTACTTGAGTGAGCTCTTAACGCATTATAGTACTTCACATCTATTGCAATCTCAAAATTCCGGCCAGTTGATAATACCTAGAATATCAAAATCCACTGCTGGCGGTAGATCCTTTTCCTATTTAGCACCAAAACTTTGGAACAATCTTCCTACCATTGTCCTGGAAGCAGACACACTCTGTCAGTTCAAATCTAGATTAAAAAAACATCTCTTTGGCCTAGCATACACACATTATAGACTTCTACACTGTTAATGCAAACATCGTATTTAATTAAAAATAGTAAATTGACCGTAATCATTTTTTTTCAACCTGCTATTAACACTCACTTTTAGTAAGTTACTTGTACTTTGAGGTTGATAAATCGTACCAGCTCAGTCTACTTGAGCTGGATTCATTTAGAAAAAAGTAAGTTTATGATCTGTGGGCATGCGCAGATCAGTCCTCTCTACGCTAGACGGCGATATATGGCCACGCCAAGACTCGCCCTTCAATAGCTACTATTGGCTGAAGGTGAAAAACTTAATTTTAAGCCACCATTGTGGTGATTAGTGTTTGTTTTAGTTGGGCTCTTGACCCTTATATCATTAATTTAACCTTTTGTTTGACTGCTGTACCTGAGTTATAACAGCCAGATGAACAAACAGAAAAGGTGATCTGATGGTGATGGTTGTGTTTTAACATAATCGTTGTTTCACAATCATTAGACCTGATTCACTGAACTCATATAGTTAAGAGTTAATTTCTGAGTTAGGTTTATTTTATTAATTATAGCAGCACTGTTCTGGTACAGGATAATATTTTTAGCCATTTCAATGAAATTCAAATAAATAATAAAAAAAACGTCAATGTTTTTTTTTTTTTTGTATGTAGGCACACACAGACATCAAGAATTAGCGTATGAATCTCAACAATGGTGACAAACAGATCACCCCTGATCATAAGCTCATTATTTATTCATGCAATGCATGATGGGAGCCATGAATGAGTTTTGATTGGTTGCACCCGGAATGCACTGCAACATGCTTTATAATTGTCACCATTGTTGAGATTCACAGGCTGATTCTTGATGTCAATGTGTCTAAAAACTAAATTAAACAAAAAATTATATATATTTTTTTGTATAATGGAAACTTTTAAGAAATTCTAAATATTATGCTGTACAAGGACAGTGCTATAATTAATTAAGTAAACCTAACTCAGAATTTGGTTTCTTTAATTTAAGTGAACTTGAAAAATGAGTGAGCAGAACTAAAAGTGTTAAAGGTCCCATGACATGAAATTTTCACTTTCTGAGGTTTTTTAACATTAATATGAGTTCCCCTAGCCTGTATATGGTCCCCAAGTTTCTAGAAATTTCAATCGGTGTAAATCGAGCTTTTGCTATCTTTCTCTGCCTTTGAGAAAATGGAAGCTCAATCGCGCTGATCTTGAATCTCCTCCTTGTGACGTTATAAGGAGGAATGTTACCTCCCCTGTCTCTGCTTTGCCCGCCCAGAGAATATTTCTCGCCCATGAGAAAATGAGCTAGGAAGGAAGTAGGAACACGCGCGCGCGATTTTAGTTTGTCCACGAGAGATATCATGGCTTTTGAGCGAGCGAAGCATAACACTTGCTCAATAATTGGATGTACAAATGAACACCGAAGGGTTAATACAGAGCTGGGCTTGCTGAACGTCTGAAACTAAAGTCTGGATCACTCTCTTTGGCTCAGCTACACACCTCGGAACAGTAAGTCAACTAATGATATATAAGTGTGTTGCTTTACTGTTTATGTTTGCCTAGACTGTTACACGTAGAATGTGGCTGTCACATTAGCTATGCAGCCATGCAGTTTATGTGTGTGAATACACACACTGTAACGCGAGTGTTGTACACTTCTTTGTTATTTGGATAACCGTTTTCCTGTTGGTTATACGGCGCGCGCGATATCCGCATTTCAAGATCGCAGAGCTTGATGATGTAATTGTAATAAGATAAATTACAGATGTTACAGATCTCTCATGAAAAGGCAACAGTAGGTTAGCGTTAGCTACATGATAATAACTGTAAACCATCCGAATAAAGTACCGTATCCAGACATAATATTTTAAACTAACCATTCGGAAATGTCCTGCTGGAACCGCTGAGTTGTTGCTTCTCCATCCGGATCAGATTCTGGGTCAAACTGAAATGCTTGAACGACTGCGTGTCTCCGTGCCATTGCAATATATCCAATGTAAACATGCATGGTCTACCGTTGCCGCAGATGGTCAAGGCCACACCCACCCTCCACCTTGCGCCGCCTTTCTCCTCCTTATTAGTATTTAAAGCTACAGACACCGAAACGGCCTGTCTGAAGGAAGCTCATTCTGGGACTGGCTTATAGTGGCTATAATTCTGCACTGAGACTGAATTTTTGAAAAGAGATTTCAGATACAGTACTAGGGACCACTAAGGCCTATATTAAAGCCTACAAAAAATAGCATGTCATGGGACCTTTAAGTTGTAGGTATTTAGTAATTCTAAGTGGGGTTAAATTTATATAAAGAAATCCACACAAAATGAAAAAACTAAGTTAACAATAATCATGACTATTAAGTTACATGAACATAAAAAAACGTGCTAGTGGTACTACTTGATTTAGTACTGCACACTTAAAATAAACAAGCTTTTCTAACTCACTAATATTAAGCTTACTTTGCGTAATTTTTTTGAGGCAACGAGTTTGCATACTTTTTTTAAGTAAGGTCAACTAATTACATTTTACAGTGTATAATTCAATGTTAGGCTGCATAGATTAGGTCAGCTGGAACCTGGAACACTCCCCATAAATCCTGATGTACTTGTTACATCATAAGAAGGATGGTGTCTATGCTAATATTAGTCTCTTTGTTTATCCGAGGTTTACCGCAGTCCGCCGGATCCAGGCTGTATCCAGATCTGATGAAGGACCTGCGCCTGGAAACAAAGACAACGCAGTCCTGAAGTGTCAACCAGTCCACCCCGTGTGAAGGCCTCCTTCCCTTCCCTTTACCTCAGTACAGATAGAATGCTGTCGGGATGATTACGGTTTGCGTGGCTACACAGACATGACCAAAAATTTCTGTATTATAAATTTTTCATTTTAATTTTAATTTTAAAGACAAGTAGTTTATTGAGGGTTGATTTGTAAAGAAGGACTACACGCCTGCGCACATATATATTCAAACGCGCATACCTTTGGACTGAACACGTAATGCGCATGTGTGTCTGCGTTTTCGCGGGTTTGCACAGAGATAACAGATAATCGTTTGCACCTTCGACCTATTTCAGGGATTGCGTTCTCGAGACACCAGCCACTGTTTTGTGCGGATGGGTGGCCGGAGTGTTAAGGATTTGTTAGAACGGTGTTGTGTTAGCGGTCCCTAAGTTAATAACTTTGCAATGGAAGTGAATCAATCAATCAAAACTAACTTTAGCTAGACAATACCTTTATCCTAGAGCTGTTGTAAAGCCTAAACAATTTTTTTACGGTAATTTCCCATTATCTCTGTAAAGCTGCTTTGAAACAATCCATATTGTTAAAAGCGCTATATAAATGAAGGTGACTTGACTTGACTTGACTAGGGAATATCTGAACCACACACACACACACACACACACACACACACACACACACACACACACACACACACACACACACACACACAATTGGTTCTATAAAAGCAACAAATCTCTATTTTAAATGAAATGATTATAAATAAAATATATAACAATGAATAATAAACATGATATTAAATTGTATTTGAACAATTTAAACAGCTCTACCATGACAACTCTCCGGATATTTTTTGCATGGTGATGGATATGACAATGCTAAATGAATAGTTCACCCAAAAATGAAAATTAGCCCATGATTTACTTACCCTCAAGTCATCCTAGGTGTATATGAAATTATTCTTTCAAACGAATACAATCGGAGTTATATTTAAAAAATGTCCTGCCTCTTCCAAGTTTTATAATGGCAGTGAATGGCCATTTCTAAAAGTGCATCTATCCATCATAAAAGTGCTCCACACGACTCCGGGGGCTTCTGAAGCGAAGCGATGAGTTTGTGTAAGAAAACTTACATTTTTTAACATAACTCCGATTGTATTCGTCCCTCCTCCTCTTTTCCTGGCTGTGCGGCTAATTTAGTTTGATTCTCGCTCCGATTGACCTGAGAAACATTTTAAGAGCGAATATTTCAGTAGTTATTACATGTGTCCCGAATTTATGTCGACTGAACCAGCGATACCAATCATTCATGAATTAATCATTCTTTTGGTGCAATTATTTCTAAACACGCTTGCATAATGGTCTAAAACTATTTGGATTCATTCGGACCGCTCTGTCACTGAATCATCTGAAGCGGTTACTCGGTCAGTACAGTAGAAATAGCGCTGTTTTCAGTTGTTTCACTAGTTGTTTCAACACGGCCCAGCGCAGAGTTGCGTTTACTCCCGGTCCCAGACACTAATATTAAACAGCATTGCAACAACCAGTGGGAAGCGTTTCAATTCGACAGACACCTCTCTGTTACAAACCACAAATCACTCGATGATTAAACTAGTATTAAATCGGATGAAACAGCCTCAACATTCCCAACAAGACTGATGAGGAAAGCAGGAGAAACATGAACGAAATTAGAAGACTTTAAATCCCCTAATCACCACCCTTACAAACATTTACCATGAATGTACTGTAGTTTTTTACCATGGGTTGGGCAGAAATGTGCAATATTTATATTGAATTATATGTTATAGTGATTTATATTGCATTAGATTTATTAGGTGGGTAGAGTTATATATAATTAATTTTTGTTATGAAATTATGTCAGTTTCTTTGTAAAGGTGCGTATAGTTTTTAACCTGTGTTTAGGCATTGTTTATACAGTGGGAGTGAGTAGCCTTTTTAGGTTTCCTTTAACTTATTTATTGAAATTGTTATGTTTCAATAAATAAGCTAAACCCCCAAACCAACCCACCGGCCCACCTCAACTTTTCAGTTTGATAATGAAGCAAGTTGAATAGCCCTGATGTAAGACATACTGCTGCTTCACAAATAGCATCAATTACCCATAGCAGATCTATACAGATGGAGCTTGAAGGTGGAGCGTTTTAGACGAACTCTGAAGCGAATCATGAGCCAGGACCAAACCACTGTGAGGCAACGGAGGGGGACTCAAAATGTTTCTAATCATATTTTGCATTTGTTTGCATTTGTATTGTTTTACTAGTACTTTCACAAACATTTATATAAAGTATATATCATGTTATTAATTTTACACATGCTTTTAATGATATTTTTACCGACCCCCTCGCGATTTCCGCCTGTGCAACTCCAGTATGATGGACGATTTTATAAAAGTTGGCTTAAAGAGATCTATATTTTTTCGTTTGGCAATTTGTTTAACTTCATATTTAAGTTTGTGATTTATTTATTTTATTTAATGTATGTTTTTCGTTTGATAATTTATTTAATTTAGCCTCATTCAACATCTTATTTTTTATTTTGCTTTGTTTAAAAGTGAGCTAAAGGATAGCTAAATTTATTGGTTTGGGGCTGTTCAAAATTCCAATAAAGTATGTGGACGTTCTTCTCTTAGTACTGCGTATTCGTTTTACAGTACCTGCATCTTCTGATCAGAGGTTGGTGTTATTTAAAAAAAAAAAAAGAATAAAAATGTACCGTGGAGTGAAAACGGAGCGAGACGTATTAAGGATGGCGTGGGGAGCGAGCGAGGAGCGGAAAATTGTACACCCAGAGCGGAGCTTGAGCGGAGTAATTATGAAATGCTTTGAGCGTGGAGCGCAAATTCTTTCCGCTCCGCTCCGCTCACATACTCTGGTTGTTCGTGAACGATTCATTCATTTTGAACGAATCTTTAATATGACTCGGGAACACCGAGTTGTCTCAGAGAGTGATTCGTTCATTCTGTGTTGACCACGCATGCATAATATCCTACTATCCCACAATAACAGAAATGATTAGTTCACCTCTTGAGTCTTCGGGTCTTTTTTTTGTCACGTGATGTGACAGTGTATTGGACAAAGAAATTAGTTAATAATTCCCAAACTTCCTTACAAACAAGCACGTAGTCAGTAATTTCTGGCCTCAAATTGTAGCTTTTTTTTTTCTTACAATTAACAATTTTTTGAATTTTTGTCATGATGGTTCTTTTCCATAATATTGAATGTGGTAATAAAGAGTTGGTAATGCTTTAAGCTTTATCTGTACGATGGGGAAAATCACTTTGATAAAGCAAAGATACCTACATATAACAACAACATACAGTTACGTGACGGAAGACCGAACGACTCAAACCCGAAGATTCGAGAGGTGAACTAATCAATTCTGTATCCAGTACCGACTGCATAGCTAGCCTATGGGGCTGTCACGTGATGAACGAACGACTCGAACCCGAAGACTCGAGAGATGAACTAATCAATTCTGTATCCGGTACCGACTGCATAGCCTTATAGCCTATGGGCTGTCATGTAATGAACGAACGACTCAAACCCAAAGACTCTGGAGATGAACTAATCAATTCTGTATCCGGTACCGACTGCATAGCTCAGGTTATGTGGCTGTCATGTGATGAACGAATGACTCGAACCCAAAGACTCAAGACGTGATCTAATCAATTCTTTATCTGGAATTACAGACTGCATAGCTGGGTTTATAGGGCTGTCACACGGGGTGAACGAACAACTCAGATCGGGTAGGTGAGGTAAACTAACAGACTGCATAGCTCAGTTTATGGGGATGTCACAGGATGAACAAACTACTCAGATCGGGAGATGAGGTAAACTAACAGACTGGATTGCCTGAAGACCAAAATAAGCAATTAATTAATCATTTCTGTTTCTCATAATTTGGCCTTGTCCTTGCATTGCAATTTTTTTCTTATTCTAAATGTGATCAACATTTCAAACAGTATTTGGGGAATTTGGCTATTAACATGTAACATTTTAATTATATTCTGTTGAAATGAACTAAATGAACGAAATGACTTGAAAACAGATTTGTTCATTTTGATGAACGAGATTCAAAGATCCGAGTCAGTAAAATGATCTGAACTTCCAATTACTACTGCAAACTGATAGTGAATGGTAACCAGCCATTTAAATGTTGAGCAAGCAAGCTCATTGGCTGCAGATACGACTGTCTCGGTCACCAACTAGTCACCACCTCCTCACTACATTTCCCATCATCCTCCCTGGCCCTCATCTGCATGCACTTCCCAATCACAGAGATCGCTGCACCTGCACATCATCTGCTCATCACAGGCAGCATATAAGCACACATCTCACACAGTCAGTGAGTGAGTCAGTGAGTGAGTGAGTGAGTGAGTGAGTGAGTGAGTTGCTGTGCGTTGCTGTGCGTTGCTGTGCGTGCGTGCCGTGCCTTACCTCAATCTTCGATCCTGTTCCTCCTAGTCTTCATTGTCTTCCTGCTCCCCATCGTCTCCTTCCTTGTGCTCTCCACTCTGTCATCCACGACCTCCATAACCATCTGTTACGCAATAAGACTGTCAGTATTCCTATTCTCCATTCCTCCAAGACTTTATCAGTGATCCGCAATTCATATTTCCTCTTACCTTCAATAAACCTTGTTGTGAGTCTCTGTTCCGTAACAGAAGACCAGACCCTAACTGACTGCAGTATGAGCCTATTCCTCCTCCCGATAGACTTGTTATACTCCTGCATCCAAGATGGCTGTCCAGTTGAGAAATATGTGGAGGATTTCCTGGAGCTGGCTTCAACATTCTACTTGGAGGATGATTTGCTCATGTTCCGGTTCCATGGAGGTTTGGACGAACCCCAGCACTCTCGAATGCCGTGGAATGTGCATGGCTGCATGTTAGAGCAATACATCCTGTATGCACTCCTGCTCAGTCGATCCGCCTCCAGAATGGCACATCCTCTCCCATCACTTACAGAGTCCTCTCCTGAATGCCTTCCAGAGTCTCGTCCCGTCGAGACCACCCTTCCAGAGTCTTGTCCCGTCGAAACCGCCCTTCCTGAGCTTCTTCACGTCATGCCTGTCAAGCCTGAGCTTCTTCACGTCATGCCTGTCATGCCTGTCAAGCCTGAGCTTCTTCACGTCATGCCTGTCAAGCCTGAGCTTCTTCACGTCATGCCTGTCAAGCCTCCCTTTTTTTTAAAGGTTAAAATGGGGCGTGACCAAAAAAAGTTTGAGAACCACTGCTCTAAAAGCTGCTATTGGAAACATGGTTGTTTTAAGGTTATTTAGCCCATTCGTTATTTGAAACATGGCTGTGTTTTAGGCTTATATCTGGTGTCATTGTCACATGCTGTGCTAAGTTTATCCAGGTATTAGCAAAATGCTTGTCGTTGTTTCAGCAAAATTGCTATCAGTACTGTACGGGTTGCTAATGCAAATGTTATTGAATTTATGCTCATTACTTAGGCTTCTAGTATTATTTAGCATACTGTACTAAGTGACATGCTGTGGTAATCAAAGTGTTGTTTTAGCCTTATCTGGTTGTATAGAATAAAGAATGAGCATTTCTTTTTCAATCCGATTATTGCAACATGCTGTGTTAAAGTTAGCACATGCTTGTGGCTAAAGCTAGATTATTTATATTATTGGTAACATATGCAAAATGCACATTAGGTATGTTCACCGCAGAGGTCTGTCATTCAACACTAAAACACTGTAGCTTGATGATCCCGTGAATGAGTGTGGAATGGAATGGAACCAATGGAATTCAGTACGACGGGAGCAGAAATCATTTTCATGAATGAGGAAACACACTGTACTACTTTGCTTAGCTGCGCACTGCATATGACTGCATATGACCGACTAGTGTAGTCCGGTCGGGGAAGCATACACCCTGTAGCTCTGAGTCAAACATGTTGACATGTTTCCTCATTCATGAAAATGATTTCTGCTCCCGTCTAAAACATTTATTAATCATGGTTAACGTTAATTTCAGCATTTACTAATACATTAATTAAAAGTTGTATTTGTTAACATTATTTAATGGACATGAGATGACATGATCAAACAATGAACAGTTGTATTTTTATTAAATAAACATTAAAAAGATTAATAAATACTATAATAAATGAAGTGCTCATTGATGTGAGCCATAATCCTCCGGATGTCTTTTCCTAGCTTGTCAGATGCACCATAAATGTTGGCATAGTATATAAAAAAGGAGCAGTCCTTTTGTAAGCTAAATAAAGTATTTATTGTACAAAAAAGTGATCAAACAACAAACAAGGACAGAAATAATGATGAACAAGTTTTCTTCTTTGCAATGAAAACCAAACTACTTTATAATTAATTTCTCTACACAATATAAAGAGTGTCTGAACACGAATGAAAAGAGTAGGTAAATCTTCAAAGCAGAGAGTCTTTCAACATTATGTAATGTAAAATGTTTTCATTTGGATTTTTTTCTCACATTTACAGGTCCCAATTATTTTTCCCCCACATATTGTATGACAAAAAAAAAACATTGAGAACATTATATTATACAGAGGTTTCAAATCGTTAAACTTAGGGTGATGGCTTGTGATCTCCATATACTTACCATACTTTCTTTGTGTCCTTAAAGGACTTTAAAATAGAGACCCTGTGGTATTTTAGAAGACTTGTACATCGTTCAAATAATATTGTTCTAAAAAAAACATTGACAGAGTAGTCATAATGTTTTAAACAACATTGACAGAACTGAAAATGGCAAGAGTAAAAAAAAAATATGATGTGATTACATGCATTTGTATTTTGACCATTAAATAGAGGATTTTGGCTCTTGAGATATTATAAAATTGGTTAATTTTCATTTCAATTTTCAATTTTCATGCAAGACTTAAAACTGTTTGATGAGGTAGTTTTTACTTATTTTGTGATTGATTTAGTTTTCAGTAGAGATAATTACTTACTGAAAATGACTAACTGATCATTACTGGCCCATATAACCTTGTTTCTATTCTGAACAAAGTAAAAATTGTTAGTCACTTTTGTTACCTGCATTCTCATGGTGCATGGCCACTTTTATTTGAGCCACAAACAAGAGTTGCTAAAACTTTAGAACTTAATTAGTGTGCTAAGGCTTTAGAGTTCAGGTTTGTGGATTTTTTAGGATTACAAAACAGAACCTCTTTAAACTCCAGGCTTAGACCAGTTTTGACATTTTAGATATGTTTGTCTTAGAGGGGGGCAACTTCTAGTCGCTGTTTCAGCAGAATGATTTCAAAGAGGATAAAACAGATACAGTATAATGGATGGACCCTAAACTCCTTAGACATTTTTTCAGTTATTAAAATCCATCTACAAATTCTTGTGCTTGAAAAGGTTAAATACAAATGGAGACAACAACATGATTCCTCTTGCCATTTACTTCCCATAGTGCAAAATTTATTGTTGGTAAGTAGAGTGCCCAAAATAATCTTTTACCCTTCAGCACCATCCCACCACCATCCCACCAAACCCCACCCCACCACACCCCACCCCACCCCCTTTTTTTCTTTTCTGTTATATACATATATTACTTAGATTTATTGTAAGAAGGCTCCTCTTTTATCCAACATCATAGTGCTTTTGTTTTTAACAAAGGGACATCTTTGAAGAATAGAACAAGTTCCCTTTCGATTGGGTCTTCTAGAGGATACTATGGGGAATGCATCCGATATGACCGGTGTCTGAATCACGTATCTAAACGGGACAACTGCATTGGCCGGCGACAACCTATGACATCATTACTGGTGTGCCCGTGAGTATCAAAGGGCGCCTGAGGAACACGTCATCCTCTTCTTTGTCTTCAGGATCCGTTTGTTTGAAGTACGTGTGAAGGAGCATTCATGGTTTGTTCTCAAGGGAGCTGATTGTGCGCATTGTGAAGATTTCTCAATAAAAAGCTCAGTTTGCGCCATCCCTATTCTTGAAGGATATGGTATGTGCATTTGGGTGGAATGTATTTGACTGGTATCATAGGCTGTCGCTGTTCAATGCAATTGTCGCGTTTAGATAGTACGTGCTTAAGCCACCGGTCATGTCCGAAGCATTTCTCATTGTGTTCTCTATAGGACGCAGTGTCTCGTTCCCCTTCTCAAGGAACCATGGTTAAATGAGTAACCTGAGACATTTTCTATTCTACCTTTCCCCTTCTCCATCCTTTACTTTTTCAGCACTCCTAAATAAGTTTACTGTACCATTAAAGATTGGTAAGGGGCAGGAATGATATTTGATTAAATACAGAAAAAAATAAATGAAATGATTTTTCTCTACACTGCAGACACTGATTCAATAAGTGTCTTATTTACACAGGATAGAGCATTATAGTTGTGATCCATGATCCATAGAGACATCTGTTCTTTTATATTGATGTAAATACCTTTGCCAGCATAGGGACCTATACTCAACTGTATTCAGCACAGCTGAAAACTCAGCTGTATTCAGTACAAGTGAATATAGCCATGAACATGAATTATTTTGTTTTACCTTGACACTGATTTATTGATACCAGACTTTTAAGGCAGAGTTTATATAAGCAGACAAGACATTTCTAAAAATAGCATTCATGTAAAATTATAGTTCATGGGAAACATTATCTTTACACAAATTACTATTAAATTACTGTGTGTGACACTCTAGACATGTGTGACATTATTTTTTTAAATAAGCTATTTTTGTTATTTCTTTTAAGATGATTTTGTCCATCGCATATGATGAAACACATTAATAGTGCTACAAGCACTATTAGTTTTGTTCCTTTTCTCCTTATATAATAATTCCTAATAACAATTATTCCTTTCGCTTCCCTTTTCATTTTGCTTTTTACAAAAAAAAAAAAAAAAAAAAAAGAGTAAAAAGAGGATCAAACTAGTTTTGAAAGTGTACCTAGATTATTGAGAATGTCGCACCATAGTGGTAGCAGCATTAGTGGTGGGGGTGGGGTCGCATGTGTCTGCAGTCATTTCTTCAATGGATAACATTTGCATTGAAGTACATTAAAAAGACATGGAGGAAACCTAGAATAAGTCTTAGTATGCTGGCTCAAAATTTCAAAATATTTTTCACAACTGAAAGAAGATTGTGTGTGTGTGTGTGTGTGTGTGTGTGTGTGTGTGTGTGTGTGTGTGTGTGTGTGTGTGTCATCTTCCAGTGTGTCCTAACCAGCTGTAATTCAACAAGTTTCCAGCATCAAGTATTTTTTTCTGTTCTATCTAAATGTGGAATACTGCACAAATTAAAAAAAACCTCAGCCAATGAGAATATATTTGCTGAAGAGCGGGATTTTGGACCTATGAATCTCTTTGAATGTGGCCAGAGCTACCCAGCACAATGCATCAAAAGTAAAAACTATGGAACCAAGTCTTGTTGTGTGTAAGAATTGTTTGTAGAACAAAAATTTAGATTCAAATTGAGAAATCGTATTAGGACTATTCTGCTGGACTTGCGAAAGAAACTACAAATGTGTTTTTGTTCTCTGTACATTTTGTAGTATTCTTTCCAAAGAATGTAAGGAAAATATAAGGAAATTGTAGAGACATGCAGATTTTAGACTGCATCCCTGACACCCTCTCTCCATCACTTCCCCTTAGCTAAACCAAACGCACAATTCTATGAACAGCCACAACGGTCCACCACCATTCCTGGAATTTTGCCATGGATTATCTGCTGTTTATCATTGAAGTAGAGCATGTTTATCGGCGACATTTTTGTGGGTGTGCAGCATGGCCCTGCTGAGCCTCTGGGATTAGCATGCTGCACCAGATGAGTATGTGGGTACTTCTGCATGAACATGTACTCACACTGGCCTGAGCAGTAGTTTGCCTTGTAACGTTTAGGTGCAATGATCCAGTCCCAGCCAAAAGCTTCAAAGTCAACTGTGAGCGGGTAGCGACAACAGCGGGATTCTGTGGAGTGTTCATCACAGTCAAGACCCAGATTCCTTCGTGATCGCTTGGTGGTTTCAAGAACCTTGACCTCCAGGAACGGCTGCTGGAGATTAGGGGAGGAAGAAGACATACAGAAATGGGTCAAGCTGCTGGGACAAAAAAAAAAAAAAAAAAAAAAAAGGTTTTACATGAATGGTTGTAACTCCAAAACTTTATTTGAAACAATCAATTTAAATTTGAATCAGGTTTTGTCAGCACTTTAGCCTCGTCAGCATTTGAATCAGTACTTTGCTCCTTGTATAAACAGGAGTCTCAAATGTACATCAGTGACTGCTTTTGATCAGATTGTGTGATGATATTTAATAACTATCACTGAACATTTACATTTCAGTCTTTTCCTCACACAATGGAAATATATGGCTTCAGAAGAATTTGAAAAACTGAGCCGGTGTATGGACAAATTGTATTGTGTTTTTTGTCTTTTTTAGAATTTAGTAAAAATTCAACATCATCTCTTCTTGGATCTTTGTTATGGAAAATAGATAGTATAGAATATAGAATATACTTTTGTTCGCAGTGGGAAAATTTGGTGTGGACTCAGTATTCAATGTTTTAACATCACCTGTTACTCTTAAAATAATCCTAAAATACAGTACAACACAATATAGACACAGAACACCCTTATGGGAAAAAATCACTTGTCCTTATTTAACAATTTGATTGATACAGGCACAAACAAGTATTCTTCCAAAGATATTTTTTAAACTTCTGAAATAAGAAAACTAAATAGTAGAATGATTAGGAATGCCAATGCTGTCATTTATTTGCATGGATGATTCTTCGATGAACAAAAATGTTAAGATTATAACATTTTCTTTGAAACAGAAATCTCTATTTTTAATAGTCTAGCAGGTCTAAGGGTCCTTACCAGTCCTTCCTCTCCAGGCCGCAGAGACGTCACAGCCAGGTCGTTGCCACTCTCGTCATAGGCATTTATATCAATGCCCCAGTTTGTATGGGGCTGCTTGAACCAGTTCTGCAACACATGTTTGAAATCAATGCTCTGCCAATGACCCACTTGAGAATTGAGCTCGATCTTGAGTGACCGGATGCGGATGTGTCTGCTTCCTTGCTCAGTGATAGGTTTAAGGCGAAGGATCTGCAGATAAACAGTGGAAGTTTGCTGTAATGGCTGCAGATAAACCCACAGCTGGGCTTTCAGGACCTTGGTGAACATCAGTTTTGGACTGAACTTGAAGAAACAACAGCTGGGTTTCCCATCCACCTGCACCAGAGGTTCAGCTGTAGGAAACAAACAAAAAATACTATTAATCACTGAAGTCAAACAGCATGATACCAACAAAACAAAAATAATCTAAATTAGAATAAAACTAAAATGTGAACAGCTAGGCCAAGTTATGTCCATTAAAGGCATGTAATAAAATGCACTTTTAATAGGATCTTGGCACAAAGTATCTAGTCCATTTCAGAAATAGTCGATCTACTGAGGACACGTTTGCCTTACAGTTGGCCTTTATCAGTGTCATTCAAAAGATGGCACACTTTTTGGATGGAAGAAAAAAGGATCGGAGAAAACAAATTTAAGATTAAAGATAATGGTAACACTTTACAAGAAGGTATTATTTTTTAATCAACTGCTCACAAAGAGTATAGAAGCCCAAGAGGCGAAACTCTGTTGTGTTATGGGTAACAGTCTGTAGATGGCGCTGCGGAGGCGCGTCCGCCATTATGGACTGAAAGCTGCTGAAATCGTTAGTGCCAGTCAATGGCAAAATCCATTTTAGTAGGTGTTTATAGTTCATGTGTGCACTTGCTAGATTGCACATCTTTTTTGTACCTTTCCGCCTGTAATAGGACATTCATAGATTGTTTTTTTTCTTGCCATTAAAACGTTCACTGTGTGCACTTTCACTGAAGATGTTGAAAAAACAAGTTGTTAATATTTTTGTGATATTCTAGGCCTATGTAAAAGAAAAGTCTTTAGAAATGTTCATTTATAATGTTATTTATTTATTTTTCCAAATCATATATGGTGATGTTCACTAATTTCAAAATCAACATTTGAATAAATATCTTATTACTGTGTGTCTGCCTATATATTATTTCATGAATTTCTGTTATTCATATAACAAGGAAAATGCATAATAGAACATAAATATTGATAGATTAAAGGTTTGCAGTAATTTTATAATTGTATCTTTGCAAACCATAAGTGGTCGGCTAATGAAGCCGATTCGGTGAGGGACATACCCTTACTAAAAAGTACTATAGGAATCTTATAGTATTTTGGGACAAAATATTATAGTAATCTTATAGGAATACTATAGTAATTTGGGACATAGAAGTACGATAAGACTACTATATAAATACTATAGCAGCTTAAAAATAATATAGAGGTATTACAGAACATCATAAGTATGTTATGTTCTGTAATACCTCTATAATATCCTAGAGCCGCTATAGTATTTCTATAGTCTTGTAGTACTTCAATAGTAGTATTTTGTCCCAAAATACTATTTTCCTAAGGGTAAGTTAATTAGGCCATGCATAACCAACACAGACGTATATTTTCTGTCATTTAACGTCATTTAACGTCGGTCATCCTCATTAATGTATTTTAAATTGTTTTCATATTTAGATATGACGGCCAGAAAAAAATAAGTTATGTTAAGTTTTTGTTATGTTAAGTTTTTCAGTGCCATTGACTCCCATTATTTTTCGGCGTTTTCCTTCATTTTTCAGTCCATAATGGCGGCCGCGCCGTCACGTCATGGGGGCAACTGTTGCTATGGAGCGTTCTATTGAGTTTCGCCTCTTGGGCTTCTCTTCTCTTTGCTGCTCATTCAACTCTAAAGGCCCATTCACACCAAGGACAATAACTATAAAGATAACGATAAATATATAGTTCTAAAAATTGTTCTCAATATTAAAGAATAGCAGAGTTCACACCACAGCTATAACGATAACGGCAAAGAGAAACGATATCATTGGAATCACTTTTAGAACTATTTTATCCAGCTGATGAACGATAAAAACATTGACAGCCAATCAGAATCCATCCTGCTGTAACAAGCTCAAGCATTTAAAGAGACAGACAAGCATGTGCTTAGAATAAACAGCACAATATCGTCCGCTGGTGTGGACGCTAATATAGTTATCTTTATAGTTATCATTCTTGGTGTGAACGTGCTTTAACAATAGTTTAATTTGAAAAGTGACATAGATATGGATATGGATATATGGTAGATATGGACAGCATCCATTCCTATAGGGAGTAATGCATTACAAAAGTAATCATATTACAGTAATATATTACTGTGAAGCATTTTGCTGTAAAGCAGTAATATAAAGCATAATTATAAAGCTGGTATCGGAGCATTTTTACGAGTACATTAAAAGTTTCAATGATACATAAACAACTGCCTCATTCTTGAATGAATCAGCCATTTGAATTGTTTGAATTAATGACTCATTGACTCATCAATTAAGACGGTCACCTGCCGCCATCTACTGGTGGTTTCGTTTAAAAGTATTATTCTTTGCAAAATTTCTTATTTGTATATTAAAAAAATATTTAAAACAATCTCATAACCTTATTTAAATCAGTTAATTTGATTGGTAACAGCTCTAGTGTCTTATTATTCTAATTGATTTTTTTTATCTAATTTAAGAATTTAAAATGAAAGATGAAGCATGCATTTAATAAGATTAGGTGGGAAAATGCAGAATTAAATATGTCAAAGCTGATAGAACACAGATCAGAATATTGTTTCAGATTAAATAATATATATTACAACACAAAATTTTTTAAAAATTCCAGACAAGCAACTTTTTTACTCGGACAAGTGAATGACTGATTTACTTGTCCGAAAGACAAGCATGACAAGGCTTAATGTCGAGCCCAGTTCAGTAATGAGTAATTTTGTGAAGGTATTCAAGGAGCATCAGTAGCAGCCAGTGGAGTCGGAGGAGAGGGAGGAGGTGGAGCGTAATAGCAAGGTGGACTTCACAGTGTGCTTAAAGCAGCACTCAGTAGCTTCGGGATTTCTTCGCTGTATTCTCGCTATTTGCTCGCAGGTTTCTCTCTAGAGCTCCCCCCACAGCTTCGGAATAGATATTTGACAACACTGTTGTAAAAACTCTTTGTTGATTCTCAGACACCAGAGGCTAGTAGATCAACGACATCAAAGCAGATGGGACATTCTTTAAAACGTCTTCTTCCTTTGGGTTCGGACAGCGTGAGGGAGCGCAATAATGACAGTATTTGAGCAGATTTCTTTTGGCCGTAAAGCAATTGTTTACATCGCGAGACCTGATATCACGCGATACTTCCTGCCGCGGCTGCCGGCGGCCCGCCGTCTCAAAGTTGCAAGTGCGAATTTTCCGCTCACGGGCACCAGGGGGGTGCGAAACGACCACCATTCAACCCGAAATAAGTAATATAACCATTCCAATGACTCCGAAGCTGTTCAGTTAAGGTAAAAAAGTTACTTAGTTCACCTTTAACGCTGATGGTGATGATGCTCAGCACATTCTATGTGTATTGCCTCCCCACCATAGATGCACAGCCCACACACTTAATCTAATTGCGAACAATGAGGTTTATAAATGTCTGGCATCTAATCCAGAATCGAGGGCTGTGTATCGTAATGCTACAGCCAAATGTTCGGCGCTGTGGACAAAGGCCAGTCTCTCCACAGTTGCAAAAGAGTGCCTGTAAGAGATCAGTGATAGAAAGTTGATTCTCCCCAAAGTAACACGGTGGAACTCATTCTATGACACCTACGCTTGGATCACAGGAATGCACTGATGCACTGGACATCCTACAAGGTGAGGACACTTGTTTTTATGGAAGGCTTAAACCAACGCTAGAAGTTCTCATGGACAAAACTTTAGCAACAAAAATGGCATATCGCAAATAACCACTGGGCTGCCTGAAGTTATTACTGGCCGCTGTCTCACTGCGCTGGGTAAAAGAAGCAGCAAGAAAAGACCACATCAATTTCCTACTCATGAAGGTGTACTGCTCCCTAACCCCAGAACATTCTGCAGCCCTGATGCCCGATGCCCCTCAACCTGCTGCTGTCGCGTCCAGCCCGGAGGACTTTTTTTCCTTTGATGAACATCAAAATGCCATTGCTGATGCACCGCAATGTCAGTGGAAACTGAGGCAATGTCTTATATGCAGCAGTTTCCAAGAATTAAAAAAAAAAAAAAAAACAACAACAATAAATAAATAAATAATACAAACAAGTAATAAAAACTCGGTGAGTGTTTTAGCGCAATTTTCTCACCTCATGGGATCACAATACTAAGAGATAGTAAATCTTTCCCTGGATTTATTTTGTGCGTTCCCGAGATTAGACCTTCCTTAACATAATGCCGAAAACCCGAAGTCTCTAGGTGGTCTGGTTGAGGAGTAGATAGAAGTGCAAGATTGGTGCGCACAGACGCACAGAACAGAAATCATGAGTTAACAAGCGCAATTTTGTCCGGTGGAAAATTGCGCTAAAAAATCACACTCTGCTATAATGCCCCATCAGCATCCAGTGCAGCAGTAGAAAGACTTTTCAGTCTTGGGAGATGCTTTCAGTGCCTTGTCCTGATGCGCTTCAACAGATATTTCAGTCAAGTGGGTAGTTGAATAGACTAGCCCCCCATTTAAATATAAGTATGGTATAGATCTAGGCCATAAGTGTCTTCATAGTTCTATTTATTTTACCAGCCTTGTTTGGCTGCATGCTACCTCTGTTGTATATTTGGCAGTAACTGCTTTCCTGTTTAGCCTTTATTTTTTTATTTCAGTTTTCCTATTTGTGTTTTTAATATAGCAAAGCTTACATTTTCGTGAAGATGAAATGACTGAGCTATATTTCCTATGATGCCTAATTGGCCCAAGTACTTTTATTGTATTACTTTTTTGTATTCTTGAAAAATGTGCTAGCTCCACAGAGCCATTAGCTATAGGTTTAGCTATAAGTTATTTAAATTTTACCAGCCTTTGTTTGGTAGCCTATATATTTTAGGCATTGTTTGGCAAATAGCAGTGTTCCCCCGTTTTACCCGTTTTATTTATTAGCAATTGTATGTTTAGCCTACATGTTAATTTTTAAGTTGAACTGAAATGACTGAGCCATATTCCTTGAGCCATATTCCTCCAAGAGCACTTTTTGATTCTAGATAAAGGAAAAGCTGCGTCTACCCAATGCATGCTAGGTTTGTGCTGTGAACTTGAATTGAAAAAAAAAAGAAAAAGAAAGAAAAGAATATAGAAAGAAAAGGAAAAAGAGGTTGTGCGTCTTGTCATGTTATTAGGCTATAGGTTGCATTATAGTGTGCTCTAGCTCTTTTCTGTTTGGTATCTCTACCATAATTTACATGACTTTTGTGGTTCTAACAGTGATTGTATTGCGCCATGAGCCTCCTACACAGTCATTTTGCTATACCACATTACCCTCCACTGGATGTATAATGAGCAGCAATAAACACAATTTTAGCATTTCAGAATGCCAAGTAATACTTCTGTGGTTATTTTGGTGAAAGTAACTCAAAAGTAACGCAAATGCAGTGTTACGCATTACAATTCAGAGACAGTAATTGTGATGAGCAGGACGAGGGCCGCGAGAGAGCAGCGCGAGGCCGGTGGCATGATAACTAATGAGCGACACCTGAGTGACGCACCGGTCTCTCAAGGACCTCGGGCTCGTCCTGCTCGCCATAGTAATATTGTAATGTAACTAATTACTTTAAAAAGACAGTAACTATTAATATAGAATATATTACATTTTGGAAGTAACTTGCCCAACTCTGTTAGTTAAGTACACATGGTACTGTGTACTTTCACTTCGGTCTGGTTTATTCTTGGTTTTGTGACAGAGCCCTGACACAAAATGTATAATGAAGCATGGTGTTCGGATCCCACCACTCTTTTTTAGGTCAGTTTCGGTTCCATGTCGGGGTTCGTACATTCATCGGATATTTGTCTCTTGGTGTGAGTGCACAGGTTGAGTGTTCAGTCACTCGCCGTGTGTTCATGTGTATTTGTAGGGTGCCTGGTTTGTTCCCTTTCAGTCGCTCACGTTCGACGTAATGTCAACTTGACGACGTAATTGGGATTGCCTTGAGAGACCAATCTACTTCGAGAGTATTAAAATGAGCCAATGCACATTGGCATGCGATAATTGCATCAGCTGCTCTGCTTGCAGCGCGAGCATATAACGAGCAGCAGGTGCATCGCATATTGTCTTTCGCTTCGGAGCAGAGTGGTTCTGCAATCTTCTGACAGTGTTATACTTCAAAAGAAGAAAACGAGTCTGCTTCTCCAGGAGAACGCCTCTTCAAGCTGGTGTTGGTGTTACAGTGCAGACCTCGATCTCACATAGAGCAAAACAGCTGTTTTCACAGCTCAGAATGTTGCGCCTTAAATGAGAATGTGAGTGCTCACATCAGGCTTGCACTAGCATCCTGTTTGTGCTTCTGGATGGGATGCTGGTCATTCTCATGATGGACCTAGCATTTCATTCGGGGTTCCAGGGGAGGATTAGACGTCGATTGCTGCATCAGAGAGAGGGCTGTTACGCTCTGGAAATGAAGATGATGCTGAGCTCCCACTTTAATGGTGTGCATGCTCATGCTGAATAAGATTCAGACTTGACAGCCATGCTTTCCCGGGTTACACTGGGGGCACAGTGCGGCGCATAACCGCCTTGCCCCACCTCCGTGCCTTCACGGATGTGTGTGAAAACTTTTTGCAGTATGGAAGCATTTTGGTGCCAATATGGCAAGCCAAACCTGCCAAAAGCTGCAGAAAGTTTTTCCTCTCTCACTACCCTCAATGGTGAGGCATGTGACAGCCCCCCTGCAAAAAAAAAAAATTGTGGAAGGCCAAACAGTCATAATGCATGAGGGTAGTTCTGAGTGGGGGTTGAGCTGTGCCTAGTGACTGACCGTGTTTAAAGGCACAGTGCTGGCCCTCGGCCAGATGATGTCCACCCTAGTGGTCCAGAAGCGCCCCCTGGCTAAACCTTGCAGAGGTGTGAGACATTGCTAAAGTTCGCTTTCTCATTGCTCCCATCTCACAAGGTGGCCTTTTGGCGACACTGTTGGAGACTGTGCCCAGCGGTCCTCCGTTCAAAAGCAGGCTGAGGTAACCAAAAGCTTGCCTCAATGTGCTCCCTGAGTCACTGGTGGGCTGCCCCTCAGTCTGTTTGTCGCCAAGGGTGTCAGTCCCCTTCAAATAAAAATAAAAAAACCTCCGCCACAGCCAGCTCTACTGTCACGTTGAGCTTTCGCAGAAAGACGGCACCACCCGTCTCAGCACCCCTGAGATGGGCGACCCAGAGTCAGCTGCTCTTCCACAGAGGAGGGTCGGACGGACTTTTTTGTTGAATCATTCTGTTCCACCACTGGCGTCTCAGCCAGCGGTACCAAATTCTCAGCAAAAGCAGCTTCTCTATCTGTGGGTCCCAAGAGAGCGAGGTTGGCGGTGTGCGACGCTATGCCTTGCCACCCTCTGCCCCCTCTTGCTTCGCCTGATGTGCTCGAGGCGCCTATGCCGTCTCACTCTTCCCCTGCCGATCGGTGGAGTCAGGTTAGTGTTGCACACTCAGACCCCACTTCGGGCCGCTATGCCGTCCGAGTCGGGTCCCTGCATTCCACTGCGCTGCCCCACCCCGGGTACGTCTGTCGTGCCATTGGTCCCACTTGTGCAGTGTCTGGGAGCCTGGCTAGCGCTTCCCAGCCCGTCTCGCTGGCTCATCCATACCATCAGACTCGGCTATGCGATTCAGTTCGCCTGGCATCCCCCGGCCTTCACCGGGCAGAGATTGCAGTCCTACTGGCGAAGGAAGCAATCAAGCCGGTCCCTTTAGCCATTATGAAGACCGGCTTCTACAGCCCATACTTCATTGTACCCAAGAAAAACGGTGGGTTACGACCTACTGTATCTTGGACCTGCGTGTCCTGAAATGGTCCCTTAACAGGCTGCCGTTCAAGATGCTTACGCAGAAAGTGCATCCGTCCCCAAAATTGAATCGACCTGAATGAGATGCACTTTCATGTCTCGATTCTACCTCGACACAGACCATTTTTCCGCTTTGCGTTCGAGGGACGGGAATATCAGTACAAAATCTTACCCTTCAGGGTTGGCCCTGTCGCCCCGTGTCTTCACGAAAGTTGCGGAGGCGGCCATTGCTCCCATGTGCAAGCGTGGTGTTCGTATCCTCAACTACCTGACAATGCGCCAACAGACAAGACAGAGCAGGTTCCTTTTGGTATAAAATAAAGTCTCAGCTTTAAAATTGAGTAATTTTGTGAAATTCAAACAATAAATACTATTTTGTGGCGCCTTACTGTATAGCGCCTTAGTTCAAGCAGCATGTGAACTGATCATCTATTTTAGTTATAGCATGATTTAAACATGAATGAACATTAGAAATGCAAAAAGATGTCAATACACACGTTTTGGTTTTGGTTTGGTTTGTTTGCCAGACAAAAATGGTGGATATCTGCTTTATGATTGGTCACATTATTCAGAATCTGCAAGGTAATGCTCAAGAATATGCAACACGATGCATTAAGAGCCAGGGATAAACGTTTGAGCAAAAAGATAGTGATATGTCCATTTTTCTTATTTTCTTTTACATGTTAATATCGTATTTAGCCTCTGAAGGGCAGTATTAAATTAATGAATGAATTTTTAAACAAAATATGAACAATTTACACCAATTTACACGCCCTGGCTCTGAATGGATGTTTCCTTCTTGTGCATCACTGAATGTTTGCAGTGTTTGTAATACCAGTAGTTGTGTATGAATCCCAGTGTGAAAAGATGGATCTCAAAATCATACAATCACTGCTAGTAAAGAGTCAAATATGCAGAAGATGCTGGAAAAGCAAAGAATGTGCAGGAGCTGGAGGACTTTTTCTAAAGACCATTGGGCAGTTTAACTGTTCGGGACAAAGGGACTCATGAACAACCACTACAAAAAAAAAAAAACAGTTGTGGATCATTCAGGTAATGACGCACAGTAATAAAAATCAGACCCCAAAATGTTGCAATGGTTATCACGTTCTCATGTTGCTATGGTTACTATGTCAAATCATTGCAATTTCATGACTCACAGGACTATAATTTAGCGGGTTCACTCACATATTTAAATGCTGTTATCACTCCTTAAACTTTACAGCGTGAATGTAACCACTGGTCCTCTAGAAGCATGAAAAACAAAACTATTATTTAGATCGTCAATAGCGCTCCCTTTAAGCCATCACTTACCGCGTTCTGCACTCTCACTGAAACTCTCGTCATAAACACTGAAGTTGTCCGCACTGCAGTGAATCTCTTATTTACATTGCGTCTAGACTTTGTTGTTTATAAGGAGATTTTTGCGAAAGGATAAAGCTTGTGCTAATTCTTAACATTTTGAGCAAATTCTCCGCATGGTGACTCTAAAACGTCTCTGATTTGCCACTGCGTTCATGCGCGTAATATACATGTCTGTGATTGGCTACAATGCTCAATGCTGAAACAACACAATGTAACTAACGTCAGCATCGTTTCGTTTTTGAATAATAAAATATTGTGTCCTCCAGTGCCCGGACTCGACTGTACTCTGCAAATTTTCCGAGTCTAAAATGTCCGAGTCCGTATCAAGTCCGAGTACAAATTCACCTGAGTGCGTGACAAGTCCGAGTTCATTCAAAATTGGACTCGAGTCCGAGTCCGAGTTCGAGTACCCCAACTCTAGACTGGCTTATACTGGCCCAGTCGAGAGAGCAATTGTACGAACACAGGGACATAGTGCTCAGTCACCTCAGCCACCTAGGGCTTCGGGTCAACTGGGAAAAGAGCAAATTCACCCCCGAGCAGAGGATCTCTATTCTCGGTATGGAGTTGGACTCGATCAACATGACAGCGCGCCTCACTGAGGCCCATGTCCAGTCAGTGTTGAACTGCGTGAGCTCGCTCGGATGCAGAACAGCGGCACCAGGGTCTTTGCAAATATGTGTTTCCCCCAGTGAGCCTTCTTGCACAGACCCTGTGCAAAGTCAGGGAGGACGAAGAGCAGGTCTTGCTTGTTGCGCCGTTTGGCCCAACCGGACCTGGTTCCCGGAACTAGGAACTAGTAACAGCCCCTCCCTGGCCCATTCCTCTGAGAGAGGACCTGCTCTCTCAGAGATGGGGCACCCTATGGCACCCCCGTTCAGACCTCAGGAAACTCCATGTCTGGTCCCTGGATGGGACGCGGAGGTTCTAGGTGACCTACCCCAAGCGGTAGTTGACACCATCACTTCCGCTAGAGCCCCCTCTACGAGGCGTCTCTATGCATTGAAGTGGAACCTCTTCGTTGACTGGTGTTCTTCTCACAAGGAGAACCCCCGAACTTGCTCGATCAGAGCCGTGCTTTCCTTCCTGCATGAAGGGTTGGAGCGAAGGCTAAATCAGCAGAGTTAAAAATCCTGTACTGTAAGACAGTTCTGCTGGTTGCATTGGCTTCTATCAAGAGGGTAGGGGACCTGCATGCATTTTCGGTCGACGAATTGTGCCTAGAATTCAGCCCGGATAATTCTCACGTGATCCTGAGACCCCGGCCTAGATACATGCCCAAGGTTCCTACCACTCCCTTCCAGGACCAGGTGGTGAACCTGCAAGCGCTGCCTTTGGAGGAAGCAGACCCAGCCCTGGCTTTTCTCTGTCCCGTTCACGCTATGCATCTGTACGTGGACAGAACGCAAAGCCTCAGGACCTCAGATCAGCTCTTCGTCTGTTACGGAGGCCAGCAGAAGGGAAAGGCTGTCTCCAAGCAGAGGATGGCCCACTGGATAGTGGATGCCATCGCCTAGGTGTGCCCTGCCCGCCCGGGTTGAAAGCCCACTCCACTAGGGGTGTCGCTTCTTCTTGGGCGCTGGCACACGGCGCTTAGCTGACAGACATCTGTAGAGCTGCGGGCTGGGCAAAACCTAACACGTTCACTAGGTTTTATAGCCTACGTGTTGAGACGGTTTCTTCCTGTGTGCTCGCTTCAACCAGCCAGTAACACCGAAGTTCCCACTCTAGTGTCGGCTTACTGCGCCACTCCCTTCCACTGGAACGGATACGTGCGCTTTTTGCTCCAGTCGAGTTCCCCACTCAGGCGAACCCTGTGAGTTCCTTCGCACCCCTTCGGCAGTCGGACGTTGCGGAGCATCCAACGCCAGGCCTAGTGCTCGTATGCTTGTGTAACTTGTGCTAGCTTGTGTGTAATTTGAAATCTTAGACTTTTTCATATCAGTAATAACAAAGCACAAAGATTATTGCGATTTATTGGATCGGATGCGCACAACAATGTTCCATTCATTCATCAACTGAAAACAGGATGACGAATCGATTCTTGGGATTTAAGAATCGATATCGTTTCGTAAAAATGAGAATCGATTAAAATCGAGAAATCGATATTTTTTACCCAGCCCTACAAAAGAAAACTTAAAAAGGTTAATTATAGATAAAGACAGAAACACGCCTGTTCACCGGTCATTTTCCTCAGCTTTAGGCAAAGGCAAGTTTCAAATCAGTGCTTCTCCGGGAGACTAGCACTAAATTAATCCTCTAGTTTAGCGTCATCTACTGTTTTAGAAGAGGAAGTTGCTCAACTGCATTTCTGAGAAAATCTGCCTGGAGACATTTGTGAGAAAATCTACCAGGACACATTTGTGAGAAAATCGAGCCAAGAGATCTCATAAAAAGTCAAGTGTCTCACAATCATAACAGACAGATATGCATTTGTATGCACTAGATTTGGTATTTGTTTCAAAGGTTACATGCAATTTGTAGAATGGTTTGTGTTTATTTGTGAAATATTATCTAGACTCATTTATTTATATTTGTAAAACACAATACATAATACAACATATAATTCTACTGCATTTTCGCTCAAATTGACCTTTGTACTTGCACATTGCTTTCTGTTTGTTTGCGAGTCGAGTTTTCCTTTGCAAAGCAGATCGAGTTTGTTTGCAAAATGCTGGATTTGTTTATTTAATTATGGCACAATATTAACTGTAGGCAATGCCCTTCTGTAGGCAAGGGCATGGTTAGCTGGTACCCTCTTACGTCACAGGGCACCACAACTTCTAATAGGAAAATTCAACTGCAGTAGCCAACGTTCAACCTGAAGAGGGCAGCACTCAGACGTTTTTACACCATATAATGTACAGGGTGGGCCATTTATATGGATACACCGCAATAACATGGGAATGGTTGGTGATATTAAAGTCCTGTTTGTGGCACATTAGTATATGTGAGGGGGCAAACTCCTCAAGATGGGTGGTGACCATGGTGGCCATTTAGAAGTCGGCCATCTTGGATACAACTTTTGTTTTTTTCAATAGGAAGAGGGCCATGTGACACATCAAACTTATTGGTAATGTCACAAGAAAAACAATGGTGTGCTTGGTTTCAACGTAACTTTATTCGTTCATGAGTTATTTACAAGTTTCTGACCACTTATAAAATGTGTTCAATGTGCTGCCCATTGTGTTGGATTGTCAATGCAACCCTGTTCTCCCACTCTTCACACACTGATAGCAACACCGCAGGAGAAATGCCAGCACAGGCATCCAGTATCCGTAGTTTCAGGTGCTGCACATCTCGTATCTTCACACCATAGACAATTGCCTTCAGATGACCCCAAAGATAAAAGTCTAAGGGGGTCAGATCGGGAGACCTTGGGGGCCATTCAGTGTGTGAAGAGTGGGAGAACAGGGTTGCATTGACAATCCAACACAATGGGCAGCACATTGAACACATTTTATAAGTGGTCAGAAACTTGTAAATAACTCATGAACAAATAAAGTTACGTTGAAACCAAGCACACCATTGTTTTTCTTGTGACATTACCAATAAGTTTGATGTGTCACATGGCCCTCTTCCTATTGAAAAAACAAAAGTTGTATCCAAGATGGCCGACTTCTAAATGGCCACCATGGTCACCACCCATCTTGAGGAGTTTGCCCCCTCACATATACTAATGTGCCACAAACAGGACTTTCATATCACCAACCATTCCCATGTTATTACGGTGTATCCATATAAATGGCCCACCCTGTAGAATTAAAACAATTTATACCCAAATGTCAAAAAAATTACTTGAATCAATGAACCGAATTAATAAAGCCCCAGTCTTACAGATCATTAACTAAAAAAAGTTGTTTTAGAGTTTAGTTACCCTTTAAGGTTACAAAAGTTAGTCATTCAAGAGCAGTAAGTGTCATTAATGTTAATCAAACAGCAAAAAAATCTCTGTGGGACATTGTTTTCTCCAAGTGTGTCCAACTGTGTCCTGCAGGACTACAAACCACACCCCTACTAATTACGCCCCCTACCTCAAGTTACGCCACACTATGCCATTCGGGATGTTATCAGAGCTCCTCCCTCTGAAATCGCTTATGTCGTCACTAGTACTGCTTTTCTTCTACTTCACTTTCCTCGCTTTTTAAGATTCACTATCGCCACCTAATTTGCAGGGGTGTGGTGTTTAGAACTGCAGGACGCAGACAGACCCTTCTCGTTTTGTTAAGCATTTTCATGACGACATTTTTTTTCATCAATGGATGCTGCTGATGCTCACAAATCATAGTAAAGTATCAACTCATTTTTTTCATTTTCATAACTCCTGACACAATTAAGACATAACTGTCACTATAAGTTTCTCAGAATAAAATAAGTCTTAGATACTCTTATAAAAGTCTTAGATCTTTTTAATGATGTATAGTTTGTCAAGGTAATAACATTAAATTTAACAGTAACTTTAAACTAATTTAAATATAGAACGATTCAGTGCATCAGCGTCCTCGTTAAGGTTAACAGGTTAAAAGAGCTGACAAGCAGCTGTCCAGCCCTAATGCTCACATCTTCAACAAACATTTTCCTCAGCAAACACAAATGTTTTGCATGCTGGGACCTGCATGGGATGCTGGTTTGCTGGTCCTCAGCATGGGAAGTGTATGTGCTGTTGGACCAGCATATTGTATGTTTTGCATGCTGGGACCAGCTTGGGATGCAATGGCCTGTTGCATGAAGACGGTTTCAGTTGCTACCAAGTTTGAGATTTTTTTGTGCAAATTCTGGTTTTACGGGCTCAAGAAGGTGGATTGGTTTTTAGCGAGGTTCATCGCCATGGTAATTTACGCTACACGGCTAACCTGTTCCAGAGCAGGGGCTCGTTCTTCATACGTTGCTTATTACATCCGAGATCAAATGACACATCCAAGATAATATCATCGTGCTAATCATGATCTGGCTAACTCGGTTCTTCGAACACACTTACTGGATATGATTAGTATCGCTGGATAGAGTTATCTGAGATAACAGTGCGTTCATGCGCTGGTTTAAAAGGGGATATGTATCGATAGTAGAAACATTGATCAGCAACGCTGCTATTGGCTGCTCAGCGTGGCCAAAGAGCCGGCTCAGTTTTTCTCCTCAGCAGAGCAAGAACTAATAGTCGAAGTTTATTCGGAATTATAATGTTTAATCAAAACGCCAGGGAACACATCAAAGTCTGCAAAAGCCAGGAGAGAGGGCTGGCAAAAAGTAGCAGACAATTTAAATCCGTTAGAAGTGGCCATGTTAGATGTTTTTATCACTTATTAGCCTATATATTTGTATTTTAATAATTGCATAATTACTTTGTTCATTGTAATGTCAGTCACCACACTAGAACATGGGAACAAATAAAAGTAAAGTACAAAATATTCTACATAATGGTAATATTTAGTTATATAATAGTCTCTTTTATAAAAGGCACTGTTAAATAAATGGTTGTCTGTTTATAAAAGCAACCAAGAAAAATATTTTTTTTCTATAAAAAAAATAGAAAAGATCTTAGTAGCCTACACTGTAAAATAATTTTTGCTGCATTAAATTAAGGCCGTACAATCATTTCAACTGTTAAATCTTGAGTAATGATGATTGCTTTGACTTGTGAAAGTGAAAACTGATAAACTTATGTTAACCCTTAAACAAGCAAGAGTAGAAAATGATAAGCAAAAAATAATTTCATGTAATTTTTTATATCATCTGGACTTAAGTAAAACATATCCAAAAGAATTTTTGAAATATTTTATATATTTTGGATTTTATGAGTTGTGACTCCCAGGTCACGTTGCCTGTTTAGGGTATAAAAAAAGGACCAAATCTATAACTGTAACTGCCATTGCATGTTTAAAACAATTATACCTTATACTTCTCCTGATCTAATGTTGACAAATTATATATCATTCGAAAGCTTACGAACTCAAGATTCAGCCTGTGAAAACTGTTTTGAAATCGGACCCTGCGTTACCATAAAAATGGTACTTTAACCCCTTAACTGTCACCCCCTTTTTGAGAATGGACATTAAAATGCACTATTCAAACCTAAATGGTTGTAATTCAAGAATGCTTTTGGGTATAGACCTAAGTTTGGTCTTGTTTTAAAGAAAACACTCTGCAGATTATTGCTGAAGTGAAAGCACTTAAAAAAATGAAAGTATGAAAAAGTTATGGAAGTTTAAATTTACAGTAAATCAAATATACTGTACTTAATATTCTTTTATATAAAATATCTATTTTACAAAATATGTTTTACTCTAAAATTAATATAAAATCAAAGCCATATATCTAACCATGTTTTGTTCCAAATTTGAAGTTGATATCACAAAACTTGAAGTTCCCATGAGATTCTGTTTAGGCGTAATACCAGAAATAGCCACCGGGTGACATACATTCCATTGAATTTAATTGTATGCATTCTGCTGTAACAAATTAATACATTTCTGTCCAAATATCACTTCTGTCACAAAATATCAAACCTTGAGACTCAGACCTTTCTGACAATATTTTGTCAAGATTAGAAAAGGTTTTGATCATAAATTATGAAACATGATTACGCCCAAAAGGGGTGGAGCCAGAGAAAAGAATTTAGACTACCGTTTCTATGGTAACGCAATGTCCAATTTCAAAGCGGTTTTCACAGGATGAATTCTGAGTTTGTAAGCTTTCAAATGATACCTAATTTATGATAACTACTAAAATATGTGATGTAATAAAAAGGTGATAAAAAGATAATATTATATTTTAGAGTATAATATATATATATATATATGTTATGCTTTTTAGAGGATAATATTATTTTATAATTTTTTATTGACAAATACTAGATTATATGTTTTACTATGAACTTTTAGCATGAAAACCAAAGTTTCAATTATTAAAAGTGTGTGCGTCGACTTTTTGTGACAAACGCCAGAACTCCTGTTACAATGTAGATTTTTTGAGGTGCGCTCTTGTCATAAATTCATCTATTATTGTTCCTACATAATTTGTAACAAAAAACAGAGGAAAGAGCCACTCGCAAATGGTAAAGGAAAGAGCCACTCGCAAATAATCTTAGGGCAATGCAAACAGTTTGTGCTGTAGTTAAAGCCAGACTCCGACAAGTCGAAAATAAATGTGCGTTTTCAACAAATTAATAATGTAAACGACAATCTCACGAGTCACGAGAAAAATATATATCTCAGAAAGTGCACTATATCGCGCTGCGCTGGACTTCCCGTATCAGCTCCGCTTATGAAGCCGCAGTCTAATCCTGTTAACATGAAATAAGCCTTGCGAGCAGGTTTAAGTTTGCGCACCTGTTGCTATGACAGCAAGTCCAGGATGAGCGTCGAAGAACCAAACAATCCAAGATCATGCCAAATCGCCAACAATCAAATCCAGCTAACTGAGTTAGCAACGTACGAAGAACGGGCCCCAGGTTTTATTCTGGGTTAGAGTAAACCAAAACTGGATCAATCAGCTGTGAGCAAAGTGACATATCTGATGCAATGAAGCCACTCCCCCTATATCTGGAAAATAACTTTATTAAAGAACTGCTATAAAGCCAAAACGGAGTTCCGGCAAGATGGCGAACTGAGCACTCGTTTAACCCAGAGCTCCGTTTGTTTGTCCCCAAATTCTCAGACTAGTCCTTCTTTTAATAATTAAAAATTACACCAACACAGCTACGTGGATACGTGACTACGTTGACTTACTCAGCGTGAATTCCACACTCTGAAATGCCGCTGTCTAATAAGATGAAGAAAGCTAATGCAGCTACAGCACTTCCCCTTCATGATTACTGCGCTGATGCCGATGATAACAACATGGAAACCTCCTCCATGAAGGTGAGCCGCCCTCTTCCCGATACCCCTACTAAAATACCTGTCTCATCTAAGAAATCTAAAAACGAAACAGAGGTATCTAATGCTACGATCCTCGAAGCTGTTAACAACCTTTCCGCCCAGTTGCAAGAGCTCAATGTGCAAATGAAAAACAACAGTGCCATGATTGCACAAGTGGCCAAAAGCGTGGAGTTTAATGCTAAAGAAATAAAAGACTGCCGATCCAAAACTCAAATTTTGGAAAAGGAAATGAATAAGTTCAGGACCGAGAACGTTGTTTTGCAAGAAAGGGTCCTTGAACTGGAGCGTTACAAACGGCGCTGGAATCTGAAACTGCGCGGCATGAAAGAGCAAGAAAATGAGAACACGAGAGAAAGTGTGTTACAGATCCTACTCAAAATCGCTCCGCATTGGGCCGACAAGATAGACAGTGTCGTCGACTCCGTGCACCGCCTGGGCAAAAGAGAGGAAACTAAACATCGGCAAGTGATAATGCAGTTCACTATGAGGCATTACCGAGATGAGCTCTGGCGTCTGACCAAGAAATCTGCAGTGTGCAAGGAGCTGAATGTAAGTTTCGCCGAGCACGTCCTTCCAGCTGACCAGGAGGCGAGAGCAGTAGTGTGGCCTCAGATTAAGCAGGCCAGAGAAGCAGGTCAGCGGGCTTACTTCAGAGGCCCATTTGGATACATAAATGGGAAAAGGATTGTGGTTCCTTAACCACACATCGTTCCACTAGCATCTCACTATCTAACGTGAAGAAATTTGTTTGCATTTCAATGAAGGACTTCCGAGTTGACTGTTTTTATGGGGACATTGCCCTATGTTCACACTCCAAAGCAGTTTTCTCCTGCTGATATACCTCGGGTTATTTTTTCTTAAGTGGTAAGTTCTTGTTCAATGTTTACTGTTGATTCTAATTTTTGTTTCATTTCATTTAATGCAAGGGGCCTTAGAGACAGCATCAAACGTAAAGCAATTTTCCTCTTCTGTAAAAGCAAGAAACCACATTGTGTCCTGCTGCAAGAGACTCACTCAATCGATACGGATGAAAAATTTTGGTCCAATCAGTGGGGTGATAAAATCGTATTTTGTCATGGAACTAATCGTTCTGCAGGTACTGCTGTCCTTCTGAACAACTTCCCTGGGAAAATCGTGACTTCCAATAAGAGCACAGATGGTCACTGGATAGTGTGTGTTCTTTCAATCAAAGACTCTTTTATCATCCTAGGTAATATCTATGGTTATAACAACATAAACCAAAACAAAAAACTACTCTCTGAAATTGATGGTATTGTAAAAAATTTGAAATTGCGTTATCCAACAACTAATATTATTTTAGGAGGAGATTTCAAATGGTATTTAATGAATGGTTAGACCGCTCGCCCACCAAGCTTCACAATCATCACTATAACCCTCATTTAGTCAATTTCTGTAGCACTCATAATCTGTCTGATCCATGGCGCTCGATGCACCCCAATTTAAAAAAATTCTCTTGGTTTAAGCCGGATGGTTCAATCAAATCAAGGATTGACTTTTGGTTAATCTCCGACAGTGTAAAAGGTTTAGTATTTGACTGCTCTATATCTTCTGCTCCTCTATCTGATCACTGCTTTATTAATCTCATCTTGAAACCCAGTAGTAATCCCAAACGAAACAAGGGTTATTGGAAACTAAATGCCAGCCTGTTACAATCTGAAAAATATAGCCAAGGAATTAAAGACATAATTAATGAAATCACTCAAGACCCCAACCTTCTATCTTATAGCTCCAAATGGGAATTTTTAAAATTCAGAATAAGAAACTTTTCAATCTCCTTTAGTAAACAACTGCAACAATCTGCCCTTTTAGAGGAGACCAATTTAACAAGAGAGATAAGTCTCTGCTGTAACAAACCCACGCTTACAGATACTGACAAAAGGAAACTACTTACTCTACAATCCAAATTAGATAATATTTATACACGAAAAGCAAATGGAGCATTTATCAGATCCAGAGCAAAATGGATAGAGGAAGGAGAAATAAATTCATCTTATTTCTGTAGATTAGAAAAATCCCGCCAGGAAAGGAATAATATAGGAACACTGATCATTAATGAAAGTGGATGCTCTGATCCTAAAACTATTATCAATGAAGTTTATTCCTTTTATAGTAATCTATACTCTTCTAGATTCTCAGCTGATGCATCAGAGGCCTACTTTAATAAAATTAGAGGTTTTATTCCCCAAATAAATGAGGACTTCCAAAATGCATGTGAGGCAGAGATAACGTATAATGAGCTGGAAAAGGCGTTGCAATGTTTGACTTCTGACCGCTCCCCTGGCCCAGACGGCCTGACAGCCAATTTTTATAAACATTTCTGGGATCATATCAAAGCACTTTTATTTGAAACACTTAAAGAAGCCTTAAGTAACCAATCACTTCCAGAGACGTTTCGGCAAGGTGTAATTGTTCTCATTCCAAAACCTAACAAAGATCCCAAAGTCTTGGACAATTGGAGACCGATAACATTATTAAATAATGATTATAAATTGTTAACACATATATTCTCAAATCGTCTTAAAGAGGGTCTTCCTCAAATAATAAGTGACACTCAATCAGGATTTATGAGAGGTAGATCGATTCACAATAATGTTCGCCTTGTCCTTGATCTACTTGAGTATAATGAGCATGTTAAAGATGATGGCTTTATTCTTTTTTTGGATTTTTACAAGGCGTTCGACACGGTAGAACACCTCTTTATTTTTAAGGCTCTGGAACTCTGTGGCTTTGGGGAAAAATTTAAAAATACTATAAAATGTTTTTATAACAACACCAACAGCTCAGTATCTCTCTCAGGTGGCACTACGCCTCGTTTCACTATCAACAGAGGTATTAAACAAGGCTGCCCCATCTCACCATCACTTTTTATAATTGCAGCTGAAATGTTGTCAATCCTAATTAAAAATTCAGATATTGAACAATTAAGTGTCTTTGATAATCAAATAGTTATAAGTCAGCTAGCCGACGACACCACTCTATTTCTTAAAAATGCTGAGCAGGTCCCAAAGGCTATAGAAACTATAGACTCATTCTCCAAAGCATCTGGGTTAAAATTAAACTTGAAAAAGTGTGAGTTGTTAGCTATACATGACTGCCACCTTGAGGCAGCGTATGGTATTCCTATTAAAACTGCAGTCAAATACTTGGGTATACATATAACTAAAGATTCTAAGTTGAGTGAAACACTAAATGTATGGAACAAAATGGATGAATGTAAATCAAGATTAGACAGATGGTTAAATAGAGATCTTTCTTTGTTTGGTCGAATCTTTATAACCAAAATGGAAAGCCTTTCAAGGTGTATTTACCCAGCCTTTTCTCTGTCTATCTCCAAAAAAGCCGCTAAAACCATCAATACATTAAACTTTGATTACATCTGGAGAAGAAAACCTCATTATCTGAAAAAAGCAACTATAGTGAAAGACTATGAAGATGGTGGGCTACAAGCCATAGATTTTGATTGTATAAATGGAACCTTAAAAATTAAATGGTTAAGAGGCTTTCTAGTAAACAGTAATAGCTTCTGGTATTGTGTCCCTAGGGGATTGTTTAAAAAGATCGGAGGTATTGATTTACTTTTGCGCTGTGATTTTGATATTCCAAAACTTCCTTTAAAGCTGTCTGCATTCCATTCACAAGTTTTGTTATTTTGGAAACTATTGTACAAGCACAATTTTACTCCCCATGGTGTTCCCATCTGGAATTGCAGATTCATCCTCTTTAGGAATAAGTCCATGTATTTCAATGAATGGATGGAAAACAACATTTGGTCTGTCACACATTTACTGGACAGTTATGGCAATGTTTTATCTTTTGAAGACTTTGGTGCAAAATTTAATTTTCAGTGCAATCGTAAACATTTTGATATGGTTATACAAAGCATCCCTTCTGCTTTCCTTTTGATGGCAAAAAATGCACTACCTAATTTGCTCAACCCTCCTCTTCTCCCATCTTTGATGATTGCTGGTCATCAGTTCTGTAGTAGGACTTTGCAAAACAAAGTGTTCCGTGATCTCTTTACTCTGACATTATACCCAATGCAATATAGCCGAAATGCAGCTTCTCTTATATTCAATCATTCTTCTCTGAAGAAACTGCGCACATATTTTTTAAAGTTACCTTTATCACCAAAAGTTAAAGAGCTTCACTTCAAAGTCATGAATGACATTTATCCTTCAAGAGAACTCCTCTCGCGTAGATTTAACTTTGATCTAACCAACTGTATATTCTGTGATGAGGAAATAGAGACCACGGATCATTTGTTTTTCTTTTGCCCTTATAGTAACACTTTTTGGTGTGACATGTATGATTGGTTGGAGTCTTATCTCCAGGATCTCTCCGGTTTCACCAGAGATAATATCACATTTGGAATTATATTGAAGGACAAAAACTATGAACTGCTTCTAAACACTTTAATTATCTCAGGTAAATTTTTCATCCACAAATGTAAATGGATAAAAACACAGCCTCTTTTTTCTGTCTTCAAAAGAGAATTTGCATTGTACTACAAGTCCCTGTTGTTCATGAAGAAGAAAACAGCAAAAAAACTTCTTAATCTTATCGATGCCTTAAAATTAATTGAAACCCCTTAAACTATTGTTTTATTTTACTTTCCCTTGTCATTTTATTCTCTGTTTTTTGTTTTGTTTTTCTTTCCTTCTTTTTTTAATTTCCTCTTCCTAAGTTGTACATTATTCTACGTGCTCCGTTTCCTATTAGAAATTGTATTTTTGTGCATTCTGACTAAGCCAGTCATTGTTGTAAATTTTGTGCATTCTGTTTAATAAAAAATAAAAAATAAAAATAAAAAAAAAAATAAAGCCAAAACAATCTCTTTTACCTTAAATTATACGCTTATCTCTGTAAAGCTGCTTTCAAACAATCTACATTGTTAAAAGCGCTATATAAATTAAGATGACTTGACTTGACTATATCGCTCGCTCCAAATTAAAGCATTTTAAGGGAAAGAATTTATGAGACAAAATTGCGCATCTTTTGCTGATATTTATTATATGAATTATAATGATGTATAATTAGTATAATATATTCATATAGCTATTATAATAATTGACAATTAATATTAAACTTTGCTTTTAAGTCAAGTCAAGCCACCTTTATTTATATAGCGCTTTTTACATATACAGATTGTTTCAAAGCAGCTTTACAGAGATAACAGGAAATGAATGCAACAAAGATTGTTTTGGCTGTACAGCAGCTCTAGAAGAAAGTCATTGTCCAGTTTAAGTAAGTTCATTTCCACTGTAAAAATCATTAGTTATTAATGTAGGGGCTGTTTACACAACACCATTTTCGGAAAACTTTGTGTTCTAGCTGTTCATTTACACGACAGCGGCATTTTGATGGCCTGACAATGCAAACTTTGAAATAGGTTTCAAAGTGCAAGTTTTTGAAAACAGGTTTTGAAGATGATGCCGTTATCTCCATGTAAACTTCAAAAACATGAATGTGAAAACAGTGACGGCATGCACATTTACTCAGGAAACGGGCTTACTCAGAAAACAGGCTATAAGTTTATTTCGTTTGAAGTACTTGTACTAAATGTTACGCTCTTAGATGTTCGAAAAACATCCCTATTATCTCTAGCCTTGGCTACCGTATATAGACCGCCTGGGCCTTACGCTGATTTCCTAAAAGAGTTTGCAGATTTTCTCTCAGACCTATTAGTTAATTTCGATAAACCATTAATTGTTGGAGACTTTAATATCCACATAGATAATTCAAATGATGCGTTAGTGGCTGCGTTTACAGATTTATTAAACTCCTTTGGGGTCAAGCAAAACTTTACCGGACCAACTCATCGTTTTAATCATACACTCGATTTAATTATATCACATGGAACCGATCCAACCGATATAGATATCATTCCAAAAAGTGACGATGTCACTGACCATTACATGGTAACTTGCATATCACGTACTCCTGTAGTATATCATGCTGCGCCGCGTTATCGATTAGGCAGAACAATCCTTCCATCCACCATAGATAATTTTTCAAATAGCTTACCTGATCTGTCTCAGCTGCTCAGTGAACCCAAACAAACAGATGAACTTGAGGAATTAAGTAGCACTATGAGCACCATTCTCTCTGGAACATTGGATATTGTTGCACCCATTAGATTAAAAAAGGTCAGAGAGAAAAGTAAAGCACCATGGTACAACAATACTACGCATGTTCTAAAGAGAGAAACCCGTATTTTAGAGCGTAAAAGGAAAAAAACTAACTTAGAGGTCTTTAGAATCGCATGGAAAGACAGTATGTCACGTTATAAAAAGGCCCTAAAAGAGGCCAGGGCTGAGCACCTCCACAAACTAATAGAAAACAACCAAAATAATCCTAGGTTCTTATTTAACACCGTGGCTAGACTAACAAATAAACAGATGTCTCCTGAACAAAATATTCCGTTACAGTTTAGTAGTAATGATTTCATGAAGTTCTTCACTGAGAAAATAGAAAACATCAGAACCACAATTGTAAACGTTCAATCGCGCCTTATAATTCAGCCTCAATTATCACCCCGCAAGAACAATTACAGTGCTTTACAACTATAGAACAAAAAGAGTTAAATAAACATCACTTCATCTAAAACAACAACATGTTTACTAGATTCTATACCAACTAAACTATTGAAAGAAGTGTTACCTATAGTGGAAGAGCCTCTCCTCAATATTAACTCGTCTTTATCTTTAGGTTATGTTCCAAGAACATTTAAACTGGCAGTTATAAAACCTCTCATTAAGAAACCACAATTAGATCCACATAATCTAGCAAATTATAGACCCATTTCAAATCTACCTTTTATGTCTAAAATACTAGAAAAAGTTGTGTCCGCTCAACTAGGCTCTTTCTTGCAAGAAAATTACATCTATGAAAAGTTTCAGTCTGGATTTAGGCCGCACCATAGCACAGAAACTGCGCTCGTTAAAATCACAAATGATTTACTTTTAGCTTCTGACCAAGGCTGTATCTCAATACTAGTTTTACTTGATCTTAGTGCTGCGTTCGATACTATAGATCATACAATACTCTTAGATCGACTACAAAATTATACTGGTGTTCAAGGACAAGCATTAAGCTGGTTTAGATCGTATTTATCTGACTGCTACCATTTTGTTTATTTAAATGGAGAAAAATCTATCATAACTCCAGTAAACTATGGAGTGCCGCAGGGATCTGTGTTAGGCCCTCTGTTATTCTCAATACTGTATATATGCTGCCACTTGGAAATATTATAAGGAAACATGGAATTAGTTTCCATTGTTATGCTGATGACACTCAAATCTATATTTCATAACGGCCAGATGAAAACGCTAAATTATCCAAATTGAGAGAGTGCCTTAAAGATATAAAATATTGGATGACGCGCAATTTTCTTTTATTAAATCCAGACAAGACAGAGGTACTAATCATCGGTTCAAAAAACCACCCACAAAACCTCTCACAATACAACTTTAACATAGTAGGATGTCCTGTTACTTTATCCTCTACAGTAAAAGACCTGGGTGTTATATTAGACTGCAACCTGTCTTTTGAAAATCATATTTCATATGTTACAAGAACAGCCTTTTTCCACCTTAGAAACATTGCTAAGCTACGTAATATGCTATCTGTTTCTAATGCGGAAAAGTTAGTTCATGCATTCATGACATCGAGACTAGATTACTGTAATGCTTTATTAGCTGGTTGTCCTGCAACCTCAATAAACAAGATACAGTTAGTCCAAAATGCCACCGCAAGAGTTCTAACTAGATCAAGAAAATAACACCAATTTTATCATCACTACATTGGTTACCTATAAAGTTCCGTATTAATTACAAGGTATTGCTACTGACTTATAAAGCCATAAACGGCTTAGCTCCAGTCTATTTAACGAATCATCTATCGCCCTATAATCCATCGCGCTCTTTAAGATAACTAAATTCGAGGCTTTTGGTCATACCTAGGATATCCAGATCCACCAAAGGAGGGAGATGATATTCACATTTAGCTCCAAAACTCTGGAATAGCCTTCCTGATACTGTTCGTTGCTCAGACTCGCTCTCCCAGTTTAAAACTAGATTAAAGACGCATCTCTTCAGCCAGGCATTCATATAATTCTTTTAATCTGACAGTTAAATCCGGTCTCTAGTTCATAAACGCCAGAGGAGAACTGGCCCCCGACTGAACCTGGGTTCTCCCAAGGTTTTTTTTCTCTCCATTAGGTCACCTGATGGAGTTTTTTCGGTTCCTTGCCACTGTTGCCTTTGGCTTGCTCAGTTGGGGATATTTGGGGATATTTAATTTAATTAATCAATCAACGATACTATTGATCAGCATTACCAAACATGGACGTTCCACTAGAAACAAACATTGATGTATTGTTTTAATTTATTACTGTGAAGCTGCTTTGATACAACCTATGTTGTGAAAAGCGCTATATAAATAAACTTGACTTGACTTGACATGTGTGTTACATATTTAGGTTAATATAAATGTGATTAATTTAATTGATTTTCATAAATTTTAAAATTTTATTTTGTTACATAAATTACATAATTGTTTGCCGCACATATCACACTTTCAGGGGGGAATTTGCAAAAGCAAGATTATCTTACCATCAAACATACCCTGAACTCTCGATTGATTAACCGAGATGTCAGATAACGAAGGGTTACACAGGTAACCTAGGTTCTGTGAATGAAGTCAACACGCCACAGTATGGGTCAGCCTCGCTAAAGATGAGCTGTCAGGAGACGGTATATCAAATTAACCACGCCCCGCTTGCAGTCACCTCCTATAAATACAGGTGTTAATCAGCCGGCCCTTTCTCTTTTTCCGACTGGCTCGAAGCAGTCCCCGAGTGACCACGCTTCGTGGCATGTTGACTTCATTCACAGAACCTAGGTTACCTGTGTAACCCTTCGTTCTATTTCATTTCAGTCAACACGCCACAGTATGGGTCAACTGTGTACCAGATAAGGTCATGAGGGGAAATCTAGCGGGGCAATAACCAGGACATGATTAACCCTCTGGGGTCGACAAACGCGCCCACGCGTTTTTCTGGATTTACGTCACATTGTAGCATGTAGCGTCATTTATGGTCATACAGAAAAAAGAAATATAAAAAAAGAATCTGTGATATTTTACTTTTGTATGTGTCCACTTACAATCAAATCAAAACATTGTGCTTTTGTCAAATAAAGAAAATAAACAGGGTGTGCTTTCTGCCTCCCCGTCGCGGTGAACTTTTTTTTCTTGAGCACGTCTATAAACTGAAACCAAACTCAGCGAATACTTGTCACACATTTATGAGCCATATACCTTTATAAACATTTAAGTGTGTACTTTTAAATGATTGGATTCAAACTGAAAACAAATATTCTCTGTTTAAGTAATTTGTATAAAACCAACAAGATGTCCAGCTTCTCAAACGCTTCCTCATTATTTTTAATTTGACCACGCCCACATGCGCAAAAGAGATTCACATGCAAATCTCCACATGGAACGCGAACGCGCTCGTTACCTCAAAAACAAAGCACAAAAAAACTTCACAAGTCTCTGCTTTTCGTCGAGTTTGAAAGACGCGCCGTGAGCTTACATTGGATTTACCTCAGAAGAAGAAGAACGCGATCTGAAGACAAGAAAGATGTAAGGTAAGAAATTCTTACATATTAGTTTGTTATTATTGCATAAATTTCACATAGCAGTTGAACTGTTGCTAGATATATGGTGAATATTATAATATTTAGACCGTGTTTACTGTTACTGTGTTTGTGGATATCTGCTCAAACGTAGATATGTATATGGTAACCAGTGATGGGAATAACGGCGTTATAAATAAACGGCGTTACTAACGGCGTTATTTTTGTCAGTAACGAGTAATCAAACTAATTACTGTTTCCTCCGTTACAACGCCGTTGCCGTTACTGTCAATAAAAATGCGGCGTTACTATAATTGAGCTCACTGAAGCGGTTTTCATCCGAGTAGGCTCTCTCTAAGCCAGCGCGCTCGACAGTGCGCGAGAGAGACTGAGTGTGTCCACGTGCTCGACAGTGCGAGAGAGAGACCGTTATCCGAGAGAGCGCTCGACAGTGCGCGAGAGAGACCGAGTGTGTCCGAGAAAGCGCTCGACAGTGCGCGAGAGAGACCGAGTGTGTCTGAGAAAGCGCTCGACAGTGCGCGAGAGAGACCGAGTGTGTCCGAGAACGCGCTCGACAGTGCGCGACAGAGACCGAATGTGTCCGAACAACGAGCATAAATACTTGAATACTTTACTTTATAAATAAATTACACATTTCAGCATTAGAATAATCTCTGTAGCATATTGGTATCATATGCAATGTTTTAATTAGTTTATATAGCCTAACATAAACTCCAAAATAACCTGCAGGGAACGTTCAAACATGGCTATTTGTTTGACCGGTTGTTAACACGACTAGAATTTGGCTAACCTCTGATGATGACGTTCTCTGTAGGTTATAAAAATAAAGCCCCAAAAGATTATATTTTATTATTATTATTTATGTTGGTACATTGTTCAGTATTATATTGAGAGCACTTTTTGTTAAACTTAATATTGTGAGGAAGAAAATACTTCAAGTAGGCAATACAGTCTACCAGTTGTAAAGGTGTGTGAGTTTTATCATTTTAATGATATGCACTAGTGTATGTGTAAGAAGGCTATATTTTCTATGACAATTTATTTATTTTTGGTACATTTCTTAAGAAGCATGTTCTATTTAGTGTCTATTTAATTCATTTAACATTTCATATTGGGGTATCCAAGAAATTTCTTATATTTACACTTTTTTTTTTTTTTTAAAGTAACGCAATAGTTACTTTACCCGGTAATTAGTTACTTTTGTAATGATGTAATTCAGTTACTAACGCAGTTACTTTTTGTGAGAAGTAACTAGTAACTATAACTAATTACTTTTTTTAAGTAACTTGCCCAACACTGATGGTAACCGTGATGTTTCATATTTTGGAACGCGATTGCGTTTGAAAAGCAAAACGCACCAAACGGCTTCATGTTTTTACTATTATCTCATTTCATATCATCATAACGAATGGAAACATTTGAAGTAACATATGATAATCAATATATTTTTCTCTAGCTTAGTTGTTACTGAAATCTTTTGGAAGATTTACAGGCTGCTATAGGTTATTGTTATTATTATTTTATGCAGCACTGCGCATAGCCTATGCCTACAAGGCACAACAAACCTGGTGTTCATTATATTATATATTGTTGGAAACATTTGTGTGTGTGTGTGTGTGTGTATTCTGTGAATTTTAAAAAGCAATTTTAACCAGAAAAATCTAAAATTTATTCCCAAAATAGTGCAGGCCTTTCTCTTGATATCAGTATGTTCACTTTTTTTTTCTTTCAGGGCCCAGATGCCACTGAGTCCTGCTGACTTCAACATTCACATGAGTCTCTGTACATGAACATGGTAAAGTGAAAATCAAACACCTTGGAAATGAAAGATATGTACAATGTTTTTAGGAGTGGCACAAAGGTCTCTGTCTTTGTATCATTGTTTTCAATAAGTGCTTTTTTGTCATTTGTTTTGTATCTTTGGTTTATGTTGTGTTGTAAATAAATCCAAACAATCAAAAAGCCATTCTTTTTTAAATCTCCTCATTCTTTGTGCAAGGTTGCACAGAATGATAGGGCCTGATGGCTCCTAATAGGGCCGTTAGGGGAGGGTCTTTGTCTTTCTCAGGTGTGAAAAGCTTACATTATTAATGACGTGATCACACCTCCCGCATAGAGCTTTCTCACACAAAACACGTCGCACAAATTTTAAATCAATATATTGTCTTATCTGAATGAGCAGTCAGGGTGATTTTCACATTGCTTTTTGGAGCAAATATTCTAGGCTACGTGATACAATTTTCAAAAGTCTTGTGAAGAAATAATCAGTATGGGTTCCCTTACGAGAACGTTCTCTCGTACTGCCTTGCAAACGCTGTGGGAAAACTCCTTTTCTCGAGAATATTGAAGCCTTTATTTTAAAACGCATTGCTGCAGCACAGGCGAGAGCATCCAGCTCGCGCGAGCGTGCTGATAGGCTGTGCAAAAGCAACTGCACAAACCAATGGCGGATCAGCAGAGGCGCGCGAACCAATCAGGGCGCTTGGCGCTCTGCCAGAGTCAAGCGCGCGAAACTGCACGTGACAGAAGAGTATAAATACAGAGAAAATCCGCCATATGACAGATTTAATCTCAGCAATCAAATTAATCTTTGAACAGCCTCTCAGCGGAACAGCTTCGCATCCCGGCCTTCGCCAGCTGAGCGTTTCCCTGTGGCATCCGACGAGTATCCTTTTTCTATCCTTTCTATCTCTTCTAAAAGAGCATAACCGCTGTTTTCACAGCGCGCGGCGTTGTTGCAAATGCCGCTTTCGATATGTGATTCCTGCGGGGTCTCCCTGCACGTGTCTGATAGACACACACAGTGTGCCGCCTGCCTCAGCCCTGAGCACGCCGAGTCAGCGCTCACTAAAGGCGGCTGCCTTTTCTGCCGCGGGATGCCTGTTGCTACTCTCCGCTCGAGGCTCGCTCTCGCTACTTCGGTGAGTGGTCCCGCCCATCTTCCGTCTTCGGCGCCCCGCGAGCCCCGTAGGAAGAAGCGGCGCGATCAGAGGCGTCCTGAACGCGGCGAGTTCAGCGAGTGCACACCGGGTCCTTCCCCGCGTGCTTCGCCCACGCCTTCGTCTCCTGTCCTGTTCTCCTGAAGCGACCAACGCCCCTCAGGTGAAGCGGCGGGACTCGTTTCCTTCGGCGGATCTGCTGAGGATATGGAGGACGCAGTTTCTATGGCGGCATCTGAGAGTGAGGAGTGGTCGGGCTCCGCGGACCCCGCCCCTCCCTCTCAGCTTGATCCTCTCGACACTAGAGCGAGTGTTGACGCCGAACTTTTCCGCGTCATGTCTCGCACTGTCGACGAGCTGGGACTCGACTGGCTTTCCCCAGCTGAGCCCACCAGAAGCCGCCTCGATGAATGGTACCTGCCGGGACGCCAACAGGCCCCTTGTCAGCGTGCCGCCCCTTTTCTCCCTGAGGTCCACGAAGAGCTCACAAAAAGCTGGCGCGCGCCCTTTTCAGCGCGGACGCGCTCATCTGCCTCTTCAACGCTCTCCACTGTTGACGGCGATGAAGAGAAAGGCTATGTGTCTCTCCCCCCACTGGAGGAAGCGGTCGCCGCTCACTTATGCCCTCCCACTGCTGGTAGTTGGAGGTCTAAGACGGTGCACCCATCTAAGCCGTGCAGAACCACTTCGGCCATTGCCAGCCGCGCCTATGCTGCCGCCGGTCAAGCCGCCTCTGCACTCCACGCCAGGGCAACGCTCCAAGTTTTTCAGGCAAAACTCCTCCGCTCCATGGATGAGTCAGGCCCTGAACCGGACGCTTTCAAGGACCTCAGAAGTGCTACGGACCTGGCGCTACGGGCCACTAAGACCACTGCTCAAGCCCTGGGCCGCAACATGGCCAGCCTGGTGGTATTGGAGCGCCATTTATGGCTAAATTTAACTGAGATCAGGGACGCAGACAAAACCGCCTTCCTCGATTCTCCCGTCACAGCAGCTGGTCTCTTCGGCCCATCGGTCAACGGCTTCGCAGAGCGTTTCACTGAGGCTCAGAAAGCTTCAAGTGCAATGAAGCACTTTCTCCCCAAGCGCTCCAGCTCGGTCCCACGGCGCCTCAAGAGCACGCCGCGGCCGGAGAGGTCAGTGTCTCAGGTTCACCAGCCCCGCCCAGCGGCTGAAACCGGCCAGCACCTGAAGCCTGCAAAACGGTTCCCGTTCCCGAAGCGCCAGGGCCCTCGGCCGAAGCTCACGCTCGACCATGAGCCCAAAAAGCCGTCCTAACCGGCAGAAAGAGGGGTCAATGTCCCGTCGCGGCCGGACCCGCCCCGAAGATCGCTCGAGTGCTTCTCTCAGCCCCCTCTTCAGCTCAGGCGGTTGGAGCAGTTTTAAATGCAGAACATGGGCCCGTCACCTGTCACGCACCCCTGCACCCAAACGCTGTTTTAACAGCGACTTACAAAGAGCACAAAACGAGCAAAACTTCTCACTTAAGTTCATGTCTGATCGAATCCCCGACTCCGGGCGTTCTGTCATCAGATATGATAATGCCTCTGGCTCTTCGGGCTCTGGCTTGGCAGGCCATCCCCAGAGTTTCAGAATGAGTGATGAACATCATAAAGCGCGGTTACTCGCTTCAGTTCGCCCGCAGACCCCCACGTTTTCGTGCGGCTATTCAAACTTCGGTAAGGAGCACATTGATGCACGTCCTCCGCACCGAAGTGTTATGTCTGCTGGCGAAAGGGGCTATCGAGAAAGTCCCTGCTTCTCAAAGCGAGTCAGGGTTTTACAGCCGTTACTTTCTAGTCCCCAAGAGGGACGGCGGCCTGAGACCCATTTTAGATCTCAGACATCTGAACAAGGCCCTCATGTCACGGCCATTCAGAATGCTCACTACCAGACACATCCTGGCGCAGATTCGCCCAGGGGACTGGTTCTTCTCAGTAGATCTAAAAGACGCTTACTTTCACATCCAAGTGAACCCCCACCACAGGCCATTCTTGAGATTCGCCTTCGAGGGGCAGACTTACCAGTACACGGTTCTACCGTTTGGACTGGCACTGGCACCTCGTACATTCACGAAGTGCATGGATGCAGCTCTCTCCCCCCTAAGACAGCGGGGTATGCGCATTCTGAACTACCTCGACGACTGGCTCATACTGACTCAGTCAGAGGCGGAGTCCCATACTCACAAAGCCTGGCTCCTCAGCCATCTGGAGTGCCTAGGGCTCAGGGTGAATTTTTCCAAGAGTATTCTGTTGCCCAGCCAACGCATCACGTTCCTGGGAACAGTTCTCGACTCCGTACTTGTGAGAGCATGGCCCACATCGGCCCGTGCTCTATCAATTCAGCAGCTCGCCGCGTCGTTCATGGAGGGCTCTTACGTACTATCGAACGATCCTCAAAACGTTTCAGAGGATCCTTGGCCTGATGGCCTCAGCATCATCAGTACTCCAACTAGGCCTACTGCATATGCGTCCTCTTCAGCTGTGGGTAGCACTGTGGGTCTCTCCACCCCCAGACGGTTCTCCTGCTTTGGGAGGTCTTCGGGAAGGCAGAAGTAGATCTCTTCGCCTCAGAAGACAACTGTCACTGCCCAATCTTCTTTTCAAAGAACAGGGATGCGTTGGCCCACCACTGGCCCAACCTTCCCCTCTATGCGTTTCCGCCGGTCTCGATGCTCCCTCAGGTCATCGAACGGATCAGGAACACGAAGTGCGCAGTCCTCTTGGTAGCCCCCCTCTGGCGAACCCAGACCTGGTTCCCAGAGTTGATGCAACTGTCTGTAACAGACCCTTGGCCGATTCCAGTGAGACGCGACCTCCTGGCTCAGGCGAACAGGACTGTTTGGCATCCCCGTCCCGACTTGTGGGCCCTACATGCATGGCCACTCAACGGGTACCCCAGGACCTCCCAGAGGGCGTCCTGAATACTATTATGGAGGCTAGAGCCCCGTCTACTAGACGCCTCTACCACCTTAAATGGTCAGTGTTCTCCAGCTGGTGTTTAGCTCGGAACCTCGATCCTCACACTTGTGAAGTACCTATGGTGCTTTCTTTTCTCCAAGAGATGCTGGACGCGGGTCGCTCCCCCTCCACACTCAAGGTGTACGTGGCAGCGATTGCTGCATTTCACGTACTGATAGCTGGAGCCTCCTTAGGTAAAAACAACCTCATAGTTCGTTTCCTTAAGGGTGCTAGAAGGCTTAAGCCGCCTTGACCACCGTCAGTTCCGGCTTGGGACCTTTCTCTGGTTCTGCGAGCTCTTAGGGGACCCCCCTTTGATCCGCTTCAGTCAGCTGATCTGAAACCCCTCTCCCTGAAAACCGCCCTGCTATTAGCACTGGCGTCAGTTAAGAGAGTAGGGGACTTACAAGCGCTTTCTACCAGCGCTGCCTGTCTAGAGTTTGGCCCCAATGACTCTAAGGTCTTCCTTAGGCCAAAACATGGATATGTTCCTAAGGTGCTCTCAACTCCGTTCAGAGCCCAGGTCATTTCTCTGTCAGCTCTTCCTACCTCTGAGGAGGACTCTGATGCTCACACGCTCTGCCCCGTCAGAGCTCTGAGAGTTTATCTGGAGCGTTCGGCCTCTTTCAGACAGTCCGAACAGCTCTTTGTTTGTTTCGGGGGCCGGACCAAGGGTCTCCCGGTCACTAAGCTCACGCTGTCTAGATGGATAGTGGAGGCCATTGCTCTAGCTTACACCTCACTGGGCCTTCCTTGTCCCATAGGTGTTAGAGCTCACTCGACAAGAGGTATCGCCTCTTCGTGGGCTTGGTCGAGCGGTGTACCTATCGAAGACATTTGTGTGGCGGCCGGCTGGTCCGTTCCGTCCACATTTGCAAGGTTTTACAACTTAGAGGTCCCTGCTTTGCAGGCACGAGTTCTCTCTATCTAGACCCTGGCTCTGCGGACCCAGACTAGTTTTGACTCAGACACATGTTTGTCACTTGAGTTTGTGGGATCTTCTTATGACTGGCCCTTGGCCCAGATCTTTGTTCATTGGATATCTCTTGGCCCGATGTTCTGGTCTTGGTATCCTGGCTATTCTGTGACTTCCCGGGACTCCCTGGTAGCTCAGAGCGGCCACAAGACTAATAGCACAGCGTTTTAAATAGTGTTCCCACAGCGTTTGCAACGCAGTACGAGAGAACGTTCTCGTAAGGGACATACTTGGTTACTTACGTAACCTCGGTTCCCTCAGAGATAAGGGAACGAGTACTGCGTTGCCTTGCCGTGCTATTTCTCTTACATCAGGGTTTTTTCGCTTTAGTCGATTAAACCTGTCATATGGCGGATTTTCTCTGTATTTATACTCTTCTGTCACGTGCAGTTTCGCGAGCTTGACTCTGGCAGAACACCAAGCGCCCTGATTGGTTTGCGCGCCTCTGCGAGCTGGATGCTCTCGCCTGTGCTGCAGCAATGCGTTTTAAAATAAAGGCTTCAATATTCTCGAGAAAAGGAGTTTTCCCACAGCGTTTGCAACGCAGTACTCGTTCCCTTATCTCTAAGGGAACCGAGGTTACTTAAGTAACCAAGTACGTTTCATGGCCTTATTTCAGAGAGAATTTTTTTTGTATTTTCACAAACCACGCATAAATGTCATTATCTCAAAACTACAAACTTTTACAGACATGCTGCTGATATATTATTGTAGCAGAGTTTGTGCTGAATACAGTGTAATCAGACTTTAGCCATGAAAATGTCACAAGTAACAGAAATAAGCACAAATGTCAGAGCATGTCAGAACACCTCCAGGGCCCAGAAAACAGCTCAGACCCCAGATGGTTAATGCAACAGAACCTTTATTAGTTCTTCATATAACTTACAACAAAACCACCAGGTAATAATACCTTGACATAACTTAACATAAAGCAGTTTATACCTGTTCCACTGTTTGCAGAATAGTAGATGAAACTGTCTTTGCAAGATCCAGACGATAGAACTTGGCAAATGTCAAAGAGGACGACCAACCTGCTGCTATACACACTTCTTCCAGAGAGGCCCCTTTAAATAATGCCCAAGAGGCCCCCATTCCTCTGGTAGAGTGGGCCACCACCCCCTTGGGAGGAGGCCTTCCTATGCTGTGGTAGGCTAGTTCTATCAGCCTGACCACCCATCTTGCGAGCCGCTGCTTGGACACCGCCTGGCCTTGCACTGAGTCCCCGAAACAGACAAACAGCTGATTAGTCTGTCTGATCTGTTGAGTGCAAGCAATGTATCTCTTCAGTGCTCTGACTGGGCAGATTAGATGTAATCTGGCTGCTTCTGCTGAATCATGAGGAGGGGGGTGAAAGGGTTCTAGTACCAAAGGTCTGGAGACATAAGAACGAGGCAAAACTTTGGGCAGGAATGATGGGTTCGGAAGGAGAGAAATAGTTGAATCTTCTTCCCCCAGTCTCAAGCATGCAGGGTGTACCGACAAGGCATGCAATTCGCTTACCCTCCTAATTGAAGCAATAGACAAGAGAAAAGCTGTCTTTAACGAAAGAAGTTCTAACTCCAATTTGTCTAATGGCTCAAAGGGATGTTCTGTCATAGCTTTCAGGACAATGCCCAAGTCCCATGAGGGAACCAACCGAGCTTGAGATGCGCCTAATCTACGAGCTCCTTTCAGAAAACATTTCACAAGAGGATGGACACCAATTGTGCTACCTCCGTAGTCCATATGGCGATCTGATATAGCCGCTACATATCCCCTCAAGGTTGACTCCGTCAGACCCGTCTCCAACAGGGACTGAAGGAATGACAAAACTAACTCCACCCCACATGAAACTGGGTCCATTCCCTTGGACTGACACCATCGAGAGAACCTTTCCTATCGAGCAGCATACAGTCTCCTTGTAGATGGGGCTTTTGCTGCATGCAATGTTGTTAGAACTGCCTCTCCCAGAGCTCTGGAAGACTCCAATCTAGTGGCCAGACGTGCAGATTGTACCTCCCTGGATTCGGGTGCCAGAGTTTCCCCTGGGCCTGAGGCAACATATTCTTCCTGACTGGGAGACACCATGGCGGTCCCCTCTGTAATGCTACCAAATCTGGCATCCATGCCTGCTGGGGCCAATCTGGTGCCACCAGCAGGACTTTGGCCTTCAAGATCCTTACTTTGGCTAGGACCACTGGCAGAAGAGGGAATGGAGGAAATGCATACAGGAGCATTGGAAGCCATTTGTTCGCCAGAGCATCCACCCCTAGTGACCCCTTGGGGCCCACTATTGAATACCACAGGGGACAATGTGTGGTTTCCAGTGAGGCAAAGAGATCTACCTGAGCCACCCCAAACCGAGACCAGATCTCCTGCACCACTGCCGGATGTAGTCGCCATTCCCCTGGCCTGGGGCCTCCCCTGGACAAAAGGTCGGCTGCTACATTGTCCTCTCCCGGGAGGTGTAAGGCCCTCAGGGACAGCCCCTGAGCATGTGCCCATAACAGAAGGTCCTGAGCTCTACTGTAAAGGGACGTTGAACGTAACCCGCCTTGATGGTTTATATATGACACTACTGTGGTACTGTCTGAGCAAACAATGACATGCTTCTCCAGAAGCCGAGGTCGAAAATGGATCAGGGCCCGAAATACTGCCTCCAGTTCCAGCAGATTTATGTGTGCTCCTCTCCACGAGGCATCCCATTGTCCTTGTGCTGGATTGCCTCGCCAGACAGCACCCCAGCCCTCCAGTGACACATCTGTTGTTATCATCTCCCTTGAACATAAAGGGCCCAGTGTGACTCCTTCCTTTAGGCCTGGAGTCGAGAGCCACCACTGGACTGTTGGAAGACAATCCCTGTCCCTTGGAATCAGTCGCTGTCCATTCTCGTATGGACTCACTTTGTATTTTGCTAACCATAGCTGCAGAGGGCGCATGTGAAGCAATCCCAATGGTACCACCTGACTGGCTGCTGCCAACAGGCCAAGCAGCCTCCGACCAAACTTCACTGTGACCTGCACCTTCCAGAGGAGCCGGGATAGACATTCTTCCAACACCAATTGCCTCTGAGAAGTCAGAGATGCTCTCATCGTAGTTGAATCCAAGGTCAACCCTAGGTATGTCACTGCCTTGGTGGGAATGAGACAACTCTTCCTGCTGTTCAGCTTCAGCCCCAAGTTCTGTAAATGGGTTAGGACCACCTTTGTGTTGTTCCTGGCCTGCTGTTCTGTAAGGGAACAAATTACACAATCGTCCAGGTAATTTGCTATACGTATGCCCTGACGACGAAGGGGGATGAGCGCTGCATCCATACATTTTGTAAAGGTGCGGGGGGCCAATGACAGACCGAAGGGGAGAACATTGTACTCGTATGCATTGCCCTGAAAGTAGAACCTTAGGTACTTCCTGTGGTTCCTGTGAATTGGGATATGAAAATAAGCATCCTGGAGGTCCACTGTTGTGAGCCAGTCCCCTTGTCTGATGAAGGTTAAAAGGGTTGATATGTTGAGCATATGGAAAGGCAGTCGTTTTAAATGACGTTTGAATCCCTTGAGATTGAGGATGGGACGAAGACCCCCATCCTTTTTTGGAATCAGGAAATAGGTGGAATAAAACCCCTGCCCCATTGTTCCCAAGGGCAGGTGTGTTATTGCTCCTTTTCCTAAAAGGACCGATACCTCTGCTGTGAGAGACTTGCACTGGTTCTCGTCTCCCAGAACAGTAGGGACAATCCCTTGAAACTTTGGTGGTTTTGATCTGAACTGGAGCCTGTATCCGAACTCCAAGGTGCTTAGCACCCATGGACATTGGGTGCATTGGCGCCAGTGGAGGAGCTGTTGACTGGAAAAGTGTGTGGCCAGAGACTGATTGTCAGCGACGATTTCTTCCGCCTGACATCCGTGTGATGGAAGACTCTGCCTGTCTGCCCTTACGAAGGGACTGTCGAACTCCTTGGCCTGGTCCCCCTAGAGCCCCTTGGCCAGCAGTTCTTCACCGCCCTGGGTAGACCTGGGTTAACGATTCTGGGCGAGTCCAGCTACTGCTCCACGCTGATGTCCGAGGCCCACGAATAACTGGTGCCCAACGCACAGAGCGTGTCAACTCCCTTGTCTTACGGGACTGTTCCAATGCTGCCTCTGAAGGGGGCCCAAGACCTCGCTAGGGATCAATGGAGCTGCTACGACTGCCATGCAGTCTTGGTCCAAAAGATTGGCCTGGGACAGCCATACTTGACGACGCGCTTGAACCACACTGGCCATCGATTGTCCCAGAGCTTGGGCATGTGCACTTGTTCCTCGGATCAGCATGTCAACCACGCGTAATGCTTCTGGAATGTCTTCACTCGTCAAGGTAGAGGACAAATCCTGCAGTATACCCTCTAAATAAACCAACAGGAGGGAATTGGTGCATGCCAGTCTTGCAGACAAGGCAGAGGCATGATAGGTTCTTTTTAGCTGACTGTCAATTAAACTACAATGCTTGTTAGGGTGTATAGCATCTTTGCCAGCCCTGGTGGTTGCTCCTGCCAACATAGCAAATGTGGGCCCAATCTGAGGAGCTGAAGCAAGCCCGTAAGCTGCCGCCCCTGCCAGGTTGCCCAGCTGTGTCTTGAAGAATGCAACTCTGTCACAAAGTCTGGAAGTATTGGCAAACCTTCCGTTTTTCGGCACTGAGAGCCTCTATCAAACACCGAAGTTGATGTTGAGGCAGGTTGTGAAGTCAGGTTCGCCCGCTCTGCTGCTCTAGCAATCACTGCCTTATCTGATGGATCCAAAGGAACAGGATCCGAGGCCTGAGAAGAATAATCCTCCATTTCTGAACCAGAGATGTCCTCTTGATCTGATGGCATAGAATTGCCTTCCCTTCCAAACACTCCAGATGCTATCACAGATATCTCATCTGGGTGGAGGCATGGCTGTTTTTGCACCAGTTCCCCAGGGCCTGGAGGCCCCACCGGCCACTGTTGTGCCTGTAACAAATTATTCAGAGTCTCTTGCATTCCTTGCATTTGCCTCTGAAGATGATCCACGTCCCCTTCTACATATTTGCGCTTGCAAGATTGCTTACGCCTAACACCTTCTTCTTGAAGATCCTGCTCAGGCCGATGTACTTGTCCTGCAGGGATCTCTGCTGGAAAACCAATGTCGTCTTCCTCTTGCATCTTAATAGGGAAGTGAAAAATAGCTCAGCTAACTTTTGTCTTCAAAGACAAAGAGGTTTCTTTGGCTGAAAATGACAAACGAAAATCTCTTCATGCTGTGTTTTTAAACAGCTTACTTCAACTTGGTAGCTTTCACCTTTACAGGTGAAGAGGCCCCCTTGCCAAACAATCTGTGTTAACCCCCTGAGGTCGGTGGTATCGCCGGCGATACCAGCTCGCTTTTTTTCAGTTCAGTTCAAAAGAAATTAATTTTTCTCTGTTGACTTTGATATTACAAGCAAGTTTCATACATCAATCGATTCTGTTAAATGTGTATTATTTTTGTGTATACTCACAATAAAAACAAAGTGTTGTGCTTTTCGACAAATAAAGTAAAATAAACACGAAGCGAGTTCTGCCTTCTCTCTGTCCGTGTAGTCTATTCTGAAACGCGTCCGAAAATGAATCATAACTCAGCGAATACTTCTCACACAGACACGTGAGCTATGTCTTTATGAAGCTTGAAATCTCTTCTTTTAAATGAAGTAATTTATATAAAAAACAAATGTTTTCAACTCATGTAATCTGTTTTAAAGCAAGGAGAGGTACCGTTTTTCCTTCTTCCTTCATTATCTCGATAATGAGCTGAGGCCGCCCCGCCCCCGGCGCTATTCACATGGTAAATAGTTTAGGTAATCTATGCCTCGCACCGTCCCTCCCTCCCTCCCTCCCTCCCCCCGGTTTGTCTTTTTAAAAAAGTCTTTTGTCTTTTATTTTTCGAGTTCGCATTTATGAGGAAAAAACAATAGTACGTGACAGTTCTCCATTATGTGAAAGCCACTAAAAGACTTTCAAACTTTCACAGAGACCTCAAAACAGAAAGCACAAATCCTTTTTTTAAAACGAATTTCATTTTGTATTAATTGTATCTTAATTTTAATATTGTTTTCATTAACAAATTTCCTTTAATACATTTAATACATTAAAAAGTAAATATAGGCTAGCAATCATAACATAAGGTGCTTGAACTGGAGATTATATCATCATGAACCAGACCGTAGCCTACTCGCCTCACAGGTCTAAAAAATGTGAAATATATTTACAGAAAGCTGGTTCTAAACAAAACCATCCAAAACAAAAAACTATGTAGCCTAATAAATGTGCATTTCTCCAGTGCGTTCACTAGTCTACTGCGAAGATCGCGAGTCAATAGCCTATCGTCAACTTCATCTTTGCCAGAATTTAATAAACAATTAAAATGTCTTATTGCAATATTTTACAAATTCATAATCATTACTTTTGGTGGATCTTTGAGGCAGCTTTTTAGGTTTATGGCGTTTTGGAAAAGAGCTCTTCACGTACAAATACCGTTTCACCAAGGCAATATTCCTGTATGTGTAAGTGGTCTAGGGGTAGAACTTCTGCCAAGCGTGTCAGAGGTTCTCGATTCGAATCCGCGCTGGTATAGATTTTTTTTCTCAAAACCGATTATGTTTTTCAGTGGTTGTATATCAGGCAGGGACACTTTGTGTGCATTTTTTTTCTAATTTCACCGTAACGAATAGATTCTCTCGTGCGCGTCCGAGTGAAGACTGTGCGCGAGCCAGAAACAAACATAGTATCCGCGCCATTGATCGCAGCGACAACGCGCACTTTGGTCAGTTGATTTAAAACAAAACAACACATTTCATAGCTAGATCGCCTCTTATTTAAAAAACGAACGAAAAGAATGCTCTGCTAGTTAACTGGAGATGTTTTGTTTATTTGTATTGGTACATTCGTGCCGTGAGATGTTTCAAAAGTGGTGGGGACAATATCGACCTTAGAAAATAGTGGTGGGGACATGTCGAATGAATGAATGAACGGCAGAGATGCGCGCTGTTTACCACAGCTCGCAAAAAGACAGTTTAAATTTAAATCGCGTTTGTGAATGAATGATGATGTTTTAGCAAACTGTATTGCTATACTGAGATGAGTAAAAATCGACTGAAATATGTTGAAATAAAATGTAGGCTAATATGTATGGATATTATACAGTTTGCAAGCACAATTTATATATTTTATATATTATATAATATATATTTTTTTATAACCTATGATAGTTTTTTCAGGATTTTTTACAATTGCTTTGTTTATAGCAGACTGATTAATTTATTTTGCTCACATTTGATTTGCTTAGAGCAAATTTAGAACATTTAGTTCCTCCACATAAAGAAATTACAATAAAACAGATAAAAAAAACCCTTTGAATCTCCTCTTCTTTGTTCAGGCACTTGATGGGCCATTGGGCCATTAATATTGATGGGCCACCCCTCCCATGCATAATCCTCTTCTGACAAAAAAACTGTTTTAGAAACTTCAAATCAATGTACTGTTTTATGAGAACGATTAGGCAGGATGATTTTCACATAATTTTGAAGAAAAAACACTAGGGGACAACATCCTTTAGACAAAAGTCTTATTGGCACATATTTAGTATGTGTTTTGTGGCCTTATTTCAGGAACTTTATTTTTTATTTTTTTCAATAACCACGCATAAACATTATTCTCTCAAAAATGCAGACATGTACATTCTTGTTGCTCACATATTATGGTAGCCCTGTTTGTGCTAAATAGTGTGTAATTTTTTTTTGCCATTAATATGTTTATAAGCAACTGAAAAAAGCACAAATGTCAGGGCATGTCAGAACATCTCAAGGACCCCAAAAACACCTTAGACCGCAGAGGGTTAACTAATAATACTCACCTTTTCAAACAGAATTAACACGGTAGCTTTAATCCACTCGGGTAAGAGGCTCCTTCACAAACAGCACGCGGCAACGCGGTAACTTTCACCCTCACAGGCAAAGAGGCTCCCGTCAGCCAGCTACTTTAAGTAAATAAAGGAAGCAAATCTTACCGTCTTTACCAACTCAATCGTTAGCCAGGAGGCAAAAAAAGAGAAAGACAGTTGACCCATACTGTGGCGTGTTGACTGAAATGAAATAGAACGAAGGGTTACACAGGTAACCTAGGTTCTGTGAATGAAGTCAACATGCCACGAAGCGTGGTCACTCGGGGACTGCTTCGAGCCAGTCGGAAAAAGAGAAAGGGCCGGCTGATTAACACCTGTATTTATAGGAGGTGATTGCAAGCGGGGCGTGGTTAATTTGATATACCGTCTCCTGACAGCTCATCCTTAGTGAGGCTGACCCATACTGTGGCGTGTTGACTGAAATGAAATAGAACATGCTTTCTGGAATACCCCCTGGTGCACACGCTTCAGAGTTAATCTCAAACTTTGGATCAAAACTGAGTTGACAGAGAAAATTTATACCAGGTTGGATTTGTCAACACTGAACCCACTTTGAAACTCAAGAGTTTGTTCAACCAGCTTCATGTAACAGGCCTCTGGTGTGCTGGTAGACCTGCATATGTTGTCGTTTTGGTGCCATGTACTATATGACTCAAGGGGTTATTCCAGGTTGTGTGACATACCCGGGTATGTTTAAGTGCAAGTAAGCGGATAACCTCAACTTTTGGTTCCAAAAATAAGGTAACTTTCAGGGTATGTAGCCATAGCTATACACATTTGCCTAATGCCCACCTATGTTTTATGTTTTCCATCCGCAAACAACTTGACTCGCACACTGTAGCAGGTTCGTGTTGTGTATGTCGAGAAGATGTTGTTTTCTGCTCTGCAAAAGCAAATTCTCTTTGTAAACTATTTCAAAGGATGAGGATGTGAAGAGTCTGGTTAAAATTACCACAGCGATATAACAGCAGTATAACCTTTTGACGAATGCTTCTAAAATCTCCATGAGGTCTAAATGAGGTTTACAAAATGCTTATCCATTAAAGACGGGACAGTATCCACTTTATAAGTATGAATATTTATTTATGTATATATTTTCTACCGGGTGTTCAAAATATGTAGTTTTGTGTTTTATATTGTGTAGTTCTCCGGATTACCGGCTAACTCACGTTAATGTTACATCAGTCATTCGGCTAACGTATGCACTATTATTAAAACAGTTAATGATAGAGTTCCCACATGTGCACCACAATAAATTAGAAATATAATGGGTTTGTTGATGGACATACACTTGTTAATGCTGATGGTGAGGAATTACAGCTGCAACATCTCATAATGTTCCTCAAACTGAGTAGTGTATCACTGAGAAACACTGAGTCCTGCTCGAGTCATCCTTGCGATGAAGGTTCGGGTTGAATAACTAGTTCTTACAATGTTTCATCATCGGACTCCCGCTCGGATTGATATGGTAAAATTAACATCATTAGTTACTGTCTTTACAGTGTGTAATCATGATGGACTGAGGACGCCTCCGGAGCTGAAGTTCAGTTATGGTAATGTGTGTTTAGCTTCCGACAGGTGCTGTAAGTGGTCGACCAATCACAACAGACTAGGCCGTCTGGTCAATCAGAGCAGAGCAGGCAGCGGAAAGGAGGGATTTAAAGAGACTGAATCATCGGACGATTCGTTTGAGAATCATTGAAAAATGTGGTGATGTACAATGTATATTATGAGAAAATGAAAACGTTCACCCGTTTCACCCCCCAAAAATGTTTTTAAGACAGTTATTTATATCCTTTGCTGTAGTGGCAGTAGGAAATATTAGTTTATATTTACAAACATTTATTTTGCCATTGTAATAATCCAGTGAGATTTTTATATGCATAAGGAGTCTGACAACAGCCGGTGCTCCACACGGATATCTGATCTCATCTTCATCGAGTCCATCAGGGATTACATGAAGAAACAGAAAAAACTACTAAATCCAGAAGAACTGTGGCAACGTCTCTAAGACGCTTGAAACCTTCCTATAAAGCTACCTGAAAAGCTATGTGCAAGTGTACCTGGACAACAGCTGTTTTAAACGCAAAAGGTGCTCACACCAAGCATTGATTTGATTCAGTTAATAGAAGCTAATTGATAAATAAAATCTATTTATGACATTATTTTGGAAAGCATCCTCACTTTACAGCATTTTTACACAAGTGCCTAAAACGTCTCATAGTACTGTAGCTTTGCAGAAAGGTTTCTTCAAGCATCTTGGAGAAATTGCTGCAGTTCTTCTGGATTTAGTCTTTTTTTCTGTTTCTTCATGTAGTCACAGACAGAATCAATGATGGTGAGATCAGATCATACTGGTTCTTGTCACTCCTTGTGCATACAAAAATCTCACTGGATTATTACAATTAATGGCAAAATTAATGTTTGGAAATGTAAGCTGACACACTACAGCAAAACATTTTGTCTGCTTACAATTTACAATTACGCATTACAATTTCTAGTTTTAAATACTAAAACCTATGTCCTTTGTGCATCCCTGCCAGCTTACTATGAAGAAAAAGAGAGAAAATATGCACATTAATTAATAGAAATCTAGGCCCATTTGCTCAAAATTTGGCTTAGGGTAGTACTTCTAATATCAAGGCCTAATGTCCAATTTAATGTATGCGCTGTGGTGGAGGAGAAAACATGAAATGGGCTGATGGTAGAGCTTAGATCGGGCCCAACAAATCAAGCCCGACCCTACCCGAGCCCGTTGTGTCCGAGCCCGGCCCGGCCCGACGCGTTCACTGTAATTTTGAGCCCGGGCCCGATTTAAACCCGACCATTTTTAATATGTGGGCCGTTATAACCAGGGGCGGCGCCAGAATTTTTTTTAACGCAGGTGCTGCTGTGCTAGATCATTCAGGCTACAGGAGGGAGCTGCGCAGTTATATATATTATATAAATACTACTAATAAATGAGCAAAAATTGGCCACTCAATATTAAATATTAAATTATTTTAATTATCACAATTAAAGTTTTAATTTTATTAAATTGGACAAGCACAACATTCAGCATTCAATCAAATATTCTTAAAGATTAATTATTATTAATAATGTTACTTCAACATATTGTTATTTCAACATAATATGTGTGTAAGCAACAAGCAAGATGTGCATTTGTAAATTCGGTGACAGCGTGAGTTTCAAATAGTGTAAGTGACCGTGGCGCGCCCGCGACTCCATGTCGTGATGTCTGGTAAATTGCTTTTTATGTATTAAATCTCGGCAATTGGTTGATGAAAGATGTATTAAAATTAAAATACAATTTATACTAAACGAAATTCACTTTAAAGAAAAGCTTTCTTCAAAACAAAACTTAACAAACTTGAAACTAAATGTGCTTATTCAATGGCTAAAACACGTAGGCTACTACAGACTCTCTTTTTGAACAAATTGCAGCACATTCATTTAATTCTGAATTTTGCACATGTTGAAAGGCATTTGTTTGTGCATAGTAAAACAGGCCCTATCTGTAACATTTACCACATTCATAATTGTGCATGCATTTATTAATTATTATCTTAATGAATAATGCGACAAGGAAGAAGCACGTAAACTGCTTTGTTTGTTTATTCAGAAATAATTGAATGGATCAGAAAAGTAACAAAAGAGGACATCGAGGGCTGAGGCTGACTACTATCATAATTTCTGTCATGGCAAGACACACTTCATGTGTCTGTTCATCGTCGAAGTCCCCTTTTTTTTTTCTCGTTTTTTTTTCTGTTTGCTGTCATGGGCGAGCAGCGTGCCGCATTTAATGCCCGAGACAAAGCCAACACATATGTTGTCACTCCCCACGACTAGTTTAAAATGTTTCCATACCTCCGATTTTCCTCCAAACTTGCACAAAGTTAATTCTCCTGTTTTATTTTTTTTCTTTGCTTCTTCAAGCACTTAAGCTACAGAATAGTAGGCTACAGCGCGCACAGCAGGTGTGATGCGTCACGCGTGCGAGACTGCGAGTGGACGAGACGCTGCGCATGACACGTGACGTGCTTTATCAAGGGCCCGACCCGACCCGACCCGACCCGACCCGGCCCGGCCCGCGGGTCGGGTCGGGTCGAGTCCGGGCTCGGGCAGAGAATCTAAGCTCTAGTTGATGGCACAATATGGCTGTGTGCATTGTGCTATTTGCCAAGTTCAAGGGTCTATCAAAAGACTGGTATTTTTTTAAAAAAAGTGGTCAAAATTTGGCTTTCATTAGGGCAGTACATAATATTTCAAGGCCTTAGGTCTGCTTTAACACACTCTATGGCGGCCAAGAACCCACACCGTGAAATGGGCTGATATGTGCAATAGGTGGCTCAGTGTGCATTGTCTATGCTAAGTTTAATGGTTTCTCATGCGCACACGAAAGTCTGAATATTTTTTATTTTCGCAAAGATCCTTTTAGTGGCTCTGTAATACGGTGCTAAGAATATCATGAGAAGAAACACAAAATGCTTATAACCTGCATTTTTGCATAATGAAAAAGTGCACCTTGAATTCAGGCCATGTCCACACTAATACGTTTTCGTTTGAAAATGTATATTTTTCTCTCCGTTTTGGCCTTCTGTCCACACTGAGACGGCGTTTTTATTAATGAAAACTAAGCTTTTTGAAAACGCAGTAGTACTGCGTAATATCTTACGCTATGGGGGAATCTCTTTTCCGCGAGATAGTAAAGCCAAAAATTATCCTTAATTTTGGAATAATGTAAAACGCGTTGCGGCAGCATGCAGACATAAGCGAGACAGCTCGCGCGCCTATTGGCTGCCCTGCGGCAACTGCAGCAGCCTATCGAAAGGCCCCATCGTGACGCCAGCTCCAATGGGGGCGCTTCGCGCCCACTGCATCACGTCCCGCTGAAACGGGCGTGGCCTTGGGCTATAAATATAGCTTCGACAGGCTGGTTTAGCTGGTTTTTCATCACCGGAGCGAACCAGAGCATGTTGCAGGCACGGCAAAGATACGCAGTACTCGTTCCCTCTTCTAGAGAGAACCGAGGTTACGTTAGTAACCGAGTACGTTCTCTTATGAGAGGTTCTCTCGTACTGCGTAATATCTTACGCTATGGGGAACACAGTGTAAAACGCCGTGCATGCTGAGATCCAATACCAAAGTCCCAAGGGCAAGTGCCCGGGGCTCATATAGTACATGATCATCAGGAACTCACAGAGAGTCCAGGAAGAGGGGCTAGAATAGCATCGTTCCTGTAATAAACAGCATCCCATAAGGAGCAATTATGCTGATAGTGTTCCACACAGCCAGGGCGAGCAAACTCGGCCTGGTCTGATGAATATTGTGGGTCTTACACACTGCCCATAGAGCTGCGTGATCGATCAGCGAGCATTTGCTCAAGCAGTTTCAGTATTCTGGGCCGAAAGCATCGGGGAAGACAATACCGATTTATTAGACCGAAAGCAGCGGGAACCTCTAGGTTATAAAACCTTATAAATGTTGACGGGGAGGCCCAGCCTGCCGCCATACAGATATCTTGCAAGGCAATCCCACTAGACCAAGCCCACGACGAGGCCATGCCTCTTGTGGAGTGCGCTCTGACACCTAACGGGCACTGCAAGCCCTTTGAGGCGTAAGCCAGCGCTATAGCATCAACTATCCATCTGGATAGGCTCTGTTTCGACACGGCTAGTCCCTTAGAACATCCGTTGAACGAGACAAAGAGCTGCTCTGTCTGTCTGAAGACACATAAGCCCTTAATGCCCTGACCGGGCAAAGGAAGCTGGCGTCCTTCTCCTCGTTAGAGACCGGCAGGGCTGACAGGGAAATCACCTGAGATCTGAACGGTGTGTTGAGGGATTTAGGAACGTACCCGTGCCTCGGTTTGAGTATGACTTTCGAGTCATTTGGCCCAAACTCCATACATGTCGCGCTCACTGAAAGCGCTTGTAAGTCCCCTATACGCTTTACTGAAGCGAGAGCCAGAAGAAACGCTGTCTTGAAAGACAGGTGTTTGATATCTATTGATTAGACCGGCTCAACAGTTTCGCAATTTCGGTTCGAAGTAGATGTGCTACTTCGTTTTCTACCGTAGTTTCGATTCGCGCCGCGCAATGGCGGGGGCGTCGAGCGAACTGTAGCAAATAGCCTCTTTTTATAATGTTCAGCACCCATTCTGATACCCCGGGAAGCTTTGCCCACGCATTTGCGTGAATAGCTAGGGGTTGAATGAGATCTGGGTTCTGGCCGTGACATAGTGGTGGCCGGAGAGCATCGGTATGCTGTAACATAGACGCCGTGCTTGCAGCGTTCGAGGCGGGGGGCGTGCTGATCACAGCATGCAGCCTGCCGGCGCTCGACTCTCCTACGGCGGCTTGCTGAGAGATAGAGAGCGAGCGGGGCGAGCCCCGTGGGGCTTGTCATGTCTGTGAGTGAATGTGGGCGCGGGACAGTGGGCACATTTACTACACTGAAAACACCGTCTGCTTGAGCTGACTGTATGTGCGTTGGTTTCGTTTTTACAGAAAACGTGAGACATGCAGTGTGTAGTGTTTGTGGGCACTGGGTCGTGGGCACATTCACTACATTTAATGCACAATCTCTGCTACTGTGGGCATTTTACTACACTCATAACACCATTTTCTGAATACCAGAAAATACACTCTTTATGAGATTTATCTGGGTCGCCGTAAAGACGGCGTTTGTGTGCAGGCAAACGGGCTGTAGTACCGGCTTGTTTTCTGCTAAATACACTGGAACAGTCGCATTTTCTGGAACTGAAGTTTTGGTGAAAGTCTGGCCGCAGCAGGACTTGAACACTGTCGCTTTCCTAGGCGGGCTAGGAAGACTTTGAGGCCTCGTTTTTAGAAACGGTGTTTGGGTGCAGGCGAGCGGGTTGTACAACGCGCTCGTTGGCTGCAAAATACACATCTGCAGTCGCCTTTTAAGGGAACTTGACAGAGCGAAAAACCTTAACGGCATAATTTTATCTGCCAGCAGACCCGGGATTCGAACACGGGTCTCTGGCGCAAAAGACTAAGATTCCACCACTGAGCCACAGGGGGAACACATAAGCTTCCAGTTAGCGCGAGCATATAAGAGAGCGTCAACACGTCTTGTGACGGCGTTTGTTTGCAGGCATGCGTGTATTATAACAGGCTCGTTTACTGCAATATTGACATTTCCAGTCGCCTGAACTTCAGAGGGGACTGAGAAATGTGTGAGAAAAAGGAGGTTGGTCCGGCCTCGGTGGGACTAAAAACACTCTCTTTCCTCCTTTCGCCGGCGACGCACGCGAATGGGGCGCGAGGGCGGGGTAGCTTTCTTGTAACGTAAAGAAAACTAGCCCAGTGACCGTCCGTTTCTGACATCCCTTGCGAACGGCGCAGTTTGCGCGGCACGAGCAAAGGGAGAGAGAGCGGGAAGAGAGAGAGCGTCATCATGTTTTGCTTCGCCGTTTGTTTGCAGGCGTGCGTGTATTATAACAGGCTCGTTTGCTGCAATATTGATATTTCCAGTCGCCTGAACTAAAGAGGGGACTGAGAAATGTGTGAGAAATGGAGGTTAGTCCGGCCTCGGCGGGACTAAAACACTCTCTTTTATTCTTTCGCCGGTGAGTGACGCGTGAATGGGTGCAAGGGCGGGGTAGCTTTCTTGTAACGTAAAGAAAACTAGCCCCGGGACCGTCCGCCGTCAGCAAGCACGAGAGCTGCGTGATCCTCACCCAGGCAGGAAAGGGGAATCTTGAAAAAGACGCCCGGCTCTTTTAGTGCAATGAGAGTGTGTGTCGCGGCGGTGAACACACACACACACACACAACACAGTAGCAGAGAAAGGGATATAACGCCGGATAGCGCAGCAGGAACGCCGGCTGAAGGCGGCGCGGCCAGCGGCTTCAGATGCAAGGCTTTTTCTGACGGCGCGGCTTCTTCTCTCAGGATCCAGCGATGCGTGAGCTCCGCTGAAGAGATGAAAAATCAGCTAAACCAGCCTGTCGAAGCTATATTTATAGCCCAAGGCCACGGCCGTTTCGGCGGGACGTGACGCAGTGGGTGTGAAGCGCCCCCATTGGAGCTGGCGTCACGATGGGGCCTTTCGATAGGCTGCTGCAGTTCCTGCAGGGCAGCCAATAGGCGCGCGAGCTGTCTCGCCTATGTCTGCATGCTGCCGCAATGCGTTTTACATTATTCCAAAATTAAGGATAATTTTTGGCTTCAGTATCTTGCGGAAAAGAGATTTCCCCATAGCGTAAGATATTACGCAGTACGAGAGAACCTCTCGTAAGAGAACGCCGTTTTCACATTGTAGTGTGATCTGTGAAACCGGTGGTATTTAAAAACGATGACGTAAATTTAGTCATGTGACGCATATTGTACCAATAGATATTCATGTTTATACCATTATTGTGCCTGTTAAGTGCTATTCACTTTCACACTGTTGCTAAAAATATTCTACATTGCACACTCTTCATATCACAGTGCTGCAAAGATGACAGAATTTACTCACATTTGCTGTCCTGTGGCAATACATGAGAGCAGTTGCGTTTTAGACCAAACATATGGTGACTGCGTGCGACCTGGACCACATCAGTGAATGGTGAGATATTTTACTAAATAAAATTATCCTGTCAGAAGAATTGCGTGATAACTTTCCATCTGAATCATATCAGTGATCTTTTGTGAGGTTTTACGCATGCGCAGTAAGGTGAATTTAGCGTTTTCAGGCGTTTTTCAAAAGTTTCTCATCCTCACTGAAACGTCCAAAAATGCCTGAAAACGCTAGTGTGGACGGAGAGCGTTTATAAACGAAAACGCTGTTTTCAAATGTATCCGGATTAATGTAGACGTAGCCTTAGCTGAAGACTGCTAAGGATGGATAAGTCATAAAAAGTATTTCTATTGAAGGTGGATAGCAACAGAGGACACAAGATGTGATGTAGACGAAAACACATGGCTAAATGCTAAAGATCATATAGATTTTAACAAGATTTTTCCCCACTGTGCCTTTTTTTTTTTTACTGTAATTGTGTTTTATTTTTACACATTTGGAACCACAGGTCATGTCTGTTGGATTTTTTGTTGATCACTGGAAGCAATTTCATGTTAATAAAGCTTTTACTTTCAGCAGTTCTGTCCAACACAATCTCATGAAAATACATATCTATAGCACGAATTGTATTTATCGTGCAATTTATATGCAAAAAAGAGTTTTTATGTGCATGTGATAGGCACCTGATAGGATTAGTGGTGTGGAGTATTACATGCCATAAAGTGTGTATCATATGGCTGTTCTGTCAGTTACTATTTTTATAGTGTACATTTTATAAAGTAATGATGATCACTTTTAGATCTTGTTGCCAAAAAATGCGCACATTTGACAATCAACCAAAAAAGTACTGTGGATTACAGTAGGAAAATTAATTATTATTAAATTAATTATTTAAAAATCTAGTAATGCTGATCACCAGCATAAGGTATGTTTTACAGGCCCCAATAGTATCCCAGCTGTAACCAGCATAAACCAGCCTTGCTATCATGAAGGAATTGCCAATCAGTAAAAGCTTGCAAAATTTAATCCATATTATCCGTAGAAATAACCTAAAAGGAAAACACCTGTACATTGCTTATTGCTTATTAGGCTCCAAGCAGATAATGCTCAAGATTTATTTTATTATTGTCCATCCACAAAGTGGAATGTGCCTCCCTCACTCTGCGTGAATAAAGAACATGGAACTGTCACTCATAGGTAAATTAGAGGTTACTTAGGCAACCTGAACAGACTTCAAGGGTCAAGGGGTCCAGTTAAGAAACAGGGTCAAGGGTCAACACTGGCAGCCTTTTGCAATTTCTGGTGGTGCAAGAGTGGGGTTGTTATTTAAAATCAGGTTTAGATTGAAGGTCGAAGGTCAGCTCTGTGGCAATTATATCTGTTTTCTCCAGAACTGCCAAAAACCATACTGCTAACTAGTTGATTGTATCAAAATGATCAAAACACAAATGGTTAGATTAATTCACCACCCCCTCTGCCCCCTGGCTATCTGATGTTTTCCGCGACCATCGTTCTAAAATCAGGGCTGCAGAGAAGAAGTGGCACAAATTGAAAGATTCCACTGACCTTGGTTTATATCAATCCTATTGCTAAAACTACTTACTATGACAACAAAATTAACAATTCTTCTGACTCTCGCATGCTTTTCAAAACCTTCTCTTCTCTTCTTAATCCTCCTCCTCCTTTATCAGTACCAACAGATGACAACTTTGCCACATTCTTCATAAATAAAATAACAACCATCAATGGCCAATTTTCCACACCACAAATCGACACACACATCTTAACAACTAACACACACATTCTCCCCTGCTCTCCGCTCTTGGAGACAGAAGTCTCCAAACTCATCCTTTCCAATCACCCTACAACCTGTCCACTCGATCCTATACACACTCATCTCCTTCAAGCCATTTCTTCTTCAGTTGTACCAACACACTCACATCATCAACACTCTGTCACGTTAGATACAAACAAAACCGAGGACTCAATTGCAGCCAAAACAAGAAGAACTTTAATAAAAAAAACACAATAACAAAAATACCCACGAGGGGGAAAAATACAAGAAACTCTGAAACAGACCCTTGCTCCGGCTCTGGAACAGACACCACCGGCTCAGGGACAGACACCACCGGCTCTGGGACAGACACCACCGGCTCTGGGACAGACACCGGCTTCGGCTCTGGGACAGACACCGGCTTCGTCTCTGGAACAGACACCGGCTCCGGCTCTGGAACAGACACCGGCTCCGGCTCTGGAACAGACACCGGCTCCGGCTCCGGAACAGACACCGGCTCCGGAACAGACACCGGCTCCGGCTCAGGAACAGACACCGGCTCAGGAACAGACACCGGCTCCGGCTCAGGAACAGACACCGGCTCCGGCTCTGGAACAGACACCGGCTCCGGCTCTGGAACAGACACCGGCTCCGGCTCTGGAACAGACACCGGCTCCGGCTCTGGAACAGACACCGGCTCCGGCTCTGGAACAGACACCGGCTCCGGCTCTGGAACAGACACCGGCTCCGGCTCTGGAACAGACACCGGCTCTGGAACAGACACCGGCTCCGGCTCTGGAACAGACACTGGCTCCGGCTCTGGAACAGACACTGGCTCCGGCTCTGGAACAGACACTGGCTCCGGCTCAGGAACAGACACTGGCTCCGGCTCAGGAACAGACACTGGCTCCGGCTCAGGAACAGACACTGTGGGTCCAAAAGGTCTCTCCAGGATTCTGGCCAGACGCTCAAAGTAATCTGACAATGTCCCAGATGCCACCGGCTCGGGCACTGGAACTGGCCCCACCGGCTCGGGTCCTGGAACTGATACCACCGGCTCGGGCACTGGAACTGGCACCCCCAGCTCCGACTCAGGAACAGACACCACCGGTTCAAGTTCAGACACAAGCTCGACGGCGGCCATCTTATCCAAAGACACAGGCTCGGCGGCGGCCATCTTGTCCAGAAACATAGGCTCAGCAGATGTGACGTGAACATTCCTGGGTGTTTCTAGGATCTTCCGTAGCGTTGAAAAACAATCCAACAATGTTCCAGTGGCCATCTCCTCAGGGGACACCAGCTCCGCGTTGGCCATCTTGTCCGAAGACACAGGCTCGGCAGACGTGACGTGAACAGTCTCTGACTGGGCAGACGTGACTTGAACCGTCTCTGACTGAGCAGAACTGACCTGAACCGTCTCTGGCTGGGCAGACGTGGCATGAACCGTCTCTGGCTGGGTAGGTGTGACGTGACCCGTCCTTCTTCTCCTCCTGCGTCTCGGAGTCCCTGGGATCATCGGCGTTGGAGTCACCGGCGTTGGAACCCTGGGAACCGGCGATGAAAAACACTCGGGGCTGAACCTCGTCGGTCCTTGGTCACGAAACGACCAAACTGGAGAGTACTGTTGGTGCTCCCTTCTAGCATCTCCTGCCCTGTGTCCTCCACGAATTCCCCTGAATTTAGCGAGACGGGTTCCTCTGAAAGACTCACTCTCCCACGAAACGAGCCTGTGAGTCTCCATGCTGCTGAGTCCTCAAGGTGGTGGTTACGTTCTGTCACGTTAGATACAAACAAAACCGAGGACTCAATTGCAGCCAAAACAAGAAGAACTTTAATAAAAAACACAATAACAAAAATACCCACGAGGGGGAAAAATACAAGAAACTCTGAAACAGAACTGGGACTGGAAACAGAACACCAAACATAGACAACGTAACCACACAAGACTACAGACACAAGGAGACTAAATAGGGGAGCAAACAAAGGAGGGTAACGAACACAACAGGTGGGGCAAATTAACCAATAACTAGCTAACAAGACGGGCAGGGCTAACAATGAACATGAGCACCTGACTTAACATAACCAACACCCAAGTGCAAAACAAGACAGGACAGACATGTGACACACCCCTTTCCACACTGGTACATTTCCCACAGCATTTAAGCAGGCTCAGATAACCCCACTGTTTAAAAAAACCCACTCTATATCCAGCACTTCTAGAAAATTCCAGACCTTTCTTCCATTCATTGTTAAAACACTTGAACGAGTCTTGTTCTACCAAGTCAACCAACAACCAGTCTGGTGTCAAAAGCGGACACTCAACTGAGACTACCCTGCTCTAAGACTGGCAAAAGCAGCTTCAAAAGTACTCAGTACTCATCTTGCTGGATTTGTCTGCTGCTTTTGACAGTTAACCACCAGATCCTCCTGACAACCCTCAAGATGAAAGGCATCTCAGGAACAGCCCTCCAATGGTTCAAGTCTTACCACTCAGGTAGGTCCTTCAGGGTGTCATGGAGGACACCCCACTTATCTTTTCCATCTACATGTCATCACTAGGATCTATAATTCAGAAACATGTTTTTTCCTATCACTGCTATGCTGATGAAACACAACTCTTCCTCTCATTCCAACCAGACGATCCAATGGTAGATGCTCGCATCTCGGCCTGCCTGATCCCTTCTTGCTGGATTAGGGACCACCACCTTCAACTCAACCTTACAAAGACAGAGCTGCTTGTGGTCTCGACCAACCCAGAACTTTATCAAAACTTCTCCATTCAGCTGCGTTCGTCAACTATAACTCCATCGGAGTTGTGACTGACGATCAGTTAAACTTCACAGACCACATTGCTAGAACTACCCTGTCCTGCAGATTTGCCTTATACAACATTAGGAGGATCAAGCCCTTCCTATCGGAGTATGCTACACAACTCCTTGTCCAAGCTCTTGTTCTATCAAAATCACTTTCACAGACCTTTTCCAAACTGGTGGAATGACCTGCTTATCTCAAACCGAGCTGCTGAGTCTTTAGCCATCTTCAAGAATCTACTAAATAAATCTCTTTCGCCAACATTTGACTCAATAATACTAACACTTACTATTCTATGTCTATTAAAACATCCTTGCTATGTGTGCTGCGCTGGTCTAGCTGAGACTGGTCACAACATTTGCATATTGTTGCCTATTGGATAAAAGCATCTGCTAAATGATAATGTAAATGTAAATTCTTTTTAGCTTTTTCTTAAAAGATGTTTTGATGGCTAGAGATGAAAACACATTGAAATACTTTTATTAATTAAATTAATTGTTAATATTTCACTTAAATCTGTGGTTCAGAGTGGGTATCAAACTGCAAAAATCTTGCTGTAAAAAAATCTGACAGTAGCATACCATTTCTCATTAAAACAGTAATATACAGAAAACTGTATTCTGGAAAATATTTGTCATTTTTTAGAAAGTAGCCTACAGGAATATTCTTTGAATTAGCGTTCAAAGTCGACACTCAGAGGCTGTGTCCCAAATCATACCCTACACCCCCAGGTGAAAAGACTAACTATTAAATGTATTAAATATATACTTGAAATTCAAGTAGTATGTTTATAATACATTTGCATTCCCAATATGCTTATTTGAAGTGCATTAAGGATTAATTTTTTGAAATGTGAATAGTTTTTTGAATCGACTTTCATAGGAGGGACATAAATCTCTCTGTTTTTTTTTATTTGCCTGCCTGCTTTTTGAATATTTTTAGTGAAATATTAATTAAAATTAGTTGATTTTCAGATCAGCTGCTATAGCAGACAAACTGAAATCAGAGTGCAGACACAAGCAAAAAAGAGAGTTTTTTTTTTTATCTCATGTCACCTCTGTTGTAGAGATTTTTGAATCAGGCCTAATGGAGAGTGATTCGGTCAGTCTTGGAAGGAAAATTTTAGCAACATGTCCATTCCAGGTGGCTAATTTCTGTGCTTCCTTTGAGTCATTTATGAAAAAATCTGTTTGTCTTTTAATTGTTTTGTTTTTTTGGTAAAGCTGCAGGGCACTTGTCCAAGTTGTCCTGGTATACGCCACTTTGCACGACTTCTAATTTCCTTAAATCTCTGCAGCAGAGATGAAGAACTCTTTGTGATTGAACTCTACTCACTGTAGCTGGGGTTGTTGGGCCTCTTCTAATCTTATGTTCAATCTAACTCACAGAGTGACCGATAGACAAGAGGATAAAAATGGACACTCATATGTCAAGCTTGATGAGGATATAGTCAAAGCTTTGAAAGGGAAACTTAGAAGTCAATGAAATTCTAATGCGTATCTATGCAAATTATAATACATATGGATACAAAAATGTTAGCTAATCATTGGTTAATTTTATATTAATTGTTTTTCACAGACACTGTGATAAAGCAGTCTTCAAATACTATGTTTCTGGATTGCAAGCCCTCAGTCGCAGAGAGTGCAAGTCGTACTCGAAGTGACCCTCCACATGAAGATGTGACATTTAAACTGTTCTGTTTCTTTGTTTGGTTCAGCCATTTGCAGGCTTAACTTAAGTTTGTTTAAAAAAAAAAAACACTTTATTCACTTCTGAACTCTGTCTTATAAAAATAGGGAGCGAAAGAGGCAACAAGATGAATTATCTAGGTCTATAACTGCTATTGATGCTCAGTACTCACTGAATTCCTATCCCAACCTCTATAAATAACGTCAGGTTTTGGAGACAAAATATGATCTGCTAACAGTAATTTAGTTGACAGCTAACAGTCAATGAGTTTGGTGATAAGACAGGTAAATTGTTAGCTTATTATATTCATAAATCACAGATGTCACACACGATACCCTAACTTAGTTTATCGTCAGGAATTACTACCACTGACTATAAAGAAATAAACTTTCAATTTAAACAATTCTATGTACATTTGTACACCTCTGAATCTCCTCAACGTGCATCATTAATGAATACTTTTTTAGATAAATTGGATTTCCCCACTGTAGAGATTTTTTGCTTCCTTGAAAACAGGCAAGGCCCCGGGTCCTGGCATAGAGTAATTTCACCTCATTAACTTGGTTTTGTTCGAAACAGATCCTCTTTTTTTAATATCAGGTGTCTTTTTAATCTTTTGTATTCATCTCATTCCAACAATGCTGAAGTTGTGGTCTAACCAGATGTTAAAAAGGATTTGACCACTTCGAGTAGGACTATCTTATAAATGTTTTAGAGAGGTTTGAAGTTAGTTTAAAATGTATTTCTTGGATAAAGCTCCTGTTTGCCATTCCCCAAGAATCTGTACGCTCAAACAATATTATCTCAGATCCTTTTCCACTGTGTCGGGGCACAAGGCAGGGTTGTCCCCTTTCCCCCCTTCTATTTGCTATTGAACCCCTGGTAATTGCACCACATGCTGACTCAGAGGTGCAGGGTATTTTCCATGCTGGCCTAGAACAGAAGGTTTCTGTATATGCTGATGATCTTATTTTATTTATATCTAATTCCCTAGTCTCAATTACTTGAGTATTTTTAATATTGAACCCATTTAGTACTTTTTCAGGTTATAAATTAAATTTTTCTGAGAGCAAATTAGTCAGTTCTGCTGCATTAAGTATCTCATATTCAAATTTCCAATTCTAATAACCAGGAGTTACAGTTTTTTACGATTGCTATGACAGATTTTTCAATACTTTTAACAATTTTCCAAAACTCTTAACACAGTTAGCACTACATCCGCCTGTGTACGCTATACTATTAACACATTTCTTGTTGCTTTAACACAAAATGCATACAATTAACACAAATTTAAAATGCTTGAACTTCTTTTACACACAAGCTCAAACAAGAACAAAACAATGGATTTGTACTGCCAAATTTACCAATGCTTTAACACTGTATGTCAGAACAGATAACACCATGTTCTAAACCTAACCTTACAGGCTAAAGTCAAGGTAAACAGCTGCTTATATTGTGAATTGAAACACAAATATATCCCCTGTAATTTTTTCTATTCTTACTGAGAAACAGCTGATTGAATTATGCAAATAATTAGAAGATGACTCTTTTTTTTATTTTTTTTTTATTCTGGTGCCTTTTCTGTCCGTATATTTTGTATTTTCACATTATTCCATTGCTAGTGAGAAACAGCTGATTGAAGTTATGCAAATATGGGACAATGTGGCATTCCACCATTCCCGTCTAGTCACAGCCTGGTTTGACGCCCATCAGAGGATGATGTCCATTTTCCTTGCCCCTTACTTCCCTTTCCTCAACTCCATTGAGGAGTTTTCTCAGCCTGGAGATGAAAGGTTTTTGACCATAGTCCACAGGACCAAATGTCCCACCTGTATGCAAAAGATGATGTATACCGAGACATCACAGCTGAACACTGCCAGGGGTGGATAAGGCATGTTACTGTAAAAGATTATTCCCAAGATGCCTTGCCAGGGAAGATATCATGTGTGATGTGGATGAGAACATGTGGACAAATGCAGAAGACCGGGCAGATTAGAAGATGGCCTTTTCTGTTTGTATATTTTGTATTTTCACATACAGTAATACTGTAAATGGCAGCTATATTGCATATTTTTGTTATCTTGCAGAAATGTCCTGTTGCAAATAAAGCCGTTACTGCAGCAATTCTGTCTCTGTCTTCTTTTTCATAAACCATACATTCTATAAAGCTACTCTAAGAAGGGTCATTAATTTTGTTGTATTGAATTTCTGCTGCAAAAAAACAACAACAAAATGCATGCATTTACATTACAAACTAAACCAAAATATAGAGACTTCCAAAAAAAAAAAAAAACTGCAGTGCAAAACACAATCTATGATCAATACAATATACTGTCTATTGTATAAGGGCAGACCTGACACATAAAATAATGCAGTTTCTGTAATTTCAGCAGATGATAGTGTTTTTTTTTTTTTTTGTCATTGTGTTATGATTGACTAAATGTTCCTGTTGGAAGAGAACATGTGTTAGTGTTTTGAATAATTATTTGATTTTGAAACATGTTTGCAGTGTTTTGGTAGACATAGTGTATTGTGTTAGTGTATTATTGTATTTTGAAAATTAGTGTTGGAGTTTAGTTTACAATGTGTGATTTTGAGCATGAAATTAACCGTTTTGCCAAATGTGTGTTTTAGGTGTGTTGGTGCGTTAAGAGTTTAGGAAACTTGTTAAATGTATTGAAAAAACTGTCATAGCGATTGTAAAAAACTGTAATAACCAATTTAGTGGTTATTGGGTGTCAACATCCTGACTTATTTAAAACCAATTTTTATTTGAATTCACAAAATCTTTGTTTTTATCATAGAAACCCCTTCTTCTCACACTGATAGGAAGGGTAAATGCAGTTAAAATGAACATTCTTCAAAAAAAAAAAAAACATTTCAATGTTATCTCATATTCTTTCAAACTTACTACTGGGCAGCCAACTTTAGAATCGTATTGTACTGGTTACAGCATGATTTGATTTGTGTAAACTGGCATACATTTCATCAAGCATTTGGGGGGGACAATAAACAAAATTTCTCAAGAGCAATTTTTGAAGGGGACACAAATAACACAGACAAAATTGTATTTGTAAGGATATGTGTACATGTCTCTTACTTAGATATTCAACTGCAGCAATCCATGCTAGTTGTAGTGAGTGACTTACTATCCAACAAGCTAGGGTATTAAACAAGCTACCAAACAAGCTAGGTAATGTTATAATAGCTAACAGCGGACTCATGGAAAAATATATCGGTTATCTTAATTTTTTTGTCATGACTAATTTATTAATGACAAGAATCACTTCATCCGCTGTTTAAAGGGGGGGTGAAATGCTATTTCATGCATACTGAGTTTTTTACACTGTTAAAGAGTTGGATTCCCATGCTAAACATGGACAAAGTTTAAAAAATTAAATTGTACGTTTGAAGGAGTATTTCTGTGCTAAAAATGCTCCTTCCGGTTTGTCACAAGTTTCGGAAAGTTTTTTTCGAGTATGGGCGTGTGTGACGTCAGATGGGGCGGAATTTCCTTATATGGGTCCTAAGGGCAGTTCTATCGGAAGAGCGCGGGCGCAAGCGTAGACCAGAGCAAGAGAGCGGAAAGCAGTTCGCCCATCATCACAGCGCTGTGCTCGGTTTTAGGGAAGTCAGTGTCACCAAAGAAGTGGGTTTTTAGTTGCCAGGGCAAGACATCCCTGCACAGATTCCCAAAGAACCCGGCGTTAAGGGACCAGTGGATGGAGTTAGTTTTTCCAGAGCATCAACAAAGTTGTGCAAGACTGTTTGTTCCCTGCATTTCGACGATGATTGTTTTATAAACAAAGCCCAGTTCAACGCCGGATTTGCAGATCGTCTAATACTTAAGGATGGAGCAGTCCCAATGATAAAGGTTCACGGTCGTGCGTTGGAACCGCAGGCGGTGAGTAAAACTGCTTGTCTGCTTCAAATGTCTGTGTTTTGTTAGCTATCGGCGCGTAAGCACAGCCCACATGGCACGCCTCCAGCTGCTCGTTTTTTTTCCGGAAAGACTCGGAACTGCCTATCTTTCTTTTATAAATATAATAAAACTAAAGACTTTTTGGAGATATGAAGGATGCAGTACTACTCTATAGGTACTCAAGATTAACATGAGATTGACTGAAAATGAGTGTTTCAACCCCCCTTTAAAGTGAATAAAATAGTCTTGACAGCCTACTTACTGGATTTCCAAAACTACGGAAGAACTTTGTTCTCTCCCACCGGACTTGTGTGAAGGCGAGGCAAAGGGGAAAGCAGGCACTGTGAGGCAAGGATACAACTTTGTTCCGCCATGGATTCAAATCTCAAATTAACAGATGAGCCCAATCCTCCATTACTAATTCTAAATTGTCACTTCAGAACTAGCAATGAAGGAACACTGAGTTGCTTCATTGAAGCTTATTGTATTATGTAGAGTACAGTATTACATGTCACAGGAGCTGCAGTGTCTTCTGGGCAAAGGGGCCATAGAACATGTTCCCCTCCCAGAGAGAGAGTCAGGCTGCTACAGTCAGTACTTTCTGGTTCCCAAAAAAGCTGGGGGGTTGCGTCCAAATTTAGATTTTTGTGGTCTGAATTGTTCTCTCAGAACATAAAAGTTCAAGATGCTAACGATCCAGATGATTGTGTCACAAATCCAACACAATGATTGGTTCGTCACAGTCGATCTCAAGGATGCATATTTTCATATGCATATGTTCTTCCATTCGGCTTAGCCTTGTCACCCCGTACATACACAAAATGCATGGATGCCGCTCTGGCTCCGCTGCGACTCCAGGGCATCCGCATTTTGAAATACAATAACAACTGGCTGATCCTGGCCTAGTCTCAAGAGCTTGCGCTTCGACATCGAGACCGAGGGATATGGAGAGGTCATCATCTCGATTGGCACATCAATTGCCTCGAATTGATGGCTGTGTTTCTGGCCCTGAAATACTTCCTCCAGCGGTTAAGGGGCTATCATGCTATCATCAATATCTTTCCTCGACGGCTCACCCTGGGTGATACCAAACAGGAGGGACCTTCTGTCTCAGGCACAGGGGACGATATTTCATTCCCGGCTCGAGCTGTGGAACCTTCACGTTTGGCCCCTGAGGGGGCCGAACTGAGGGATGTTGGGCTTCCAGCTAACATTGTACAGACCATTCTCAATGCAAGGGCATTGGCCATAGTCCTTGAAGGGCTGGTCGCCCCCTTGCAACAGGTGTATGCAGTATAAAACTACTAAACTCGTAGTTTACTGAAAGTATACTTCAAAGTGTACTTTCATAAACTAAAGTATTTGACTAGTAAACTATCAGTATACCTATAAGTTCACTTGAAGTATAGGTTGCAGTAAAAATGGGAAAAAAATGTGTGTTCTCAAAATGTACTACTATTACACTTAAAGTATACTTAAAAGTATACTTCTGCTAGGCCCACTATCGTCAAAGACAACTGACGATTAGCATACAATTTGGATTGGTGGTATGGTTCTGTTCTGGGCAGCCTAGCATGGATAAGAGCAGGGAGAGCAGCAATAACCCCCTTAGCAGGGTTTGAAATTAACTTTTTCACTCATTGGCCAATTTGGCTACAAAATTTTTGAGTTACCAGCCATTCAGAACTTCTACTAGCCCCCAAAAAAAGTATTTTATATATATATATATATATATATATATATATATATATATATATATATATATATATATATATATATATATATATATATAAGATTTGGATTTCATACATTCATTTCTTATTCAAGCTAAATCCTGTCATTAAGCCATCTCCTCCCTTCCTCTTTTGGTGGACAGATCAATACAGTACAAAGAACATAAAAAAAATAACATTATGTCTTTTCTGTTAACCAAATGTTTTTTAATCTTCGCTATTGCTTCAATGCAAATGAACAAGCGCGTTGTTTTTTGTTGCGTAGTGACTGGCATGTAAGCCAGATATGTGCAGATTCTGCACAATACGCTGTATTTAATATATCATGATGACTCACGTGTTGAATATTTGCGCTAAATCTGCGCAGATTTGGCTTACACGAACTTCCCCATCAAAGTGAGTAAACATAATAAGTAAAGCAACAAATTGGTTAGTGATTTGACAGTGTTACCCACCACAGTTGATTTTTACCCGCATTTTGCAGGTTGGCGGATGTTAATTTCAAACCCTGCCCCTTAGGGTAAACAGAACAAAACCAACATAAGTGTATTGCAGATATCATCAATGCCAATATTTTAATGTGCAACATAATGCTCAGTCATATGTCCGGGGAACTTGTCAAAGTCACCGAACAGCTGACAAAGCTAACGCAAGTTATAGAAGAGGTGAAACAACTCAAAGACATGATAAGCACAAAAGACAAAATAATCAATGAACTCGAGAGAATTCTCGATAACATTGAACAACACATGCGAATGGAGGATGTAATAATTACTGGCCTGACCATTAAACCTCGGTCTTATGCGAAAGCTGTTGCAAGTGGTAGCAATGTCAGCGAGGATGTGGAGAAAGCTGATTTGCAAACACTGGAAAGGCAAGTTCTTAAATTTTTGACAGAGAAGGATATACATGTGGATCCGAAAACCATCTCGGCGTGCCATACTCTACCACGCAAAGACAAGACGAGGCCTGCTATTGTCATGCACTTCGTAAATCGGAGAAACAAAACTGAAATACTGAGCCAAGGAAAAAAATTGAGAGGAACATCGGTGTATCTGAATGAGCATTTAACGCAGAAGATGGCAAATATTGCAAGAGAAGCCCGCTCCCTGCGGAAAATTGGAAAAAATCAAGGCGACATGGACAAGAAATTGTAAGGTATTTATTCAACTTAATGGGTCAAATCCGGAACAAGCTAAAGTTTTGATGTTAAGAGACTTAAAAGATCTTGAACAATTTAAATAATGAGACATATTCCTTTTTGCATTTTTGATACACCTCAAGATATGCCGATGTTAAACCCTGTGGGAATGAATATAATCTTGTCAAAATGGGAATTTGTGGTCAGATGAATGGATTTATCTTGTTGTTGGACTGGGCCTGTATGATTTTATTAGAATGTCTATTCGATCCAAGTACTCATACTTTCGATCATGGTCCCAAATGTTGATATAAATAGTGACAAAATATTTGATATGGAAACTGTCTTTGCACATAATATACTAGCGCCTGGGGAATGTCACTACTTCACAACACAAGAGTTTAATGGGACTACACAAAGGTTTTCTGATGACGCATTTTCCATCATACACTTTAATAGCCAAAGTTTGAAATGTAAATTATCAAAGATTAACAACTTTCTTAGCGATCTAAAACGGACATTTAAAGTAATTGCTGTAACAGAAACCTGGTTGAAGGAAATGCAAGTTGACAGTGTACAGATCAACGGTTACAACATGTTTTATGTAAACAGGATGGGGAAAGGTGGAGGAGGTGTTGCCCTCTATGTTGATGCTAAACTGAAATGTAAAGTTGTTGAGCACAAAACTGTGACTGATTTGATGGAAGCATTAACGATCAGTGTTGGGCAAGTTACTTAAAAAAAGTAATTAGTTATAGTTACTAGTTACTTCTCACAAAAAGTAACTGCGTTAGTAACTGAATTACATCATTACAAAAGTAACTAATTACCGGGTAAAGTAACTATTGCGTTACTTTAAAAAAAAAAAAAAAGTGTAAATATAAGAAATTTCTTGGATACCCCAATATGAAATGTTAAATGAATTAAATAGACACTAAATAGAACATGCTTCTTAAGAAATGTACCAAAAATAAATAAATTGTCATAGAAAATATAGCCTTCTTACACATACACTAGTGCATATCATTAAAATGATAAAACTCACACACCTTTACAACTGGTAGACTGTATTGCCTACTTGAAGTATTTTCTTCCTCACAATATTAAGTTTAACAAAAAGTGCTCTCAATATAATACTGAACAATGTACCAACATAAATAATAATAATAAAATATAATCTTTTGGGGCTTTATTTTTATAACCTACAGAGAACGTCATCATCAGAGGTTAGCCAAATTCTAGTCGTGTTAACAACCGGTCAAACAAATAGCCATGTTTGAACGTTCCCTGCAGGTTATTTTGGAGTTTATGTTAGGCTATATAAACTAATTAAAACATTGCATATGATACCAATATGCTACAGAGATTATTCTAATGCTGAAATGTGTAATTTATTTATAAAGTAAAGTATTCAAGTATTTATGCTCGTTGTTCGGACACATTCGGTCTCTGTCGCGCACTGTCGAGCGCGTTCTCGGACACACTCGGTCTCTCTCGCGCACTGTCGAGCGCTTTCTCAGACACACTCGGTCTCTCTCGCGCACTGTCGAGCGCTTTCTCGGACACACTCGGTCTCTCTCGCGCACTGTCGAGCGCTCTCTCGGATAACGGTCTCTCTCTCGCACTGTCGAGCACGTGGACACACTCAGTCTCTCTCGCGCACTGTCGAGCGCGCTGGCTTAGAGAGAGCCTACTCGGATGAAAACCGCTTCAGTGAGCTCAATTATAGTAACGCCGCATTTTTATTGACAGTAACGGCAACGGCGTTGTAACGGAGGAAACAGTAATTAGTTTGATTACTCGTTACTGACAAAAATAACGCCGTTAGTAACGCCGTTTATTTATAACGCCGTTATTCCCATCACTGTTAACGATAGAAATCATAAATGACAAAGGAAAAAATGTGTTAATCACTTGTGTTTATAGACCACCTGGGGCTGCTACAGATTTGTTTACAGAAAAAATTATAGAAATGTTTGAGGATGTAAAGAACAATCAGTAATTGTATGTGGTGATTTCAATATAGATTTGGGTAGTAAAATAGCAACTAATGACTTTAAGAATTATATGGAAATTGCAGGTTTATGCCCTATGATAACCAAACCAACCAGAATCACAACTCATAGTGTCACAATTATACACAAATATACACTGTGAAATTATAAATGGTATTTTTATGACAGATGTGAGTGATCATCTACCTGTATTTATAATTTATGATAATTTCTGTATTAATACTATGCAAGATATCTCTCTCGTTGTCATAATGTCACAGTGTCTGGTTTATGTTCCTTGGGTCACCACTAGATGTTCTCCTTCCTCACGGTGTCCAGCACACTCTCGTACTACATTCCCCATGATTCTTGTCTTTTCATTGCACTCAGCTGTCCCTTATCACTCATCATTGCATACAGCTGTTTGTCATCACATTGTTTGTACCTGTCTATAAATACCCTGTCTGTTTTAGTCCTTGTCACAGAGTCATTGTGGTATGTCACTTACACTTCTTGAAGTCTGTTTCCTGGTTTGAGTTTGTTTTGTTTCTTGTTTGTTTATTTTGTTATTGGACTGCTAACATGGATTTTGACCCCTGCATGGATGATGACGAATTGGATTGCCCTACAAATAAAAGTGTTGTATTTGGATCCACCTGCTTCTCTCCCTTTCCTTGGTGTGTGGATCGTGACAGAATGACTCCGTCAAGGACTAAAACAGACAGGGTATTTATAGACAGGTACAAACAATGTGATGAGAAACAGCTGTATGCAATGATGAGTGATAAGGGACAGCTGAGTGAAATGAAAAGACAAGAATCATGGGGAATGTAGTACGAGAGTGTGCTAGACACCGTGAGGAAGGAGGACATCTAGTGGTGACCCAAGGAACATAAACCAGACACTGTGACATATCTGTCACGATCCACACACCAAGGAAAGGGAGAGAAGCAGGTGGATCCAAATACAACACTTTTATTTGTAGGGCAATCCAATTCGTCATCATCCATGCAGGGGTCAAAATCCATGTTAGCAGTCCAATAACAAAATAAACAAACAAGGAACAAAACAAACTCAAACCAGGAAACAGACTTCAAGAAGTGTAAGTGACATACCACAATGACTCCGTGACAAGGACTAAAACAGACAGGGTATTTATAGACAGGTACAAACAATGTGATGAGAAACAGCTGTATGCAATGATGAGTGATAAGGGACAGCTGAGTGCAATGAAAAGACAAGAATCATGGGGAATGTAGTACGAGAGTGTGCTGGACACCGTGAGGAAGGAGGACATCTAGTGGTGACCCAAGGAACATAAACCAGACACTGTGACACATAAGGGATAAGTCTAGTAAAGCTATTGAGGATTTTAAAGAAGATCTTAAGAGACAAAACTGGGATCAAGTATATACGAATGACTTAAATAATGCTTATAATGCTTTCATGACTACACTAATTAATTAACATGATAAAAATTGTAAACAAATCTAAATTTGTGCTCAAACTGCGAAAAAATCCTTTGTTTCTCAAAAAAAGAACAGAGGATGCAGAGTGCAGATATAAAAAATATAAAAACAAACTTGTATCAATTTTAAGAAAACAAAAAAAGGATTATTACACCAATCTGATAGATAAAAGTAAAGTCAGTATTAAAAACACATGGGGTGTAATAAATACAGTCTTGCATAAAGGCAAGGCCAAAATTATTACTCCTGATTTTATAACCAAGAACAACTCAGATAAATATGCCACAGAAGAAATTGCAAACGAATTCAATAATTATTTTGCAAACATTGGCTCCAATTTAGTACAATACATCCCAGATGAAAACATTGATGGTAGTATTATTCCACATAGTGTAAACAGCATTTTCCTGGAGAGGGTACAAGCGAGTGAAATTTTGAAAATTGTGTATGAATTTGCAAATAAAAAGTCAAATGATTAGACAGATATGAATATGTCACTGATAAAGCAAATTATAGACGTCATTGTTGAGCCTTTTACTTATATTTGTAATTTGTCATTCACTACAGGGAAATTTCCAGAACGTATGAAAATAGCCAAAGTGGTTCCACTTTTCAAAAAAGGAAATAAAAATTATGTTTCGAATTATAGACCCATATCCCTGTTACCACAGTTATCTAAAACTTTTGAAAAATTATTTGTGTTCAGATTAAAAAAAATTTTGGATAAAAATGAATTGTTAAATAATAGTCAATATGGATTTCGTTCAAATCATTCAACTGCAACAGCAATTTTGGAACTGGTAGAAGAAATAACCAATGCTATGGATAAGAAACATGTTACTGTAAGTGTTTTCATGGACTTGCAAAAAGCGTTCGACACCTTAGACCATGAAATATTATTGAGTAAATTATACAAATATGGTATAAGAGGCATAGCTCATCAGTGGGTCAAAAGCTATTTAAAAGGAAGAGAGCAGTTTGTTGAAATCAATAACACAAAATCAAAAAATTGTCCAATAACTTGTGGTGTACCCCAGGGATCGGTACTAGGTCCAGTACTCTTTCTTCTTTATGTGAATGATATAGCAAATGTTTCTAAGTTACTAAAATGTATTTTGTTTGCGGATGATACTACTTTATTTTATGCTGGCAAAAATATTAATGACGTATTACAAGTTGTAGAGTATGAGTTTGGGAAAATTATGAGATGGTTTAATGCCAATAGACTGTCTTTAAATATTAGTAAGACAAAATGTATGAATAAATAAAGATTTTGATGCAGCATTGTCAGTACAAGGAGTACAGATTGAAAGGACTCGTGAATTTAAGTTTTTAGGTGTTGTGATCGATGAACAGTTGACATGGAAATTCCATGTTGACCATGTTAAATCTAGGGTATCCCAAATTATAGCCGTGTTACATAAGGTACAAGAATTTGTTAATAAATGTGCCTTATTTTTGTTATATAATTCATTGATTGTTCCACATCTGACCTATTGTATTGAAGCATGGGGAAGTGCAAACAAGACTTATATAGAACCAGTTTTTAACCCCTTAAACCCTAAGCGTCCCGCCGGCGGGACGGCACCCCATGAAACAAATTCATAATCAAATTACTAAGCAACCACTGAATGATATGATACAAAATAGGTATCATTTTAAAGCTTAGAATCTCAGCTTTTCAATGCACCTATACATTTTATTCAACTCCTAAAAGGTGCTGAGTTATTCCTTTAGAACGGATTATACCGCCGGAGGGCGCCCCCTAGCTATGGAAAAAATTAATTGTCATATTTTTCAAAACTACTGCATTGATCAACACAAAATAGGCATCATTTGAAAGCTTAGAGTCTAAACTTTACAATGAATGTAGCCATTATGATTATCTCCAAAGTAGTGCTGAGTTATTTGCTGATAAAATGATTTTTTTTAATACATAATTTATGAGGAAGAGGAAATTATTATGTACTGCAATGTGTCAAAAACATCATACTGCTCAGATAGTCATGTGTCATATGTCATTTGAAAGGTCTCAATGAGTAGAATACAACAAGCATAATTGTTTCAGGCTTTTACTAAACTTGAGCAAGGTTTTTGTAAAATAAGCCCCTCAAGAGACCCATGGGTAAACCATATATGGATGCTGAATTTTAGACACATTTCCGCTTGTAACTTCATGAAACATGCTCCGATTGTGGAAAATGACACATCATTATTTACAGCAGATGCTTATAATTAAAATGAGTCCAAACTCAACGTAATCCATCACTCAGAACTAAAGATATTCCTCATGGAGTTCTAATTCACAAAAAATACACAAACGCACGTAGCCAAGCGAGGTAGCTTAGACTTGGCCTTTTTACTCGTATCTTCATGAAACATACATCGATCATGAAAAATGACACATCGTTATTTACAGCAGGAGCTCATGATTAAGACGAGCCCAAACTCATCAGTCAGATCTAAAGATATTCTTCATGGCGCTCTAACACAGAAAATACCAAAGACGTACCTAGCCAAATATATACTCATGAAGCACTCGCGTTTGGTCTTTACTTATAACTTCACGAAGCATGCACATATCGTAGAAAAATGCACATCATTATTTTCAGCAGACTCTCACGATTAAAAAGAGCCCAAACTCAGCATAATCCATCACTCATATCTAAAGTTATGCCTCGTGGAGTTGTAACACAAATGCGCACATAGATCTTTATTATAGATGTAGCACTTATGTCGCGTTCTAACTCATAACTCAATGAAGCATGCATCAATTGTGGAAAATGGCACATCATTATTTACAGCAGAATGTTACGATTAAAAAGAGCCCAAACACACCATAATCCATCACTCAGGTCTAAATATATTCCTTATAGCGTTCTGACACAAAAAAATACCAGAGGCGCACCTATGAAGTAGCAATAGCAGTGATGCTATGTTGTTTTGATGTGACGTTTCAGCTCATAACTCAATGAAACTTGCATAGATTGTGAAAAATCGAACATCTTTATTGACAACAGATTCTCACGATTACAAAGAGCCCACACACAACAGAATCCATTGCTTTGATCACGAGATATTCCTCACGAAGTAATGCATACTTGGCTAAAAAACAAGTCTCTCATCCTTCTGGGGAGCAAAGTGTTTTCCAATTTTCCCGGAACCGTCCGCGCTCTTTTTCAAACGTGGAATAACACAAAATATGTATCATTTTAAAGCTTAGAATCTCAGCTTTTTAAAGAATCTAACCACTTCGATCAACTCTGAACGAGTGCTGACTAGTCTCTCTAAACCGGAGTGTACCGCCCGTGTGCGCCACCCATGGCGCCCCCTAGCTGCGAAAATATTCATTATCATATTTTTCAAAAATATTGCCTTGATTCAAACAAAATTGGTGTCATTTGAAACCTTAGAGTCTGAACTTTACAGTGAATGTAGCCTATTTGAAAAACTCCAAAGTATTGCTGAGTTATTTGCTGATAAAGATATAAAAAAAAATTCATAATCTATAAAATACTTTTTTGTACTATGTACTGCAATGTGTCAAAAACATCATACATCTCACGAAACATTCAAAAATCGTTGAAAATGGCACTTCATTTTTTACAGCATATTCATACAATTAAAATGAGCCCAAAATTAACTTTATCTATTGCTTTTATGACAAGATATTCTTCATGGTGAAACACTATAAAAAATGCCCATGAGGGGGCGTCAAGGTCTCAACAAAAATGCTATCTTGGTTCCAAAGGCTGTAACGTTTGATTACTTTATCCAATCACCACAAAATTTTATCCAGATGCAGCTCATATGTAGAGGGACTTCCCCAAAAAAGAATTTTCCTCCTACCTTATTTCCTTCCTGAGTTATTCCATGTCAAATAAGAAAGATATGCATTATCATTATAAAAATTATATTTATTTTTTGTCTTTTATCAGCAGTTTCTCGGCAGAAGAATGTCCAAATGTAATTTAATTTATATTTTCAAAAAATGTGAAAAGTGTTCTTTTAAACGATACCTACCTTTTGACTCTCCTTGCTATAGTTTTGAAGTTATGAGTCTTTAGTTTTGTGTATGTCACTCAGAAAACTCTTTTTTTTTATTGCTTTCCAAATGTGTGAGGACTAAACAAAAAGGCTACCTTTGTTCCAAATGCTGTAACTTTTGAGTACTTTATGCGATCACCACAAAATTTGATTCAGATGCAGCTCACATTTAGGGGTACTTCCCCAAAAAAGAAAATTTGTGCTACCATATTTCCTCCCCGAGTTATTTCATGTCAAACAAGAGAGATATGCAAAATCATAAAAAAATCATGTTTTTTTTTTGTATTTATCAGCAGTTTCTCGGCAGGAGAATATCCAAATGTAATGTAATTTATATTTTCAAAAAATTTGAAAAGAGTTCTATCAAACGATACCTACCTTTTGACTCTCCTTGTTATAGTTTTGAAGTTATGAGTCTTTACTTTTTTGTGTGTCACTCAGACAAAAAAACTCCAAAAATGGCTTAGGGTTTATTAAATTACAAAAACATGCCATTCGCGTTGTAAATGGAAGTGAATATAGGGCCCACACAAATCCAATATTTATACAGTTAAAAACCTTAAAATTCAATGACTTATTAGAATATAGCCTTCTAAAAATAATGTATAAAGCTCACCTGAAAACATTACCTGATAAATTGCTAAATAGATTCATCAAGAGAGTTAGTAGATTCAATTTAAGAGGAACTGAAGTCTTTCAGAAACCCGAGTTTAGAACAAAATTAAAGGAAAGATGTGTCTCAATACAAGGTGTCAGTCTGTGGAACAATCTAAATAGTGAAATTAAAACTTCAACATCGTTTTTTGTTTTTAAGAAGAGTGTAAAAGCATTACTAATAGAGAAATATAATGCTGCTATTTAGCAGGAAAATGTGATATTTGATTTACAATGTGATATTTGTGATGTTTGATTTATGACTTTGTATATGTGCAGCAAAGTAGACGTGTGTTGTAAGCGCACCTCTTTGGAATTGTAATTTAACTTATGTTGTTAAGGGGCAGATATTATAAGTTCATCTTATTTCTGCTCCTTTTCATTTCTTTTTCAAAAGAATGAAATAAAAATATGAAATGAAATGAAAATGAAAATGAATGAAATGCTGGAATTTAGTCTGATTCAAAGGGGAATCAGAATGCCAAATCCTGACTGAATGAGAGGAGGAGCTGGGGATGGAGGAGGGTAATTAGCTCCAGAGAAACGTGATAGCTGCTGATAATACTGAAGGAGCTTATAAATGGATGCTGTGATAGGCGTTGTATTCCTATAGGTAGATGTGGATCAGCTGAGAGTCAGCTGATGCAAGCTTGATTAATGTGACCTTCCAGAACTAATGCTACGCTGGATTTTTATACACTAAAAAGTGGGCAAATTTAGTCCCAAGTAGTACTGAAACAGTACACTTACAAATATACTTCTAGTACATTGGTATTAGTATACTTACTACATTAAGTATACTTAAAAATATACTTGAACTTTACTTAAGTATACTTGAACTTGAAGTATACTTATTTTTTGTAAGGGCTGATTTAATTAACAGCCTGTTAGGGGTCCTGATGAGATTCTGTAAAGAGCATGTGGCTATTACTGCTGATATACAGCACGTTCCATTGTTTTTGACGTGCTGAAATCATGCGCTACTGAGGCAGAGGTGATCAACCTTCTCATACACAAGAGGTGCTTGCAGTGTCTAACCTCAGACTGCACAAGATTATCTACAGTATATACATCTAATTTGTGTGTGTGTGTGTGTGTGTGTGTGTGTGTGTGTGTGTGTGTGTGTGTGTGTGTGTGTGTGTGTGTATGTGTGTGTGTGTGTGTGTGTGTGTGTGTGTGTGTGTGTGTGTGTGTGTGTGTGTGTGTGTGCGTGTGTGTGTGTGTGTGTGTGTGTCTACTGGCTCTCTTGACACAGTACCACAGGGTTGGTAGTGAAGTATTAAAAGCATTCAATGACCTACACTTTTGATCAGTGATAAAACTTGGAATGAGATTTTTAAATCAGACTACCTGATGATGTCACCATCAGTAAATCAGATCAGATCGATAAACAGATCATGCCCAAAAATGTACATGGCTTTCTTTTACATGGCAAATGTGCCTTACACACAGTTACAGCAGCCAGAGAGAAGCTAACATTAAAAAGTCAAGTGACTAACTAAAGCAAACCCTGATCACCATAATGGTGACTTCTTTGTACTAACAACTTATAACTTTGAGTAACACATGCTTGAAAAATTCAAGGAAAACAGTTTCCACCCACTGTAAAAAAAAAAAAAAAAAAAAAAACCTTTCCTTAACTCAAAATTTAATTTAGATTATTTTGAACTAAGCTAATTTGTGTTTGACGATTAGACTTTACGTTTTCAACATGCACCCATTAGTAACACAATTTTTCTCTTAAACGAAAAATACAATACTCAAATACAAAAACATAACTCAATTGAGATTGAGAAATTGAGAAATTGAAAGTAGCTCACTAGTCAACACATTAGTATAACATAGTAAATATATTGTCACATATTTTTCAATAAATGAAAAGTCGTCAAGTCAAGTCACCTTCATTTACATAGCGCTTTTAACAATATAGATTGTTTCAAAGCAGCTTTACAGTGATAATAGGAAATTAAAGTAACAGAGATTGTTTTGGCTTTACAGCAGCTCTAGAATAAAGTTATTATCCAGCTAAAGTTAGTTTTGACTGATTCCCTTCCGTTGCAAAGATCATTAGTTATTTACTTAGGGGCCGCTTACACGACACCGTTCTAACAGAAAACCAGAAACAGAAAAGAAGCAATTCCTTTTGTATTATTCAATATATTGTAATATATTAACACAATATATTTGTCTATATATTTTTCAGTATACTTAAATTTAATATTGATCATAAGTATGGAAATATCTTTTATTTGAGGGTTAAAAGCATCATTGCAGCTCACAATCTTCCTCCAAAGATTTTGTTGAGAAAACTATCTCCTGTCCTTGACAGTAATGGATTACTTCGAGTAGAGGCGTTCCAAAGAGGAACAAAGTCACTATCATAGACCTTTATCTTGACTGTTCCCTACTGGTGGAATGACCTGCCTAATTCCACCTGAGCAGCGGTGTCTTAAGCCATTTCATATAACATCAACAGCTAAAGACACATCTCTTTCATAACACACTTGACCCACTAAAACTAACACTCTACCTTCACTTTTTTATTTTAAATCTTTGCTGTGCACATTGTGCTAAACTAAGTGAGAATTGTCCCTGCACATCTCTGTTGTTGCCCTTTTGTTGGATAAATTGCTTTGATTGTTTTTCCTCTTTTGTAAATCGCTTTGGATAAAAGCATCTGCTAAAGGAATAATTGTAAATGACTAAGTTCATGACACAGCCGTCCTTTTCCTTTAGATGGAAAAAAGAATACCCCAGTACTTTGCAATCCCGACAATAGTTGCAAAAAAAAAAAAAAAAACGAATCTGAAAGAATGGGATGTTGTCTTGGTAAAGAACATTCAAGTCAATAGAAATGAGTAGTCAATGGCAATTGTTGTGAACACTTTACCAAGCAAAGATGGATTGGTGAGGAAAGCTGATTAAAGTGCCCCTATTGTGTCGTAACCTGAGACGTTCCCTTTCGAAAGGGAACTCGCAATGCATCAAAGCTCTAGGGGAACGATCTACCCACGCTGCCATGCGGAGGGGATGCTTTAGCAACTATGGCAAACACAACACAAACACATTAACTCAAAGTTAAAGCCCCTTACTGCTTACACGTCAGGCTAACAGTAGCACTATTCCCTACGGCAACTGCCCGAGCTCCATGCTAAGGGAGGGGGTAACTCCGTGAATCACACGAAGGGCTTACCAGCTCAAGGGCATGGGTACCACAGCCCGACTTTCAGATGGGGGTTCCTTTAAGGGAGTACTGCCCAGAGCCTATAGGCCCTAGCCTGCTACTTTCGGGGGGACAGAGTCAACCCAATACCAGGGAGGCTATCATGCTTAATGCTGAACGTGTACCAGCTGCTTTGACGCGATTATCAAGTTAACTGACTCGTAACGTGTTCAATATCTCATAACCTCCCGAGTGTCTGAACTCACACCGTGTACGCCCGCCTTGAGGGAGAGGAGGCTACCATACCCTTTAAGAATCAGCCAAGCTCTAGTTATGCACAACACAGAGCTTAGGAAGCGAAGGGCCTAAAATATAACTCTCTGAATAAAGAGAGAGGCCTCTTCTCGATACAGAGACCGGATCTATCTGCTCGGAACTTTGGAAGATGGAAGCCTCAGCATGACAACTCTAAGAATGAGAGGAAGCCTATGACATCCTTATGTGCATTTCCAGAAATATGGCCGCTGAAGACATACTCAGCATGACGACCCTAAACTTAAGGGGAGTACCTGAGTCTGCATTTGGGGCGGTCTGGCCGCATAAGGGAGGCTAACACTGGGAGCCTGTCACTCTAACACACCTGCCTACTGGGAGTATAGAGGCCCAAGCTTTGTGAGGGCCTGCTAGAACTCAACCAGAAGTGAAGTACTCTGCATAATGACCCAGAGGAACCAGGGGAGTACTAGGCTTACTCGGCGGCTATCTGAGAGATGGAGCACTCTAACGAAATACCCTTGCTAACTAGGGAGTACTACGTCATCCTAAGAGGGGTGATTTTACCACTGTCTCGAATTTAGAGACATATACTGCCTCACAGGGCTATGGGGAGCAGGGGCCTTAACAAAGAGACTCTAAGAGAGGGAGGCCTGCCATACTTGCACCCAAGTGGTCTTAAACTAGTTTTTCTACTTGTGAGAAACAACTATGTTAGAAAAAGAAACCCCATTAAGATTTATAGACACTCTGTCGAGCTCTAGAGAGCGGAGGCCTTGGCAGGTACCTCTCTGGAGTGAGAGGAAGCCTAACCACGCCTCTGAGCCCACAGGGAGGGAACCTGCTACCTGTGCTTATCACTACTGCAATACTAGCCGACTTCAGATCTAGTGAACAAGAAGCGACAGAGGCCCTGTAACAAACTCACCACACCGTAAGGGAAACCCATCCTATCCAGGAGGGGAACGGAAGCCGAATAACCCAGTAAATAAAACATATAACATATAAAACATATATTATTCTACTTTTTTTTGGGGGGGAACAGCCTGTCTACGTTCGTTTTAACTGGAGGAGGCACCTAGTGCCAACTACTCTGCTAACTGCACTGTGGGGTTACAGGGGATGTTCTCAGTATGATCGGTTGATCTTTGGTTGGTCACACAACAAAGCCCTGAGGCAGACCGTCAGAATAGATTGTCATCATCGGTCCAGCTCGTTGGGCCTGATGTTATGGACGAAGGGGGAAGAGGAAAAGGAGGGTGTGCAAAGGGAAGGAGGCGATTACCTCCCTCTGCTTGTCCCAGGACGCTCACGTCTGGCCTGAGCTACTTCCCTGTCACCCTGCTTCTTCGTCCTGGATTTGCGCCGCCTCATTGACCTACTACTGCCAGGAGGTGGGGCTCGAGTGGCGACTGAATCCCGCTGGCCCTGTCTATGATCCTTAGAACGAGACGGGCCAGGACCCCCAGGCTGTCTGGAAGTGGGCCTGGACCGGCGGGGTATACAAGATCTATATGCTGCTGAGCACGCCTTCGTCTCCCTGAATCTTCCGACCACTGCCTCAACGGAGGTCCCGAAAACCAGACCAAAGGATGCTTCAGAGAGCACATCCCCGCCCAACAGCACGTTCTCATCAATCTCTCAAACTCATCGGCGAGCTCCCTCTGAGATCCCCACGATCTGAGTATCCTCTCGGCCTTGGCACGAGTGGGACCTGAACTGTGGGGCAAAGATGACTGTCCCTCTTCCCTCGAGAAAAAATACAGACGAGAACGGAGCATTCTCATTGAGAAACGCTCACAGTCCGCGCACTCTGTCCCCTCGAGAACAGAGCACGCGTGCTCTTCACCCAGACAAAGCACGCAAAGGTTGTGAGTGTCACCAGGTGTGAGAAACCTCTCACACGGTTCTTCACACTTCCTATAGCGCTTGTTTGCCATAGTTTCGTTTTACTCACAGTGTCAGTGAAACAGTCCCAGAAGACGAAAAGAGGATGACATGTTCTCTTTTATACTTCCTGGTCGTGCTAGAGCATGACGTCATAGCTGACGCCGGCCAATACGATTGTCGTGATTATCCAGTGTTTCAGTCATCAGTCACGCTGAGGCGTTTCACCTAGCGCTTTGACGCAGTGCAAGTTCCCTTTCGAAAGGGAACTGTTTAATTTCCTCATAATATATATTTGCACATCACCACATTTTCAATAATTCTCAAACGACTCGTCAGATGAATCAATCTCTAAATCCCTCCTTTCCGTGAGCTTCTCTGCTCTGATTGGTTTACCGCGTACAGCGCACGTCGAAAACAAAAATGCCCATTGCCATAACAACATCAGGTCTGCGTGTCCTGAGGCTTCCTACACCGTAAACTAAACACAGTAATGAACAATGACTTTGATTTTACCATATCAATCCGAGCGCAAGTCCGAAGATGAAACATTGGAAGAACATTGTTATTGAACCCGAACCTCCATCGCAAGGACAACTCGAGCAAGACGTTTCTCAGTGATACACTAATCGGTTTGAGGCACATTATGACATGTTGCAACTGTAATTCCTCACCATCAGCATGAATAAGTGCATGTCCATCAACAAACTTTTTTATTGCGGTGAACACGTGGAAACTGAATCAATAACAGTACATGTATGCAATGATTACATTAACCGAGCTCTAGCGTGAATGATTAATGTAACATAAACGTTGGTAAAACAGATCTTGCTCCATGCTTAATCTTTCCTCAAAGTAGTGAGAACGACAATCTGCATTAATATACACAGTTTTAGGTAATAGTGGCCCACAACTGATTAGCAGAAAAATTTCAGTAAAACAGTTAGCACTTAGCAGGAGACCTACACAATATAAAACTCAAAACTAAGTATTTTTAACACCATCTTTCAAGAGTAAGCGGTTTGCGAATCCTGCATTGAACTCCGAGATTTGATGAGCAGTAAGCAGTCAAATAAAGAGAACACAGCAAAAGTTTAGGATTATACTGCTGTGATATCGTGGTAAAGATTAATTTTAACCACTGATTCTTCACATGCTCATCCTTGGGCAGTGAAAAAAAACTGGCTTTAGCTTCACATAGTAGAGCACAGCGTCTTCTCGACATGATGCCATCTAGCATCCACAGGAATCAGCTGCCGGTTTGAGGGTTGTCGTCAAGTTTTCCCTGGTGTCTGCACGCGTAATAAGTGGGCGGGCAATATGCTAATGTTTTGTCTTGACGTCACAACGAAGCGGCTTATGACTCGTTTGAAAAACGATTTATTTAACTGACTCAGAGTCGACTCTCACTTTTGAAAGACAATAAATTTATATACGGTAAACTTTCAAATTTAAAACTTTGCAGGATGTTTTCATTCACTTAGAGCTATGTTACACACTACATGAAAGGTAATTTTCTAACATCCATAATAGGGGCCCTTTAAAGTGACTGAGTGTGGCATTCATAAAATCCCAGTGATTCAGGAAGGTATTTTGGGAGTGACATTTGATGCATGGCTGACATTTGCAGAGCATATAAAGAAAACGGTGGGTAAGTGCAAAAAAGGTAATAAATGCGATGAGATGTCAGACATGAGGAGAATGGGGAGCTAGTCATATCTGTTAGTATATCTGTTGTGGAGCTTTTAAAACTTAATCAGTACCAGCCCTACTGGTAGAAATGGGTTAAATGCCGCTGGAATTAAGAAGGATCCAATTAATGGCAAAATGAAAGCTTTAACGTAAGTTCTGCCGGGAAGACTTCTGGGATTGTTACGTCACTTATTACCTTCTCATCTATCCAATCATGTTCTAATACTTGTAGTATAAAAGAGTGGTACTTACACATGACTGAGTTTGCAGATGCTGACGCCTACATTCACCTGCATCCTCCCCACCACCACCACCAGGATGGTTCCTTCACCCCCATCCTCCCCACCACCACCAGGATGGTCCCTTCTCATACCTCCCAGGGGGTCGGCTGCACCCCTGCCTTCGTCTTGAGGCAGGAAATGCAGATTCCGTACCCTCGGGTTGCGAGCTACGGACGGGGCCTACGCCAAAGAACTTCATATCATAATATTGCTTGCTGGGCTGTTAATAAATGTATACTTGTTACGGTATTTTGCCTCCCGAGTCTTTCTGGTAGAACTATTTGGCTGGTTTGGAGGGGCATTAGGACTCCCATCCCAAAAAATTAGTACTGCAGTAGTTCTGGGAGAATGGAAGAAATCTAAGGGAAAACGTTGGTCAGATTGGAAATAATGTGGTTGAAGATTTTGAAGTGTTTAATTTGAGGTTAAGCCCTACGGTAGTTTTCCTGTGATTGCTCCGTGGAAGATGGTGTGGCCTGAGGTAGACTAGATTGTGCTAGAGAAAAAAAAGGAAAGCGAAGGTGGAAATTAGTTTGATAAGAGTTTTTAATAATTGAAATGGAGAAGACTATAGCAAATGTATACAGATTTATACGGACGGTGCTAATAATACAGAGACAGAGGCAACAAGGTTTGGGTGGCAATACCAGGAAAGGGAATAAATTGAAGAACATCTGAAAAATCAGGGGTATATACAGTAAAAAAAAAAAAAAAAAAAAAAGGCAATATTAACTGCATTAAGGTGGGTGGAAAAGGAGGGACAGGACAAAGTGTTGATATGCTCTGATACTTCATCAGCTTAAGCAAGTTTAAGGTTGTTTCATTCAAAAAGTCGGCAAGATATTCTGTATGAAGTACTTCAGTCGAATACAAGTATAGTAAATAAAGATAGTCAGGGAAACTTTATGTGGGTTCCAGCGCATGTAGGAATTAGGGGAAATGAGATGGCTGATAAGTTATAGCAAATAGGGCATTAATGCAAGGTAACATAAATGCAAATTACAGTTTTTTAAAAATGCTAACACACTCAAATTGGCACTTGAGGCCCACTTAGCGAAATCATTCTCTCATATACCTAATCTTAAGACCAAGTCTGCAAAACTGCAAGCACATTATATGCTTTACACTCAGTTTGCAATTGTAAAACAAACTTTTTTGTAAAATGATAAACATAGTTATCTACTAGACACATCATTCAAAACTAACAGCTCTTGTGTTTCTTTTAGAAAACACTGCCATTTAAATACCACAATCATTTCCCAATTACCTACACCCAACAATCATGTGTGAAAACACTTATACAAAAACTGATCACAGAAATCAAAACTTAGTGTTTTTAGAAGAAAAAAAAATATTTGTACCCTCTTGCATTTCTATTTCTAGTGTAAATATACCTAATTTGATCACTTGAAATCAAAACTCAATGTTTTGAGAAATAAATACTTTGCTCACCCTTGCATTTCTGTTTATTTTGCAAATATATACTGAATACTGTTTTTCTCGATTGCTTAAACACATTTTTTGAAATGATGACTCCTTTTCTCAAACTAGCCCTAAAAAATGACACACAAGCCCGAAAAAACACACACACTATAACAAAGTCTTACACACTAGTGAGATCAAAACTGTCACAAAAACCTACTTTTGGCAATCAGGAATCATTTTACAGCTCAATGTCTATTACAGCAACAACAATAGAGCAGATATATGTTAAATATAGTGGATACAGTGAAAGTTTATTTTCATGACTCTACTGTTACAGTTTTTCTCAATTGTTTACACACAAATACTGGTACTTGAGACACAATGACCACAACATGTTACTCATGCACCAACCCCCTGAACCAATTCTGCTAAACTACAAGCACAATTCCTGTTTTACACTCAAATTGCAGTTATAAAACACACTTTTTTCAAAACACTACACTCAATTCTCTGCATTTGGCACAATTTTCATGCAGAAAATCTCTTGTTTTCACAAGGAACACACTGCCATTTAAATATGCACACTGACTCATCACATGGGCAAACACCTGTCACACAGTTTTACAATTAGCAATCAGAGCTTTAGCATAAAAGGGCAACAGGTGAGTTCTTCTGTTTTGGAACAATGGATGCCAACATTGGAAACAGAGGCCGAGCCAAAGCCAGAGGAGTGAGAGTAGGAAGAGGAAGAGGAAGAGGAAGGCCAAGGACTGTAATCTCTGATGAGAATCGAGCCACTTTGGTTGATCATGTGGTCAACCATGGTCTAACAATGAGGGAGGCTGGGCAAAGAGTACAGACAAATTTGAGCAGGTAGACTGTAGCATCCATCATCCGGACTTTCCGAAATGAGAATAGGCAAGAAATCTACTCTCACTAGAAAATTGCAGGACTGCAAATCAATACTGTACTCAATAAGTACAGTAGTACAGTATTGCCTGTGGACTGTCCTGTAGGACACCGGCTCCGCCTCCGGCTGCTCGTCGCCGAGGGCGCCCTCCTGCCGCCGCCTCCGCCCCTGCTCAGCCTAGGCAGCCGCCTTCACCTAAGCCGCAGGGTGCCGGCCACAAGAGAGCTGCCCAGCCTGCTCCCAGCGCCTCTAAACCTCCAGGCAAGAGGAGAGGGAAGAGATCCTGAGACAGGCGACCCAGGGGACATACCTGTTGCTCTTCGGGAGGGTGCCTCTGCAACACTCCTTCCCCCGGAGGAGGGCCGGGTGGAGAATCTTTGGTTTCCTTTTGTTTCTGTTCCGCCGCTGGCCAGCAGACTAGCGGTACCCAAAGTTTCAACAAAAGAGCAATTTCTATTTCCCCTGGGTCATACACGGTCGAGACTGGTAGTTCAGGACGATGCTCAGTTGCCTCGCCGCTCTGTCTCCTCCGTCCAAGAGGGCCAGGATGACAGTGCGCGCCGCAGTATTGCCTCGCTGCTCTCATTCCCCTCTTTCCAGTGCTCAGATGACAGTGATGCCACCTCTGCCTCCCACTGGGCAGGGAGGTGCGGATACTTGGACTCGATCCCCTCAGGCGTCGTTCCTCGTTTCCCCTCCCTCCTTCGCCTCGGGGCAACGAACAGCCGAACGCCTCCGTGCCTTCCCTGTTGATTGCCCCCGTGTGGAAGCAGGTTGGTGTTGCATGTCACACCCAGACTCCACTTCCGGCCGCCCCAGGGCCTCCGGAGTCGAGTCCCTGCCTTCCACCTCGCTGCCCCACCCCGGGTACGCCGGTGGTCCGGGTCGGCTCACTGGTACGGTTCTTCGAAGCCTGGCTAGCGCTTCCCAGGCCGTCCCGGTGGCTCACCCATACCATCTGGCTCGGCTATGCAATTCAGTTTGCTCGCCGGCCTCCCAGGTTCAGGGGCGTCCACCCGTGTGCGGTTAGAGGATGCCCCGTCTTGCGGAAAGAGATCGACGTCCTGCTGGCGAAGGACGCGATCGAGCCGGTCCCTCCAGCCGAGATGAGGTCTGGGTTCTACAGCCCTTACTTCATTGTACCCAAGAAAGGCGGTGGGTTACGGCCAATCCTGGACCTGCGAGTTTTGAATCGGGCCCTTCACAAGCTCCCATTCAAAATGCTTACGCAGAAACGCATCTTCGAATGCATCCCCCCCCGGGATTGGTTTGCAGCGATCGACCTGAAGGACGCGTACTTTCATGTCTCGATTCTTCCTCGTCACAGACCGTTTCTTCGGCTTGCGTTCGAGGGTCGGGCATATCAGTACAAGGCCCTACCCTTCGGGCTGGCCCTGTGTCTTCACGAAAGTCGCGGAGGCGGCCATTGTTCCCATGAGAGAACGTGGCATTCGCATTCTCAACTATCTCGACGACTGGCTTATAATAGCTCACTCGCGAGACCTGTTGTGCGAACACAGGGATATGGTGCTTCACCATCTCAGTCGGTTGGGACTTCAGGTCAACTGGGACAAGAGCAAACTCTGCCCCGTGCAGAGGATCTCTTATCTCGGTATGGAGCTGGACTCCAATCTCCACCTTTCCAATCGCCCTACCACCTGTCCGCTTGATCCTATTCCCACTAACCTACTTCAAGCCATTTCATCCTCGGTTGTACCCACACTCACACACATCATAAACACCTCTCTTCAAACTGGTACCTTTCCCACAGCATTTAAGCAGGCTCGTGTATCCCCACTGCTTAAGAAACCCAATCTAAATCCAGCACATCTGGAAAATTACAGGCCGGTATCTCTCCTTCCATTCGTCGCGAAAACACTTGAGCGAGTTGTTTTCAACCAGATCTCTTCCTTCCTTACACAGAACAACCTCTTGGACAACAATCAGTCTGGTTTCAAACGCGGACACTCAACTGAGACTGCCCTGCTCTCAGTAATTGAAGCTCTGAGACTGGCAAGAGCAGCCTCCAAATCCTCAGTTCTCATCCTGCTGGATCTGTCTGCTGCCTTTGACACAGTTAACCACCAGATCCTCCTGTCAATCCTAAAGATGAAGGGCATCTCGGGAACCGCACTCCAATGGTTCAAGTCTTACCTCTCAGGTAGGTACTTTAGGGTATCGTGGAGGGGTGAGGTGTCTAAGACACAACATCTAGCTACTGGAGTGCCTCAGGGCTCAGTGCTTGGACCACTTCTGTTCTCCATCTACATGACATCACTAGGATCTGTGATTCAGAAACATGGCTTTTCCTATCACTGCTACGCTGATGACACACAACTCTACCTCTCATTCCAGCCTGACAATCCGACGGTAGCTGATCGTATCTCAGCCTGCCTGACAGACATTTCTGGCTGGATGAAGGACCACCACCTTCAACTAAACCTTGCGAAGACAGAGCTACTCGTGGTCCCGGCCAACCCAACACTTCACCACAACTTCACCATTCAGCTAGACTCGTCATCCATAATTCCATCTAGGTCAGCCAGAAACCTTGGTGTGGTAATTGATGATCAATTGAACTTCACAGACCACATTGCTATAACTGCCCGGTCATGTAGATTTGCCTTGTACAACATTAGGAGGATCAGGCCCTTCCTATCAGAATATGCTACTCAACTTCTTGTCCAAGCACTTGTTTTATCCAGACTTGACTATTGTAACGCTCTCCTGGCTGGTCTTCCAGCTTGCACAGTCAAACCTCTGCAACTGATCCAGAACGCCGCAGCTAGAGTGGTCTTTAACGAGCCGAAAAGGGCACACGTCACTCCTCTCCTCACAAAATTGCACTGGTTGCCAGTTGCCGCTCGCATCAAATTCAAGTCACTGACGTTTGCCTACAGAACAACCACTGGTTCTGCTCCCTTTTACTTTAACTCTCTACTTCAGACTTACGTGCCATCCAGGAACTTGCGCTCTGCAAGTGAATGACGTCTTGTGGTGCCATCTCAAAGAGGCACAAAATATCTTTCTCGGACCTTTACCATGACTGTTCCCTGCTGGTGGAATGATCTGCCTAACTCAACCAGAGCTGCTGAGTCCATAGCCACTTTCAAGAAACGGCTGAAGACACTTCTTTTTCGACAGCACTTGATCCAGTAATACTAACACTTTCTCTACTACTCTATTCTATTCTGTTCTAAAAAAAAAAAAAAAAAATTCTGCGTTAGATTAAACTGAGAAGGGTCATAGCACTTACATATTGTTGTCCTACTGTTAGTTTAACTGCTTCTATTGTTCTCATTTGTAAGTCGCTTTGGATAAAAGCATCTGCTAAATGAATAAATGTAAATGTAATGTAAATGACTCGATCGGTCAGACTGCGCGCCTCACGGAGGAGCGCGTCCAGTCAGTGCTCAACTGTCTCAAGTCCTTTCAAGGCAGGTCAGCGGTCCCACTGAAACATTTTCAGAGGCTCCTGGGGCATATGGCAGCCGCAGCCGCGGTAACGCCGCTCGGCTTGCTGCATATGAGACCGCTTCAGCCCTGGCTTCACGATCGAGGCCCGAGATGGCCGTGGCAGAGTGGCACGTTCCGGGTGAACATCACCCCGCACTGTCGCCAAACCTTCAGTCCTTGGTCGGACCCTGCGTTTCTACGGGCCGGAGTGCCTCTAGTCCAGGTGTCCAGGCATGCTGTGGTCTTCACAGATGCCTCTGCCAACGGCTGGGGGGCCACGTACAACGGGCATGCAGTTTCGGGTCTGTGGATGGGGCCCCAACTGCATTGGCACATCAACTGCCTAGAGTTGCAAGCAGTACGCCTAGCTTTGTGTCGCCTCAAGGGGTTTCTCAGGCACAAGCACGTACTGGTCCGTACGGACAGCACTGCGACCGTTGCATACATCAATCATCAAGGTGGTCTACGCTCCTGTCGTATGTTGCGACTCGCCCGCCATCTCCTCCTTTGGAGTCAGAAGCATCTGAGGTCGCTTCAAGCCATTCATATCCCTGGTGTGCTCAATCGTGCGGCCGACGAGCTTTCACGACAGCCGCCACTTCCGGCAGAATGGCGACTCCATCCCCAGGTGGTCTAGCTGATATGGGGAATCTTCGGAGCCGCTCAGATAGATCTGTTTGCCTCTCCGGACACGACCCATTGCCAGTTGTTTTATTCCCTGACTGAAGGAACACTCGGCACGGATGCACTGGCGCACAACTGGCCCCAGGGTCTTCGCAAATATGCATTTCCCCCAGTGAGCCTTCTCGCACAGACTCTGTGCAAAGTCAGGGAGGACGAGGAATAGGTCCTGCTAGTTGCGCCGTATTGGCCCAACCGGACTTGGTTTGCAGAACTCATGCTCCTCGCGACAGCCCCTCCTTGGCCCATTCCTCTGAGGAAAGACCTTCTCTCTTAGAGACGGGGCACTCTATGGCACCCGCGTCCAGACCTCTGGAAACTTCATGTCTGGTCCCTGGACGGGACGCGGAGGTTCTAGGTGGACTACCACAGGCTGTGGTACACACCATCACTTCCGCTAGAGCCCCCTCTACGAAGCGCCTCTATGCGTTGAAGTGGAACCTATTCCTCGATTGGTGCCCCGAACTTGCCCGATCAGTGTCGTGCTTTCCTTCCTGCAAGATGGGTTGAAGCGAAGGCTGTCTCCCTCCACCCTCAAAGTGTATGTTGCCGCAATAGCCGCACATCACGATGCAGTAGAAGGTAAGTCCTTGGGAAAGCAAGACCTGGTCCTCAGGTTCCTCAGGGGCGCTAGGAGATTGAATCCTCTTCGTAATCAGCACCCCGTACCCTCTTGGGATCTGACTTTAGTGCTCAGAGCACTCCAGAATCCACCTTTTAAGCCCTTGCATGCAGTCGATTTAAATATTCTGTCAATGAAGACAGCTCTTCTGCTCGCTTTGGCATCCATCAAGAGGGTAGGGGACCTGCAGGCATTTTCGGTCGACGAATCGTGCCTAGAGTTCGCGCCGGACTTCTCTCACGTTGTTCTGAGACCCCGGCCCGGATATGTGCCCAAGGTTCCTACCACTCCGTTTAGAGATCAGGTAGTGAACCTGCAAGCGCTGCCCCCGGAGGAGGCAGACCCAGCCCTGGCTTTGCTCTGTCCTGTTACATTGACAGGACTCAAAGCTTTAAGTCAAGTCAAGTCAAGTCAGCTTCATTTATATAGCACTTTTAACAATGTAGATTGTTTCAAAGCAGCTTTACAGAGATAAACGTATAATTTATGGTAACAGAGATTGTTTTGGCTTTATAGCGGTTCTTTAGTAAAGTTATTTTCCAGCTAAGGTTAGTTATGATTGATTGAGCTTTAGGACCTCAGACCAGCTCTTTGTCTGTTACGGAGGCCAGCAGAAGGGGAAGGCTGTCTCCAAGCAGAGGTTAGCCCACTGGCTAGTGGATGCTATCGTCCGGGCTTATGAGTCCCAGGACGTGCCTTGTCCACCTAGGTTGAGGGCACACTCTACTAGGAGTGTTGCCTCCTCCTGGGCTTTGGCTCAAGGCGCCTCGCTGACAGATATTTGTAGAGCTGCGGGCTGGAGGAGTAAATAGGAGGAATATTTCAAATTCCAGAACATGCGTTTTTCAAACAACCCATAATAGCTGACTTCCTTTTGGGCAGAGCTAATAACATAGAGTGTGGAAGTTGTTCGGCCCGATAAGATCTATATGTGTACCGAGTCTCATCATATTAATTCATGCAAGCGTGTTTGATATATGGACCAAGTTTTCGGACCCGGTTCAAGGGGGCGCTGTTGAGCCCCACTGCCACACCCGGGTACCAGCTTCAGTCCGGCCGTGATGACCGCGGGTTCTGACCTTTGTGCAAAGTTTCAAGAGTTTTCAAGCATGTTAAGGGCCCCAAAAGTGCCCGAGAAGTCGGAAAAAAAATAAAGAATAATCCTATAAACGAATAAAGGAAAACAATAGGGCCTTCGCCCTTTCAGGGCTTGGGCCCTAATAATAAAAATAATCCTAACGAAAACAATAGGGCCTTCGCCCTTTCAGGGCTTGGGCCCTAATAATAGAAAACAATGAGATATTTCAAAATATTGATAGGGTAACCGTACGCTTATCAACACTGGACCGTGTCTTGCGCAGAAATAATCTGAGGATGAAGCAGGTCAACAGGGTGCCATTTGAACGCAATTCAGAAAGAGTCAAAGAATTGCGATATAACTGTGTAAGTGAGTCCTATACAATCCTACAATTGATGCATACTCTCAATACTGTATAAATTATACATATTTCAGTATTGTAATCATAATGATTCTGCTTCACAATAGTGACAATATATGATATTGTCATGTGTGTTTCAGAGAGTCCTTGAGCTAAAGGTGGCTGCAGTGAAGCACCAGTTCATCTTCATTGATGAGGTTGGATTCATCCTCACAAAAAGACGAAAGAGGAGAAGGAATATCATCGGCCAGTGTGCCATTGTTGAAGTCCCTGACCAGCGCGAAGGGAACATCATAATGTGTGCATCGATTACCCACCACAGCGTCATCCATCACCATGCTACCCTTGGTCCCTACAACACTGCCCATCTGATCACATTTCTGGACACCCTACACAACATACTCATTCCACCAGATCAGATAGACGGCCCAGAGCAGCTCAGGTACGTTGTCATTTGGGACAACGTAAGTTTCCACCGGGCTGCTCTGGTTCGTAACTGGTTTACTGCCCACCCACGCTTTTTAGTTGTTTATCTCCCTCCATATTCTCAATTCCTCAATTCCAGAATTTTTTTCTGCCTGGAGATGGAAAGTGTATGACCAAAATCCACAAACGCGTATACCCCTTCTCCAAGCTATGAAGACTCATGTGGAGATATAGCAGTTGATGCTTTTCATGGCTGGAATCACCATGCTAGGCAATATTTCCCCCGCTGCTTGGCCAGGGAAAACATTGCTTGTGATGTGGATGAGGTGCTGTGGCCAGACCGAAACAGAAGAGAGGATGCAGCATAGTTTTTCTTTTTCTTTTTTGTCTTTTTTTTGTCTTTTTTTTTTACTGTAACCACATACAGTAAATTCTTCTGTTGTTTTGTATGTAGACCACTGCATGTGCACTGTCTGTAGTAAGTGTAACACTGAAAAAAAAAGTCATAAATGTCATGAATGGAGAAGTGTTTTCCATTCATCATAGTGTTTTACATTGAGCACATCAGTGTTCAACTGGTTCTTATAAATGTCTATTCATATGATGGTTTGTGTGTGTAATTTGAAAACAAAATACCATTTTGAGAAGAAATAACATTGTTTTCAATGTAAAGTTTAATTTTGCAGGAGAATTGAGGGGCTTTACCCATTGTGTGTGTTTTTTTTATTTGTGTGTAGAGTTCTGAGAGTATGAGGCATGCTTTCAGAAAATATGTGTAAACAATCGAGAAAAACTGTCAGAGATCTTGCAGTAGATGAAAGCAGCAGAAAGAAAAGTTGAAATACCAAAGAATTGAACATGAACTTTGAATTGCAATACAATATACTGTCAATAATTAGTACTGTAAATAAATTCAGCATTCTCTGCCAAATTGCATTACGGTACTGACCATCTTTTCCATACTATAGCAGTTTCTTAGTCTTCTGACAAAAGTATTTCTCTCCCTCCCCTAGGCAGTCATCTTTCAGTTCTGTAAAAATACTAAATGTAAGAACTTAAGTAATTGGCTACAAATGGTGTACATTGGTATACAACATGTGCTACAATATTTACTGTACAAAGAATAGTGAAAGTTCTCTCATCTTGAGTACTGCTGTTGTGTACTGTAATTATACTGTATGTGTAAGTAGTATAAAAACACTGTAGATGAATCTGTATTCCACTTCCCTCATGGTCATTCCTGCAGAATAACATGGTCAACTATGGTGCTTTGTATTTCAACAGGAACAAATGTCCTTTGACCCCGCCCCCTTTATTTTTACGTTTTCTATCCTCTTCCTCTTCCTCTTTGTCTCCCACCAGGATCCATTTTCCAAAGAACATAATCCCCCATGGCCCTATTTATATTTTCCTGAGATTCTGATTGGTGTGTCATCAGTTTTGTTACTTAAAGGGGTGGTATAATGCCCTTTTCACAAGATGTAAAATAAATCTCTGACGTCCCCAGGGTGTGTGTGTGGATGAAGTTTTTACCCCACAGATATTTTTATATAGCATGTTAAAGTTGTCACTTTTTGAGGGTTAGCAAAAACACACGGTTTTGTGTCTGGCCCTTTAAATGCAAATATGCTGCTGCTCCTGACACAGAGGGCGGGGTTTGAAGAGCTCATGTGTTAGCAGCTCCCGCAGACACACACTAAAATGACAGAAAATGTTCTGCCTTTTATGTTTAAACGGAGTCAGACAAAGATGGAGAGACTCAAGAAGAAGTGACAACACGTAGAATGCAACAAGACGTCTCTGAATGGTTAGTTGATGAATTTATGTTGCTGATGTAGAGTTAACTGTCTTTAATTAGCATATTCTGTCATGATAATCTATAAATCGCTTGTATAGGAACTGTTATGAGATGCACACAGAGTGACTTTCTATTGCATGTGAAAAGACGGATGCTACAGTTTGAGCTGACTCACAAATGTGCTCGACTACACTCTTCCTCTTCTCAACATGGACTGCGTGTTCCCGGGGGTGGGGTTTATGTAAATTTTAGGGTTGGTGATGTCACTAACCCTGGAGGAATGTGTGTAGTCCCTACCAGTTTGTTGTAGTCCTTAAAGTCCGCGTGAACCGGAAGTTGCAAACGACTTTTCTCCAGTGTTGTGACATATTTCCCAGTGAAAAGGAATATTGAACAGAGGGCAGGGTTTTACTCCAGCGCTCCTCCTCTCCATCTCTCACTCATAGCAGACTAACGGTTTGAGGGGAGTGGTTAAGCGTTTCCCAACCCAAGCCGTCAAACTTACATCATCAGAGAAGGAACGCCATTCCAGACCGGAAGTAACTTTTCAGACTTTGATTAAAGATTACGACGGCAAACAATTTTTTTCTGTGTATTAACTTGCACGGATTAATTTTTCACCACAAGACTAGTAATATGCGCTAACAAAGTAAATAGGGTCAATTTTGATTTCAGTTGGACTTTAAAAAATGATTTCTATAAAAGCAAGTATCTTCCTTTGCTTTGAACTTTGAGCGTTGTAACTTTGCAGATGTTTATGCTCAAAAAGCAACATTACACACTAACTAAAGTTAGAAAAGTGAAATCATACTCAACCACGCCTTTAATGTTTACACATGGATAAATGTGTGCTATTTGAGTTCACAGTGTGACACCTGAGGTATTTATGTGTTCCCTTTCGTTGTCACTCCGAGTTACGTCGGATGACGACGAATGGGGTTTCGCTTAGAAATCCTATCATCTTCGAGTATATAAAACGAGCCAATGGCAATGAAATGCCATGGGTCTGCGGAATTTGCATAGCGTAACTCCGCCCCACCCTGGGGGTATATAAGGAAGTGCGCTGGCAACATGCAGATATGTTTTCGCTTCGGAGCCAAGTTCAGTACTTCACTCCACAAGCCTTCTGAGTGTCATCTCAAATCTCTTCGAGACGAGCGGCTCTTCAGTGTGTTGGTGTGACGACGTTTCCAGCGAGATCGCATTCCTGCTGCTGATTTGTGCAGTAATCTGCCGACAGTGAGTGTGTTTCTCCCTGGGCGCTTCAGCACTCTGCTGAGCTTTTCCACTCTCTAAAAGAGCTGCACGCGGCACGTCTTTTTCAAGACGGTTCGCCCGTGTATTTTCTATTTCCTGGATGTGTGTGCGTGTTCATCTGCCTAACGGTCGCGAGCGCTGTTTTGCGTGTTGGGCTTAATCACGCTCGGCAGCGCTCGTTGATGAGTCATGTTTTCATTGCGGGAACATGACCACCGCGATGTTTATAGATCGAGACTCAATGATCTCCATGTGAGTAGAGTCCCCTCTGCCACACCCCAATTTATCTCTTCCTCGTGAAGGGATACTTTGGCTGGTGGCCAGGGTGATCTGAGGGTTTGGTGTGGCACAACAACCGACGAGTCAATTCCTCGGGCCACACCCCCCTCCACATCGCGAGCCGTGGAGCTTCCGTATGTGCCTGGTTTCTTTCGGGGACCCAGTGTTTCATTCGGGGCTCTGGCGGATGGTGTCATGCACTCACAGCATCACAAGGCGGGCTTGATTCCTCTGGAAATGAAGTTTCGACTGCGTTGCCTCCCACGGGAGTGCCATCGTTGCCGGGACCGATCCAGAGCTGTCAGCCATGCTTTCCCGGGCAGCTGAAAGCATCGGCTGGAGTGGCCCCGCCCTCCCCCCGAGCGCTGTAAGCTTCTCCCGGACGTGCATCAGGCCGCCTGCGCTCCGCGAGAGTCCACGTGACTTTCGCGGCCCGCGGGTGTCCTCCGCCTTCGCTGCTTTCGATCGCACGGCGATCATGGGCTGTATGTTCCCTGTCACTATTGTGGCACGGTCATGCAGTGCTGTGTGTCGCCTGCGCCTTCGATGCAGTGCTGTCCCGGGAGTTCGGTCCGAACCGGCCACAGTGGAACGCTAGTCCTTCCCTGGCCAACCCTGGCAGAACGCGGAAACTCTAACCACGCCCCTATGCTGGGACGCTATGCTTCCCATGCCGGCCTGGTTGTTCCGCCACGCACACTGCTGACCTCGCTCAGGCGACATCAGTACCTGCGTGATCCTGGGTCAGGTGATGTCCACTAGTGTGGTCCAGACATGGGCTTAGCCAGGTTGATGTGGGGGTGTCTGAGAATTCATATTCTAAGCTCCCCCATGTCCCGGGCTGGGCTCTTTGGCGGTGTGGCTTCGACCACCTGAAGTAGACTCGGGTCCTGCACCGATGGTCATCCATCCGTGCGGTCTCCTTAGTCTGCTTCCCGCCAAGGCCCCCTCCGTGCGGCTGCTCCCCTCGGGTCTTCACCGGCCCTGAGCAGGAGCAAGTCGCAGGAGGGCGGCGCTGCCCGTCTCCGCCCCTTAGACTGCCACGCCAGCCTAAGCAGCACTCTTGAGACGGGCAGCCTGGTCGGTGGTGTGATTGAGGATTGCGCCCAACAGTCTTCGATCACTCTATAAGCAGGCTGAGGACCTTCTGCACCGACGGTCATCTGTCCGTGCGGTCTCCTAAGCCTGCTTCCCGCCGACACCGCCCCTCTGCGATGACGAGGAGCAGGTAATTTTGGTTGCCCCGTATTGGCCCAACCGCACCTGGTTCTCAGAACTAGTACTCCTCGCGACAGCACCTCCCTGGCCTATTCCCCTGAGGAAGGACCTGCTTTCTCAGGGACAGGGCACCCTATGGCACCCTCGTCCCGATCTGTGGAACCTCCACGTGTGTCTCCTGGACGGGATGAGGCAGGTTTGAGTACCCTACCACCAGCGGTGGTGGCTACCATCACTTCTGCTAGAGCATTGTCCACGAGACATGCCTATGCGTCAAAGTGGAACCTCTTCGTCAACTGGTGTTCTTCTAAAATCTAGAACCCACGATATGCCGATCAGTGTCGTGCTTCCTTCCTGCAAGAAGGGTTGGAGCGAAGGCTGTCTCCCTCCACCCTGAAAGTGTATGTTGCCGCCATTGCCGCACATCACGACACAGTTGATGGTAAGTCCTTAGGAAAGCACGACCTGATCGTCAGGTTCCTGAGGGGAGCCAGGAGACTGAATCCTCCTCGGCCTCCCCTCGTACCCTCTTGGGACCTCTCAGTGGTTTTAACTGCCCTGCAGAGTGCTCCCTTTGAGCCTCTGCAATCAGTGGAGCTTAAGTTCCTGTCAATGAAGACAGCGCTCCTGGTTGCATTGGCCTCCATCAAGAGGGTAGGGGACCTGCAGGCATTTTCGGTTGACGAAGCGTGCCTGGAATTCGGACCGGCTAACTCTCACGTGATCCTGAGACCCCGGCCTAGATATATGCCCAAGGTTCCCACCACACCCTTGCGCAGGTGGTGAACCTCCAAGCGCTGCCTTTGGAGGAGGCAGACCCAGCCTTGGCACCGCTCTGTCCAGTACGCGCACTCCGTGCTTACGTAGACAGAACGCAGTGTTTCAGGACCTCAGACCAGCTCTTTGTCTGTCATGGTGGGAAGCTGAAGGGAAAGGCTCTCTCCAAGCAAAGGCTGTCTCACTGGATAGTGGACGCCATTGCTTTGGCATACCAGCAGCAAGGTCGACCGTGCCCCCTTGGTGTGACGGCCCACTCCACCCGGAGTGTGGCATCCTCTTGGGCTCTAGCGCATGGCGCCTCGCTAACAGACATCTGCAGAGCTGCAGGCTGGGCGACACCTAACACATTCGCGAGATTCTATAAATCTCCGAGTGGAGCCAGTTTCTTCTCATGTACTCGCTTCAACTAGCCGGTAAGAGATTCTGCTCAGGTGTCTTCGCTTGTTCGCCATTCCTCTCCACGGATGGGATACGTGCGATATATTTCCTCAGGTGAGCCTGATAAGCCCTGAGTCTCCTCCAGCACTGACGACGTCAACGCCAGAGTTATGCCACCGGCAGCTTTCGCGCTTGGCTAGGTGCCTCCATGTGCATGGTTCCCCCTCTGGGTAACCCCCACATGTGTATTCCACTGTAAGCCTCTTTTGAGCATGTGTCTTTCCCTTGGCAAGCCACCTTGCCACCCCTGGGGTTGAAATATTCCACCTGCGGCTGGACACCCTAGTGTTATTCCGTATGCAGCCCTTCGGGGTCATATGTGTATTCCAAGTCCCCCCCTTCAGGTTGGGCATGATTGCATATTTCCACTGGATATGCTTCCCAGTGTACCTTGGTATTCCTGTGTTAAGTAGGACTCCTTCGTCCGTGCTAGTCTCACGACAGGGAGCTCAGACTTACGCAGGGCACTGGAAGACAGTCGAGAGGTGGCGTGATTACACTGGGAACCCCATTCGTCGTCATCCGACGTAACTCGGAGTGACAACGAAAGGGAACGTCTCGGTTACGGATGTAACCCTTGTTCCCTGAGTAGGGAACGGAGACGTTACGTCTCCCTGCCACTTCCGCTGTACCGCTGGAACGCCTGAGTTCAGTCTCGGCTCCTCAGCGAAGACATATCTGCATGTTGCCAGCGCACTTCCTTATATACCCCCAGGGTGGGGCGGAGTTACGCTATGCAAATTCCGCAGACCCATGGCATTTCATTGCCATTGGCTCGTTTTATATACTCGAAGATGATAGGATTTCTAAGCGAAACCCCATTCGTCGTCATCCGACGTAACGTCTCCGTTCCCTACTCAGGGAACGAGGGTTACATCCGTAACCGAGACGTTTGTGTTTTCTGAATGAGAACATGGTTAAACCTGTGCAAAATGTGACATTTTTGTGTAGAGTTTTGCAGAAAACATTGAGAAAATTGGAATTGGAAAACAGGTGAAATCTGTTAAACTTTTTGAGAAACGTGTCTTTGTTTTGAGAACTGAATGAATGGTTTTGGGGAAATTGGGCTAACTGGACCAGTTATAGTCTGTTAGCAATCGAGAAAACCTGTAATATGCATACAAGTCAAGTCACCTTTATTTCTGTAGCACTTTACACAATACAGGTTGTTCAAAGCAGCTTCACTATAGTAACAAATTCAAATTCTGCTGTAAACCAGCTCTAACAAGCCAATAGTGCCATTATTCAGTTTATTAAGTCAGAATACATACTGTATACAGTGTATTTGTGCACATACATGTACGTGTGACAAACTCATGTACACTCCACTGCATACTGAATATGCAAAAGATACAATATAGAAGTGTTTTACGTTTTTCACATCCGTGTGTAGTTTAGCATGTATTAGGGTGGCCATTTCCATAACACCAAAAAGGAGAACACTTTGCGGCATTTAATGAGGCAAGAATAATTGAGTAGGACTCTGGTGTGCTCGCAACTACAATACAATTTTGTCCATCATATCGATGGTATCTAGGGTTGCCAACCGTTCCGTATAATACAGAATCGTCCCGTATTTGACACATAAAAGTCTTGTTCCGTATTGAACTGATACGGAAAGCACTTTGTTCCATATTTTTGAAAATCAATTCAGTGCAAATCCATGACAGACACATAGCTTCTAATATATGTCAGATTATGAACGAAGACAAGAAAAAAAAAACTGACGGTGCGGTAGATCCTAATTTCTCCCTCTTTTTGTCTATGATCAGCGTAGCGTTTTTAACATCTTGGAACATCATCAGAGAATGCCCTTTTAATTGGTCGTTTCAGTCATTGTGAGTCACGTATCGTAGCAACGATGACGACAAGTGACAACAGCGGGAAATGTAAAAATGACTACCTCCGAGCAGCCGGCGAAAAAGAAAAGAGCACAAAAATATAGAATTGAATGGGAAAATGACTACCCGTGGCTGGAATGCGTGAGGGACAATGAATACTGTTGTGTTTATTTTTCTTCAAATGCAGTCTAAGCCGATGAGTTTTGAATGTTATATGTTGTATTTGTTTAAGTTAAAAATAAAACGTATTATAAAGTAAACTAATCCATGGTTCATTGTTGGCAAAATGATCATGGTAGCCTTTATATTTCACATCTATGTGGTTCAGTCTTGTATATTGATTAGGCCTACTTTGCTATTCTATAAATAAACACTCACCTAAAGGATTATTAGGAACACCAGTTCAATTTCTCATTAATGCAATTATCTAATCAACCAATCACATGGCAGTTGCTTCAATGCATTTAGGGGTGTGGTCCTGGTCAAGACAATCTCCTGAACTCCAAACTGAAAGTCAGAATGGGAAAGAAAGGTGATTTAAGCCATTTTGAGCGTGGCATGGTTGTTGGTGCCAGACGGGCCGGTCTGAGTATTTCACAATCTGCTCAGTTACTGGGATTTTCACGCACAATCATTTCTAAGGTTTACAAAGAATGGTGTGAAAAGGGAAAAACATCCAGTATGCGGCAGTCCTGAGGGCGAAAATGCCTTGTTGATGCTAGAGGTCAGAGGAGAATGGGCCGACTGATTCAAGCTGATAGAAGAGCAACTTTGACTGAAATAACCACTCGTTACAACCGAGGTATGCAGCAAAGCATTTGTGAAGCCACAACATGCACAACCTTGAGGCGGATGGGCTACAACAGCAGAAGACCCCACCGGGTACCACTCATCTCCACTACAAATAGGAAAAAGAGGCTACAATTTGCACGACCTCACCAAAATTGGACAGTTGAAGACTGGAAAAATGTTGCCTGGTCTGATGAGTCTCGATTTCTGTTGAGACATTCAGATGGTAGTGTAGGATTGAGTGCGAAACAAACACAAATGAATCTTCCAGGTGAATTGTTCAAACATAATTTCTCACAGAACTGAACATTCCAGACACCAAATCACCAACCCCAGAGCCATAAAAGAAGGCTCCAGCCAGCCAGTCTCCGTTGACCAACGAAAACCCCCAGCTAAGAACTTTATGGCCATGCAAGCTTCAAAGAAGATGAGCCTAACTAAAGAAAGAACTGGTCAATGTAAGATAGCTTGGAAAAGAATGATTGGCTCAGAGATAGCACAATTCAGCCCGATCAAGATAACAGCAGAAGCTGCTCGAGCCCACAACATTCCAGACTACCCCCTCCGTAAGGACCTCTGATAGACCTCAGGGTGTAAAATCGTTTCAAACCACAGAGCTGAGATTTTACCTATAACATAAATAAAATCATTCAAGAACAATTTTCAATGGACTTATAGATCAAGCATCATGCAACGGCATGATTCTATATTGTTCCTACAATAGATGGGTGTATCTGATATGCTTAGATGCCATACAATTCATGTAATTGTTATAATTGTTAGATTTTTGAATGAAAATGTGTTGTGTTTCATATCGATATTATCATATGTTCTTAATTCAAAGGATGGCTTGATTGAAATCTGTGGAAAATGTTTCGGATTCTTATATTAGTAATAATGTCTTAGCTGTGGCCTCTGTACTCTTTGCTAGAGCTTAGAGAGTAAGGAGAGCACAGATAAGCTTGATTTATGATAAGAAGTGAAGAGAACGCCACCTCCTAAACAAAGACAGTGTCTAATTGGTTAGAACTGATCCAGGAGGCTGGGCGGACATTTGAGTTTAAAATCTTAACACCAGAACAAAGTTGAGAGTTTTCAGTGCAGAACCAAAAATGCAGCGGGAGATGAAGATCTAAGACAGACAAGTAACCATGTAAAACGCGCAGACGAAATAACCCAAATCAAGATCTGAAGAACATGGGTTAAACAGCTTCATTCAAGCCATCATCTACTCTTCTCAATTTCCTTTCTTTTCTTAGTTTCCTTTCTTTTCCGTTGTGAGTCTCGGTTCTAAGTTAAGTTTTGCGACAAGATTTCGAGCCACGTTTCTTCTGCAAAGCCAGCTTCAAACAAAGACTTTCATTCCGCCAGCACGCCACGTGACTGACCACGTGACCCAGACATCAGGCACGGAGATCAGCCAACGAACGGACCGGGAAAACCCTAAACACGCAACAAAAAGGGAATCCCCAAAAGCAAAGACAAGCAAGTACTGCCTCCAGACTCTTAAACTGAACTGGTGTATTTGATACTGATTTAATAACCTAGGAAACGATAAAAGGGTTAAACTAATGATTGATGGTTCATTCAGGTTGTGTTTTATAAGTGCATAGAAACTTGGGATTACATCATCTCACTCTTAAACTCACTCTTAAAACTTAATCTTTCCTTACTCTCTTTCTTTCTGCAACGCGTATGAATGTGTGTGTCTGTGTTAGATATTAGTTGTGTATGTGTTAGAATAATCAATAAAGTCTTGTTTGTATTTTAAAGAGAAATATTACTTGTGTTATTGTGCTTACAAATTTAATGTCTTAAACTTCTGATCTAAGTTACCTTGCTAACTATATAGCGTTTCACTATAGTTCGGATATTTATATCCGTTGCAGAGTTGATAATTGCAGCCAGTTCAAATGAACCGCGAACGAGTCATTTGCTCGGTTGTAATAAGTGACTCTTTTGAATTCCCTATAAATTAATTAATAATTCCTTTGAGCTAAATTGTAATCACTACAAATTACAAATATCTTACAGTAGAGTCAGAATTTGGCGTAAACAGAATGAGAACATGGATCCATCATGCCTTGTTACCACTGTGCAGGCTGGTGGTGGTGGTGTAATGGTGTGGGGGATGTTTTCTTGGCACACTTTAGGCCCCTTAGTGCCAATTGGGCATAGTTTAAATGCCACGGCCTACCTGAGCATTGTTTCTGACCATGTCCATCCCTTTATGACCACCATGTACCCATCCTCTGATGACTACTTCCAGCAGGATAATGCACCATGTCACAAAGCTCGAATCATTTCAAATTGGTTTCTTGAACATGACAATGAGTTCACTGTACTAAAATGGCCCCCACAGTCACCAGATCTTAACCCAATAGAGCATCTTTGGGATGTTGTGGAACGGGAGCTTCGTGCCCTGGATGTGCACCCCACAAATCTCTATCAACTGCAAGATGCTATCCTATCAATATGGGCCAACATTTCTAAAGAATGCTTTCAGCACCTTCAATCATTGAATCAATGCCACATAGAATTAAGGCAGTTCTGAAGGCGAAAGGGGGTCAAACACAGTATTAGTATTAGGGTTGGGTATTGGTTGGGTTTTATCCGATACCAGTACCTACTCGGTATTTTTCAAACGGTTCCGGTGCTTAAACGGTTCTTGAAACGGTACTTAAGAAAACTAAACCGCACACACTTTATCAAAAAAAATAATACCTGTGTGTGTGTGTGTGTGTGTGTGTGTGATTTTCTGAAAAAGATTTTCTGATTTCTGATTAAATCAAAAATTGTGCCGTTTAAAAGGCAACTGATGTAGCCGAAAACACTTGAGTTAAGATCAAAATTTTGTCTTCTCATATTATGACTTTTACAAAACAGAGAAATATCTGACACTGAGCAGAAATATTTAACACACACAGAATAGCCTCATATAAATATACTTGATATTGATATACTTCATACTTGATATGCAAGATTTGCAGTTGGCATTAAAATACTAGACTTACCCGAAGAGGAACACCGGCAGCTGAACTTGAACTTTAGTCAAGCGCTTCAGAGGTTTTGGGTTCTAATCCGCATTCGTAGTTTTTTTTTTTTTTTTACCGATTATGCTCATAAGTGGTTGTATATCAAGCAGGGACACTTTGTGTTCATTATATTTTGTGATTTCACCAGAACGAATAGATATGAGGCGCTGTCTAGGACTTCATCAAACTTCATTCACGCACATATGAAACCCTTGCATACACATATACTAACTAGTCACACATACATGTATACTGCTGAATGCTCAAACTAATACATATGAAAAGCACAACGCTCACGCACACACACGCAAACTCTACACACACGAGACGCGTGGAACTCTCCGCGCACATACTCATCTGAGACGCGAGCACGCACACACAAACTCTCTGCGCACATAATCATATAGACGGCGCCTCATAAATAGATCGATCTCCGCAACGTATTGAAGCGCGCGTCCGAGTGAAGACAATGCGGTGTGCGCGAGCCACAAGAGAAAACACTGTCTCCGCGCCACTGATCGCAATGGCAACGAGCACTTTGATCACTTGATTTAAAAAACACATTTCAGCGCTAGATCGTCTCTTATTTAACAAACAAACTAAATGAATGCTCTGCTGGTTTACTGGAGATGTTTTATTATTGAATAATTCGTGCCGCGAGATGTTTTATAGGGGGCGGTAAAAAAACGTCAGGCACCTAAATCAGGCACCGAAAGTTTCTTCTTATTCGGTCTTGTTACTACCGTTTACGTCGGAACCGGTTCCCTATTGGAACCGGGTTTCGGTAACCAACCCTAATTAGTATGGTGTTCCTAATAACCCTTTAGGTGAGTGTATAGGCCTAATAAGTTGTATTATAATATGCTATAATGTATGAAATATATTTATGTAAATGTATAATTAGTTTCCACAATATTCACCAGAAGTCATAATTTCAGGGGTTATTTTTCAAAAATGTCTTCCGTGGGGGCATGTCAATCCCCAATGATATATCAGATATTTATTTGACAGCGCTTTCAGCCAATCATTTGTTTGACCAGAGATCTTACAGCATTAGATGCTATGCTGCTGCGTCCCAATAAAGATTCTAGAGCGCAACTCCAAAAAGGAGGACATATGAGTGTGCGGCTTGAGGTTGCGCCGGACGGGGCTTAAAATCCAGACTGTCCGGACAAAATCCGGACGTATGGCCACCCTAGTGTGTACATGGCTAATCATTTAATGTTTGTGTATAGAGTTACTGCACAAAAAGAGTATTTTTAGAAAAGTTAAAATAGTTTTGAATGCAGTGCTTGCTTTTGCAAGAGATGTGTGACATTTTGCATCTTGTGTGTGTGTTTTGTGGTTTTGTGTGTAGAGTTTTGAGAAATGGAGCCATAGTTTCAAAAACTGTGTGTAAGACTTTTTGAAAAAATGTAAGATGATAGGACTGTGTGAGGGATGTCAGGAAAAGGAATCAGCAGAGCATATAATCATGAGTTGTAGGAAATAAAGTGCAGAGCGAGGTGATGAGGAATAAGCTGAGGGAGATAGATTGGGGTGCAGGAGTTCACATTAAAAATGTTACTGAGCATGATAGCTAAGGCACAGATCAGAGTACTGATGACTTTCTTTAGAGAATCAGGGGTTTTCAATAGGATCTGAAGAGTAATTAGTTGTATGTGAGGGAGGTAATATAATATTAGTCGTATATAGCAGAACAGAGAGTTATTTTGGAGAAAAGTTTTTTTTTTTTTGTGTGTGTGTGTGTGTGTGTGTGTGTGTGTGTGTGTGTGTGTGTGTGTGTGTGTTTGTTGGGAAAGAGAGGGTAAGGAATACAGATTGTAAACCTATTATCTGATTCACACTCTGGAGCAGAAGGTGGCGGTAATGCACCAATAAGCTGGACGCTCGCCGTAAAACAAGAAAGAAGAAGAGTCAGCAGAATGTGGGCTGTTCTCTGTGTGACTCATCCACAAATATTATTTTTCTTTGCAATAACGTAATGTCTGTGAGTATACAATATTAAATGTATTGTATTATACATGTGAGATCATTATCTTGATATAACCATATTATGATATATATATATATTTTTTGTTTAATTATCCTTATTTTAGCCATTCATTGTTTTAGCCAGTCAAGTCTAACAAGTCCTGTACAGTTTCATAAAATAAACCTACAACAACAAAAATGTTATAATTTATTGAAAAACAAATAAAAATAATAATACTTCTGCCAAACAATGTAGTTCTGCAGGAATGTTTAGCAGAGTAGTTGCCAAGCAACACACACAGTAATACTGCTGTAGTTAGGACACAGAAGGGTGTTTATAGAGATTCTTACAACAGCTTCGGACAGAGCTCAGCCATTTATAACCAAAAACCAAAACCATCTATTTTATAAAACCCTGTCTATAAATGTGGAAAATTATAGACTGTTGCCACTCTCTAAAACAGACATTCTGCAAAGATCACTCTAAGAAGAACACAATAAACAATCTTGAAAGAGGTGAGAAAACTCCCAAGGATAACAGCAAAAGATTCAGTTCAATTCAATTCAATTCTCATTTATTTGTGTAGCGCTTTTCACAATACAAATCGTTTCAAAGCAGCTTTACAGAAAATGCATGTAAACCCCAGAAAGCTCTAGAAATTGTGAAAAAAAATGTTTTTTAACACTATCAAAAAAAACTCTAAACAAGAATGATGTTCATTAAAGAACAATAAGTAAGAAACCACTGCTGCCAAAAATAATATGCCTCATGTTTGCCCAAATCAGTGTTCAACAAAGCTTCGGGAGAAATGTTTTGTGGACAGTTAAGACAAAAGTTGCACAGTGCTTTGTTTAAAGGAAAATACCACTACACCAATACCAAAACCTTGTCCATCTGTAAAGCATGGTGGAAGGAGCATCATGATTTAGCTCTACTTTACTGCCTTAGGGCCTGAACACTTTGCAATCAGTAAAAGAACAATTAAAGACCACCTGTGGTGAAGCTCAAGTTTTTAATGTTGTTTATATGGCTATGTGGTGTTTATATTATGCTTTAAGACAAACCATGTGCAAATTAATCAATCAACACCATTGCTGAATATTTTCTCCTTAAAACTGCAGTTTCCTTTCAGTCAGTCACGTTCAACGTAACGTCAATGTCACCGACATTTTGGGATCTCGCCTAAGAGCCCAATCACCTTCAAGTGTAAACTAAACGAGCCAGTGAAGATTGGCGTGCTAGATTTGCATCTCGCTCTCCGCCCTGCAGTGTGGATATAAATAAGGAAGCTGATGCAATGCACATTTGCCTTTCACTTCGGAGCCAAGCAGTGCTTTCATTTTCTGTTCCACTCTCCTGAGAGTGTGCTACTAAAGACAAGCATTCTTCAGGAAGAAGCCCTTTGTCCTGGTGTTGGTGTTACGGTGAGACAGTGGGTTCCGTGATCTCTACTGCCTGAGTCTTTCACAACAGGTGTTTTCACAGCTTCAGTTGCGTGGCAGTTCAGTGAGAGTGAGCTCACACTACTTGCACTTTTCCCAGCAGTTGTGCCGCGGTTATCCCCTGTGTGCTTCAGCACTAAAAAGAGTTATTTTCCTGAAAGAGCTTACACGGGTGTGACGTTGCGTCTTTTTTTAAGATGTCATTCCACCCATGTGTTTCTGGGTGCAGTCGTTTCCTGGCGCCATCTGAAGGTCACAAGCACTGTCTCACGTGTTACGGCATTCAGCACGCTGGGGCTGCCTTTGTGGATGACTCATGTTCTCACTGCGGGAACATGACCTTCTCTGTGTTACAGTGGAGACTCCAATACCTCAAGAGAGGTGGAGTCCTCTCACCTATACCCCGATGGTCACCGTGATTTTGCCAAGTAAAACATGTTCCTCGATCAACATATTTTGTTGATCCTGGAATAACATTCCTGTCCCAAAATTTAGTCCTTACCTTATCCTCACCCCTAAACCTAACCCTACCCATAACTTTTCCCTAAAATCAGAGGGAAATGATAGGTGAATAACACTGATGTTGAAGCACCTCACCCTGGGTCTAAGCCTAAACTTGACACAAACTGTAAACTTGTCCCTCAAATCTGATTGGTTGATTGGAAAGTTGTTCCAGGATCAACAAAGATGTTGATCCAGGAACATGTGGTACTTGGTGGAATCACGTTCACCATACCCCGATCTAGTTCCTCTTCTGGCCAGAAGAGGGCTACTTCGACGAATAGCCAGGGTGACTTGAGGATCACAGTGAGGGCTTCCCCGCCGAGTCAATCTCCATGGGCCCCTCACTCCTCTAACACACCCCAATCAGTGGAGCTTCCGAGTGAGCGTGCTGGTCCTTCTCATGTGGGGCCAGTCGTTTCATTCGGGGCTCCCCCTGATAACTAGATGTCGATTGCTGCATCGGAGGGTGAGATGATGTCCTCAGGGGATGAACACTTGGCTGCGTTGCCCCCTTCGGGGAAAGTACCGTTGCCAAAGCCTGACCTGGAGCTGACGGCTATGCCCAAAACCGATCTGGTACCTCATCCACCCTTACTACCCTCAATGGAGGAGCGGCCAAAGGGTGCGTGGACATTCCCCCAGTGGAGCGCGCTGTTGCGATGCAGTTGTGTCCTAAAAGCGCTTCCTGGCAGGGTGTTTCAGGTCATCCATCCAGGGCCTGTAAGTTCTTGTCCGTTCTCACAGGCAAGGCTTACAGAGCCACAGGACAGGCTGCGTCCTCCCTGCACGCCATGAATCTCCTGCTGGTCCACCAAGCCAAGGCATTAAAGCAGTTGCACGAGGGTAGGACTGATCCAGAGCTATTTCAGGAGGTGCGCACTGCAATGGACATCGCCCTATGGGCGACTAAAGTCACTGCGTGCACACTGGATTAGAAGATGTCCACACTTGTGGTCCAGGAGTGCCATCTTTGGCTGAACTTCGGCAACAGTTCTCCGCTGCACAGAAACAGACGGAGGCGATTAAGCACATCCTGCCATGACAGCCAGCTGCTGCTTCCACGCTGCCGTCTGCTGCATTCGCCTCCACTCCCGCTCAGCCCAAGCAGCAGCCATCACCCAGGCCACTGCAGGTAGACCGCCCAGCCCGTCCAGGCCGCCAAACTGAGCGCCAAACTCAGGGCCAAACAACTCTGAGACGGGTGACCCAAAGACAGAGGAGAGCTTTTCAGGAGATGGTGCCGGCACCACTCCCTCCCCTGGACGAGGGGCGGGTGGAGAATCTTGTGTTCAGTTTACTTTTTTTTCCAATGCTGGCCCCACAGCCAGCAGTACCCAAAACTTCAATAAAAGAGCAATTTCCTCTGTCTTTGGGTCCCAAGAGAGCATGGTTGGCGGTGCACGACGCAATGCCTTGCCACCCTCGACCCCCTTTCTTATCGCCAGCGGGCAGCAGTGTGTACTCCGAGGCCACTGTGAAGCGGTCTCCCACACCCTCTGCTCCACCTAACACAACACCTAAAGTTTGCTAGATTCTATAGCCTTCGCGTAGAGCCGGTATCCTCCCGTGTACTTGCCATTGCCTGTAAACACCTTAGAAATGCTCAGTATCGGCTTGCTGCGCCACTCCCCTCCTATGGACTGGATACATGCACTTATTTACTCCAGTAGAGTTCCCCAGTTTGGCGAACCCTGTTGAGTTCCTCCACCACCCTCAGCAGTCGGACATGGCGGAGTCTAACAGGACTAACACTTGTGTGCTCTGGTGGAACCTGTGCTAGGCTGGGTGCCATATGTTGTGATCCCTATGGTGATCCCATATGTGTATTTTTCCACGGTACGGCTCCCTACGGTGAGCCCATGTCTTTCCCTTGGCAGAGTCTGCTCTGCCATCCTTTTTGTGTTGATTCCCTGCTATCTGGGCCGGAGCCACCTCAGAGACATTCCATATGTTGCACTGTCCTATTTGGCCAGTCCATAAGTGTTATTCCACATGATACCTCCCTATGGGCATCTTCCGCAGCGTTCCCTTTCCCCTGAAAAGGGCACGCTTTCCCAGTGTTATCCAATAGTCTCACTGAGTGGGTCATGCGGAACAGCAGTGATAGACACTCTCTGCGTAAGCCCTGTCCCATCCTCCCCCCCAAGTGTTGCGGGAGGATTAGGAGGCTTACGTAGGGCGCTGGAAGCGTGGCGCTTTGTTTCTCTCCTATTTTAAATTAAGTTAAGACTATCACATTCAAAGATTTAGAACTATGTTATTTTTTTAAAGAAAACTGAAGTAGCATTTAATTTGTCAAAAATATGTTTGAAATGCTGCCAGTATTTCAGTCTCCAAAAAAATCAATGTTACATAATCCTTAATAAAACTTTGTAATATTATTATATTTTTTACACCGTAAAATTTTTCAAGTCAAATTTTGGTTTTAAAAATTACCAAACACATCTATATAGAAACTCAGATTTCTATTGTTCTTTTGCAAGATGAAGGCTATTTCATTTACTGCTGTCTGGAAAGAAGAAACAAATCTGGATCTAACCAAGATAAAGAAATAAAGTGAATGGCACAGATCACAACAACATCTAGATAATACAACAGAGTATCTAGTTTGAGAAACTGATGCATTTTCCTCTGTCAAAAAGAAGAAAATAAATGTGTACATTCTACTCTTCAATAAATATTGAGGTATTGTGGGAACTTCATCAAATATGAAATTCAAATTAAGCAGTGCTAAAAAGACAATAGTGTCATTACTCAACTCAAGTCAGTTCAGTGTTGGTTCAGTTCAGCTTAATAACTGTGTAAAGTTCAATTTTGTAGCAAGTTCAATTAGGCTATAAGCAGCTCTACAGCCAATAGTTTTTTTTATAATTATTATTCAGCTTCAGTCAATTCAATGTGTGTTATATTCCTCTCAATGTATTTGTAGTCTTCAATGATTCTGGAAGCTACTTGCAAAATCATACTTTTCACAGACCTTGCTTTAAGCTCTTAGCAACAAGTTCAGAGATTCTGTCAACAGTGACAGAGACCATATCAAACATACCATGCTGCCTGTCTCTTTAACTAAAGATTAGTTAGAAAGAAAAAGATAGATAAATAGATAGATTAGTTAGAAAGAAAGAAAGATAGTTAGAAAGAAAGAAAGATTAGTTAGAAAGAAAGAAAAAGAGATTAGTTAGAAAGAAAGAAATATAGATTAGTAAGAAAGAAAGAAAGAAAGATTAGTAAGAAAGAAAGAAAGATAGATTAGTTAGAAAGAAAGATAGATTAGTTAGAAAGAGATAGATGTTTATTAGTACATAGAATGGTAGTTTAATTGAGTCTAGGGCTTCAGGCAGTTTAGATTTGAGTTTTTGTGTTGTGCACTACTGGGTCACCGTAGCCTTGGCTCAATTTGAACATTCTGCAATGAAAGTCAGTGGGATTTTCCCAAGTTTTAGTCGTCATTTTTAGGAAAACCATAAGTCAGATCAGTCTGAAAAGATATTGCAACTCGAGTCAGAACAGTCTGAAGGTCTGAGCCGAGTTTGGTGGATGTAGCTTGAAAAGTCTAGGAGGAGTAGCAATTGGAAATTTAGTCTAAGAAAAATAACTAGAAAAAAAAGTTTGTTGAGACAAACTTTTAGTTGGCTTGAGCAAGCCTGACTAGAGAGTTTGAAGAAGTTTAAAGTAGTTTGAAGTTTAAAGTCGTTTAAAGTTTGATAGATTATTTAGAAATAAATAATAGTTAGAAAGAAAGAAAAAGATTAGTTAGAAAGAAAAATATAAATAGATAGATAGATAGAGAGAGAGAGAGAGAGAGAGAGAGAGAGAGAGAGAGAGAGAGATAAGAGAGATGATAGATGAGAGATAGATAGATTAGAAATATATAGTAAGAAAGAAAGATTAGTTAGAAAGAAAGAAAGATTAGTTAGAAAGTTTGAGCCTTGGCTCAATTTGAACATTCTGCAATGAAAGTCAATGGGATTTTTCCGAGTTTTAGTCATCATTTTTAGGAAAACCATAAGTCGGATCAGTTAGAAAAGATATAGCACAGAACAGTCTGAAGGTCTGAGCCGAGTTTGGAACATGTAGAGTTAAAGCTCTAGGAGGAGTTAGAATCAGAAAATCTAGTCTCAGAAAAAGAATAACTAGACAAAAAAGTTTGTCGAGACAAACTTTAAGTTGGCTTGAGAAAGTTTGGACCAGAAAGTTTGTAGAAGTTTAAAGCAGTTTGAAGTTTAAAGTAGTTTAAAGTAGTTTAAAGTAGTTTAAAGTTTAAATTAATTTGAAGTCTAAAGTAGTTTAAAGTTTAAATTAGTTTAAAGTTTAAATTAGTTTGAAGGTTAAAGTAGTTTAAAGTTTAAAGTAGTTTAAAGTTTAAAGTACAGTTTGAAGTAATTTAAAGTTGCTAGGGTGTTTCTAGTGGGTTGCTAAGGTGTTCTGGGTGGTTGCTAGGTGGTTGCTAGGGTGTTCTGGGTGGTTGCTAGGGTGTTCTGGGTGGTTGCTATGGTGTTGCTAGGCAGTTGCTAGGGTATTCTGGGTGGTTGCTATGGTGTTGCTATGCGGTTGCTAGGGTGTCCTGGGTGGTTGTTAGGGTGTTATGGTGTTCTGTGTGGTTGCTATGGTGCTACTAGGTGGTTGCTATGGTGTTGCTATGCGGTTGCTAGGGTGTTAGTTTGAAATAGATAGATAGATAGATAGATAGATAGATAGATAGATAGATAGATAGATAGATAGATAGAGTAGATAGATAGATAGATGAGTTTAACTCACACACATACACAAACGCACACACTCACACATGCACAAACTCTCTCTCACACACACACACACACACACACACTCACACACACACAGACACGCTCACTAACTCACACACACACACACACACACACACACACACACACACACACACACACTCACACAAGCAGACACACACACTCTCTCTCTCTCACACACACACACACACACACACTTTCTCTCTCACACACACACACACACACACACACACACAAACAGACACACACACACTCACGCACATACACTCACACATGCACACACTCACTCACACACTCACTCACTTACACACTCAGAGTTTATAGGAGTTTAGAGTTTATAAATTTAAATGAATTAAATTTTGTAATTTGAAGTTTAAATTAGTTTAAAGTTTAAATTAGTTTGAAGTTTAAAGTTTAAAATTAGTTTGAAGTTTAATTTAGTTTGAAGTTTAAAGTAGTTTGAAGTTAAAAATAGTTTGAAGTAGATAGATGAGGCTCATATAGAATATAGAATGGCAGTTTGATTTAGTCTAGGGTTTCAAGGAGTTTAGATTTGAATTTGGGGAGTTGGGGAGTCTGAAAATCTGAACATTCCGCAATGTTTAGTCAATGGGAGTTTTTCCGAGTTTTGATCGTCATTTTTAGGAAAACCGTAAGTCCGATCAGTTAGAAAAGATATAGCACACTAAGTCAGAACAGTCTGAGTGTGTGAGCCGAGTTTGGAGTATGTAGAGTTAAAGCTCTAGGAGAAGTTAAAGTCAGAAATTTTAGGGGCAGAAGAATAATAATATTAAGTTTAACTAGATGCAAAAGTTCGTCAAGACAAACTTTAAGTTGGCTTGAGAAAATTTGGACCAGAAAGTTTTTTTGCTAGGTGGTTGCTAGGGTGTTCTGGGTGGTTGCTAGGCGGTTGCTAGGGTGTTCTGGGTGGTTGCTATGGTGTTGCTAGGCGGTTGCTAGGGTATTCTGGGTGGTTGCTATGCTGTTGCTAGGCGGTTGCTAGGGTGTTCTGGGTGGTTGCTATGATGTTGCTAGGCGGTTACTAGGGTGTTCTGGGTGGTTGCTATGGCGTTGCTAGGCGGTTGCTAGGGTATTATGGGTGGTTGCTATGGCGTTGCTAGGCGGTTGCTAGGGTATTCTGGGTGGTTGCTATGCTGTTGCTAGGCGGTTGCTCGGGTGTTTTGGGTGGTTGCTAGGCGGTTGCTAGGGTGTTCTGGGTGGTTGCTATGGTGTTGCTAGGTGGTTGCTATGGTATTCTGGGTGGTTGCTAGGGTGTTCTGGGTGGTTGCTAGGCGGTTGCTAGGGTGTTCTGGGTGGTTGCTATGGTGTTGCTAGGCGGTTGCTAGGGTGTTTTGGTTGGTTGCTAGGCGGTTGCTAGGGTATTCTGGGTGGTTGCTATGCTGTTGCTAGGTGGTTGCTAGGGTATTCTGGGTGGTTGCTATGGTGTTGCTAGGCGGTTGCTAGGGTGTTCTGGGTGGTTGCTATGGTATTGTTAGGCGGTTGTTGGGGTATTCTGGGTGGTTGCTATGCTGTTGCTATGCGGTTGCTAGGGTGTTTTGGGTGGTTGCTAGGCAGTTGCTAGGGTGTTCTGGGTGGTTGCTATGGTGTTGCTAGGGTATTCTGGGTGGTTGCTATGCGGTTGCTAGGCAGTTGCTAGGGTGTTTTGGGTGGTTGCTAGGCGGTTGCTAGGGTGTTCTGGGTGGTTGCTATGGTGTTGCTAGGGTATTCTGGGTGGTTGCTATGGAGTTGCTAGGCGGTTGCTAGGGTATTCTGGGTGGTTGCTATGGTGTTGTTAGGCGGTTGCTAGGGTATTCTGGGTGGTTGCTAGGACATTGCTAGGCAGTTGCTAGGGTATTCTGGGTGGTTGCTATGGTGTTGCTAGGCGGTTGCTAGGGTATTCTGGGTGGTTGCTATGGTGTTGCTAGGCAGTTTCTAGGGTATTCTGGGTGGTTGCTAGGTGGTTGCTAGGGTATTCTTGGTGGTTGTTAGGCGGTTGCTAGGGTATTCTGGGTGGTTGCTAGGACATTGCTAGGCAGTTGCTAGGGTATTCTGGGTGGTTGCTATGGTGTTGCTAGGCGGTTGCTAGGGTATTCTGGGTGGTTGCAATGGTGTTGCTAGGCGGTTTCTAGGGTATTCTGGGTGGTTGCTAGGGTATTCTTGGTGGTTGTTAGGCAGTTGCTAGGGTATTCTGGGTGGTTGCTATGGTGTTGCTAGGCAGTTGCTATGGTATTCTGGGTGGATGCTAGGGCGTTGCTAGGGTGTTCTGGGTGGTTGCTAGGCAGTTGCTAGGTGTTCTGGGTGGTTACTAGGCAGTTGCTAGGTGTTCTGGGTGGTTGCTAGGCAGTTGCTAGGGTGTTCTGGGTGGTTGCTAGAGTTTTTTTGGTGGTTACTAGAGCATTTCTAGACGTTGCTAGGGTGTTCTGGGTGGTTGCTATGGTGTTGCTAGGCGGTTGCTAGGGTATTCTGGGTGGTTGCTATGGAGTTGCTAGGCGGTTGCTAGGGTATTCTGGGTGGTTGCGATGGTGTTGCTAGGTGGTTGCTAGGGTATTCTGGGTGGTTGCTAGGACGTTGCTAGGCAGTTGCTAGGGTTTTCTGGGTGGTTGCTATGGTGTTGCTAGGCGGTTGCTAGGGTATTCTGGGTGGTTGCTATGCTGTTGCTAGGTGGTTGCTAGGGTATTCTGGGTGGTTGCTAGGGCGTTGGTAGGCAGTTGCTAGGGTGTTCTGGGTGGTTGCTATGGTGTTGCTAGGCAGTTGCTATGGTATTCTGGGTGGTTGCTAGGGCGTTGCTAGGCAGTTGCTAGGGTATTCTGAGTGGTTGCTATGGTGTTGCTAGGCGGTTGCTAGGGTATTCTGGGTGGTTGCTAGGCGGTTGCTAGGGTATTCTTGGTGGTTGCTAGGCAGTTGCTAGGGTGTTCTGGGTGGTTGCTATGGTGTTGCTAGGCGGTTGCTAGGGTATTCTGGGTGGTTGCTAGGGCGTTGCTAGGCAGTTGCTAGGGTATGCTGGGTGGTTGCTATGGTGTTGCTAGGCGGTTGCTAGTGTATTCTGGGTGGTTGCTCGGGCATTGCTAGGCGGTTGCTAGGGTATTCTGGGTGGTTGCTAGGGCGTTGCTAAGCAGTTGCTAGGGTGTTCTGGGTGGGTGCTATGGTGTTGCTAGGCAGTTGCTAGGGTATTCTGGGTAGTTGCTAGGCGGTTGCTAGGGTATACTTGGTGGTTGCTAGGGCGTTGCTAGGCGGTTGCTATGGTGTTGCTAAGCAGTTGCTATGGTATTCTGGGTGGATGCTAGGGCATTACTAGGCAGTTGCTAGGGTGTTCTGGGTGGATGCTAGGCAGTTTCTAGGTGTTCTGCGTGGTTGCTAGGCATTTGCTAGGGTGTTCTGGGTGGTTGCTAGGCGGTTGCAACGCAGTTGCTAGGGTGTTCTGGGTGGTTGCTATGGTGTTGCTAGGCAGTTGCTAAGGTGTTCTGGGTGGGGTCTAGGGCGTTGCTAGGCAGTTGCTATGGTGTTCTAGGTGGTTTCCAAGGTATTCTGGGTGGTTACTAAGCGGTTGCTAGGGTGCTGTACATAATTGCATACGAGCCAACAACCATGTCTGTACGATGTTGTGGAGCTGAAATATGGCGTCAATATGTTGCAATATGGTTGCTAGGTGGCTCTAAATGGATGCTAGGGTGTGAATACACAGTTACCATGGTGATATTTACAGACTGTTTTCCAACTGAAACTAATGAGCCAACCCCCATCTCTATACAATATTCTGATGCAGAGATGTAGGTCTTGTAAAATGGTTGGTAGGGTACTCTGTTTGGTTGCCATGGAGTTGCTTGGCAGCTGCTAATGATGAAACTGCAAAGGCTTCTTGTCAGTATGAATGCTATAAACCAACTCCCATCTCTATACGATGTTCTGATGCAGAGATATGCGTTTTGCTAAACAGTTGCTAGGGTACTCTGTTTGGTTGCTATGGAGTAGCTTGGCAGCTGCCAATCATGAAATTCCAAAGGCTGCTTGTCAGTATGAATGATATAATCCAACTCCCATGCCTCTGTGACATAGAGAATGGAAGATATCCCTTTTTGGATTTTGGTTGCTAGGGTACTCTATTTGGTTGCTAGGGAGTGGCTTGTCAGCTGCCAATCATGAAACTCCAAAGGCTTCTTGTCACTATGAATGATATAAACCAACTCCCATGCCACTGCGACATTCAGAATGGAAGATATGCCTCTTTGGATTTTGGTTGCTAGGGTACTCTGTTTGGTTGCTAGGGAGTAGCTTGTCAGCTGCCAATGATGAAATTCCAAAGGCTTCTTGTCAGTATGAATGATATAATCCAACTCCCATGCCTCTGTGACATTCAGAATGGAAGATATGCCTCTTTGGATTTTGGTTGCTAGGGTACTCTGTTTGGTTGCTATGGAGTTACTTGGCAGCTGCCAATGATGCAATTCCAAAGGCTTCTTGTCACTATGAATTATATAAACCAACTCCCATGCCTCTGTGACATTCAGAATGGAAGATATCCCTCTTTGGATTTTGGTTGCTAGGGTACTCTGTTTGGTTGCTAGGGAGTGTCTTGGCAGCTGCCAATCATGAAACTCAAAGGCTTCTTGTCAGTATGAATGATATAAACCAACTCCCATGCCTCTGCAACATTCAGAATGGAAGATATCCCTCTTTGGATTTTGGTTGCTAGGGTACTCTGTTTGGTTGCTAGGGAGTGGCTTGTCAGCTGCCAATCATGAAACTCCAAAGGCTTCTTGTCACTATGAATGATATAAAGCAACTCCCATGCCTCTGCGTTATTCAGAATGTAAGATATACCTCTTTGGATTTTGGTTGCTAGGGTACTCTGTTTGGTTGCTAGGGAGTGGCTTGTCAGCTGCCAATGATGAAATTCCAAAGGCTTCTTGTCAGTATGAATGATATAATCCAACTCCCATGCCTCTGTGACATTCAGAATGGAAGATATGCCTCTTTGGATTTTGGTTGCTAGGGTACTCTGTTTGGTTGCTATGGAGTTACTTGGCAGCTGCCAATGATGCAATTCCAAAGGCTTCTTGTCACTATGAATGATATAAACCAACTCCCATGCCTCTGTGACATTCAGAATGGAAGATATCCCTCTTTGGATTTTGGTTGCTAGGGTACTCTGTTTGGTTGCTAGGGAGTGTCTTGGCGGCTGCCAATCATGAAACTCAAAGGCTGCTTGTCAGTATGAATGATATAAACCAACTCCCATGCCTCTGCGACATTCAGAATGGAAGATATCCCTCTTTGGATTTTGGTTGCTAGGGTACTCTGTTTGGTTGCTAGGGAGTGGCTTGTCAGCTGCCAATCATGAAACTCCAAAGGCTTCTTGTCATTATGAATGATATAAAGCAACTCCCATGCCTCTGCGTTATTCAGAATGTAAGATATCCCTCTTTGGATTTTGGTTGCTAGGGTACTCTGTTTGGTTGCTAGGGAGTGGCTTGTCAGCTGCCAATGATGAAATTCCAAAGGCTTCTTGTCACTATGAATGATATAATCCAACTCCCATGCCTCTGTGACATTCAGAATGGAAGATATGCCTCTTTGGATTTTGGTTGCTAGGGTACTCTGTTTGGTTGCTATGGAGTTACTTGGCAGCTGCCAATGATGCAATTCCAAAGGCTTCTTGTCACTATGAATGATATAAACCAACTCCCATGCCTCTGTGAAATTCAGAATGGAAGATATCCCTCTTTGGATTTTGGTTGCTAGGGTACTCTGTTTGGTTGCTAGGGAGTGTCTTGGCGGCTGCCCAATCATGAAACTCAAAGGCTGCTTGTCAGTATGAATGATATAAACCAACTCCCATGCCTCTGCATCATTCAGAATGGAAGATATCCCTCTTTGGATTTTGGTTGCTAGGGTACTCTGTTTGGTTGCTAGGGAGTGGCTTGTCAGCTTCCAATCATGAAACTCCAAAGGCTTCTTGTCACTATGAATGATATAAAGCAACTCCCATGCCTCTGCATTATTCAGAATGGAAGATATCCCTCTTTGGATTTTGGTTGCTAGGGTACTCTGTTTGGTTGCTAGGGAGTGGCTTGTCAGCTTCCAATCATGAAACTCCAAAGGCTTCTTGTCACTATGAATGATATAAAGCAACTCCCATGCCTCTGCATTATTCAGAATGGAAGATATCCCTCTTTGTATTTTGGTTGCTAAGGTGCTCGACAATGGTTGCAAGGGCGGGGCTTGGAAGTGTTGAGGTGATTCATGATTGGCTGTTTGCTGCCCCGAGTCAAATGAGACCACCCCCACGTTTCTATGACAATTCAGTCTGGAGATATCTCTTTGAACTCTTTCAATGGAAGTCTATGGAACTTGTTGCTAAGGGGCTCTAAATGGTTGCTAGGGCGTGGCTTGATAGCTTCACAATGATCCTGAGAGACTGATTGGTCGTCTGAGTAAAATGAGGCCTCCCCCTTGTCTCTATGACACTGTGATCCAGAGCTATGTTCAATACAAAGTCCCTATGCAATTTACCATAGTAGGAAAAGCATGTGTTTCACGGGACGTTCCTTCCCCATAGTAAGTCAATGGGGAAACTTTGGGCATCTCCTGCCCCCAGGGGTGCAACTTTTACCCCATTGTGAGGTATGTTCTTACAGAGCCTGTTAGCCTCTTCAAATGTGGCAAATCACACGTTTCTGCGAAATCCTCGCTCAGAGCTACGTGTGGTCAAAGTTCGTCTCAATGTTAACCCCCTGAGGTCGACGGTATCGCCGGCGATACCAGCTCGCTTTTTTTTTTATCAGTGTAAAAGAAACTCATGAATACTCTGTTGACTTTGATTTTCCATAGGAGTTCTATACATCAATCGATTCTGTTAAATGTGTATTATTTTTGTGTATACTCACAATAAAAACATAGTGTTGTGCTTTTCGACAAATAAAGAAAAATAAACACGAAGCGAGTTCTGCCTTCTCTCTGTCCGTGTAGTCCATTCTGAAACGCGTCCGAAAATGAACCATAACTCAGTGAATACTTCTCACACATACACGTGATATATGTCTTTATGAAGCTTGAAATCTCTTCTTTTAAATGAAGTAATTTATATAAAAAACAAATATTCTCATCTTGTGAAATCTGAATTAAAAGAGAGCGATTCCAGTCGACCTAATTAGAGCTAATTCAAATGTAATGTGACTCCGCCCACGGAGAGCGCACGCTATTCAAACGCAAATGGCTGAGGTAATCCGCGCAATCCTGTGAACGCCCCCATCAGCTCGAGAAAACCAAAACACAAGTTTATTCAGAACATTACTTGCTTACACCGTCTTGCAGCGCTGTGAGGAATAATGAGGAATACGAGGAATACGAGCTGAGGAATACTAGTAAGTTTTTCCTTCTCGGGTTTCTGTTTATTGACGAATGAACGGCATGCGCTCTGTTTTTTCTCCATTATGGACGTGAGCTCTAAAAAAAACACTAAAAGACTTTCAAACTTTCACAGAGACCTCAAAACAAAAAGTACAAATCCTTTCTTTAAAACGAATTTCGTTTTGTATCAATTGTATCTTAATTTTAATATTTTTTTCATTAACAACTTTCCTGGATTTAAAGTAAATAAGCCTATCGTCAACGAATGATGATGTTTTAGCAAACTGTATTGCTATACTGAGATGAGTAAAAATCGACTGAAATATGTTGAAATAAAATGTTGGCTATTTGTATAAGCAACGTAAACTGCAAATTAACATTTATATGCCCTAATATTTCATGAAAACAACTTTACAGTCAGGCGAAATATGAAAGACAACATTTTGTTTAGTAGATTTGGGTACAGTTTTTACTGTAGAATATACTGCCTCGTCAAATAAGCTTTTGTTTAGCAATTTCTATATATAAAATAGCCTAATATTTTTGTCAAAAATAAAGTCATCAACTAAGATGTTAGCTCTTCCAATGTTGGCTATATTCAAAGTAATGAATACATAGATAAAATGTAGGCCTATAATCTTTCTTTTTTTTACAAAGAAAGAGTACACTTGAAATATTGTTGAAATTGTAATTATTGTTGTAATTGTAACCTTTTTAATAAAATAGCACAACATATGTACAAGATAGATGTAAGCAAAATCTTAAATGGTCAATATAAGTCTTCTTCTAAATATCTTTTGTCCAAGCATTGTGGCTCAGCCAGTTTCACACCTGTGTGAATGGCTCATCATTATACAGTCATTATGCAGAGTGGGTGGTAATTCAGGTGAAAACCACTCCTCGTTCACGCCCCCTCGCATATTGGCTTTCCAAGCAAAACCTGTTTTACATCAATTTAAATCACTGTATGGTTTTATTTGAACGATAAAGCAAGACTATTTTCACATAATTTTGAAGAAAAAACTATAGGCGACGACATCCATTGGTCAAAAGTCTTATTGACACATATTTACTATGTGTTTTGTGGCCTTATTTCAGAAATTTTAGTTTTTAGTTTTTTCAATATCCACGCATAAACATTATTCTCTCAAAAATTAAAACATGTACATACACGTGGCTCACATATTATGGTAGCCCTGTTTGTGCTTTATAGAGTGAATTTACACCTTTGCCATTAATATGTTTATAAGCAACTGAAAAAAGCACAAATGTCAGGGCATGTCAGAACATCTCAAGGGCCCAGAAAACCGCTCAGACTCCAGAGGGTTAAGTCAATGGGACTTTTTTGGCCGCTTTTTCGCCCCCCGATCGCTTATAAAAGTCATAGCACACCTCTCCTTAATGAGCGGTCGATTTGACACCTCACTTAGGGGTCTGTGACAAACGGTGCGGGGCGAGTTACGCGCCAAACTTTTGTCCAGAATAATAAAAAGAAGAACTAGAAAAAAAAGTTTGTTGAGACAAACTTTAAGTTGGCTTGAGAAAGCCTGACCAGAGAGTTTGAAGAAGTTTAAAGAAGTTAGAAGTTTAAAGTAGCTTCAAGTTAGATTGATAGATTAGTTAGAAAGAAATAATAGTTGGGAAGAAAGAAAGAAAGAAAGAAAGAAAGAAAGAAAGAAAGAAAGAAAGAAAGAAAGAAAGAAAAAGACTAGTTAGAAAGAAAGAAAGGATAGACAGAAATAAAGAAAAAAGAGAAATAAGAAGGAATGGTAAGTAGAAAGAAAGAAAGATTAGTTAGAAAGAAAAAAAGAAAGAAAGATAGAAAGATAGTTAGAAAGAAAGAAAGAAAGAAAGAAAGAAAGAAAGAAAGAAAGAAAGAAAGAAAGAAAGAAAGAAAAAGGAAAGACAGAAATAAATAAAAAAGAGATAAAGAAATAAGAAGGAAAGAGTAGGTAAAAAGAAAAATAAAGATTAGTTAGAAAGAAAGAAAGAAAAAAGAAAGATTAGTTAGAAACAAAGAAAGAAAGAAAAAGAAAGATTAGTTAGAAAGAAAGAAAGACAAAGAAAGAAAGAAAGAAAGAAAGAAAGATTAGTTTAAAAGAAAGAAAAAATAAAGATTAATAAGAAAGAAAGAAAGAAAAAAATAAAGATTAGTTAGAAAGAAAGAAAAAATAAAGATTATTAAGAAAGAAAAAGAAAGAAAGAAAGGAAAAAAGATTAGTTAGAAAGAAAGAAAAGAAAGAAAGATTAGTTAGAAAGAAAGAAAGGAAGAAAAAATAAAGATTATTAAGAAAGAAAAAGAAAGAAAGAAAGGAAAAAAGATTAGTTAGAAAGAAAGAAAAGAAAGAAAGATTAGTTAGAAAGAAAGAAAGAAAGAAAGAAAGAAAGAAAGAAAGAAAGAAAGAAAGAAAGAAAGAAAAGAAAGATTAGTTAGAAAGAAAAAAAAAGAAAAAAGAAAGATTAGTTAGAAAGAAAGAAAGAAAGAAGATTAGTTAGAAAGAAAGAAAGAAAGAAACAAAGAAAGAAAAAATAAAGATTATTAAGAAAGAAAAATAAAGAAAGGAAAAAGGATTAGTTAGAAAGAAAGAAAGAAGATTAGTTAGAAAGAAAGAAAGAAAGAAAGAAAGAAAGAAAGAAAGAAAGAAAGAAAGAAAAAATAAAGATTATTAAGAAAGAAAAAGAAAGAAAGAAAGAAAGAAAGAAAGAAAGAAAGAAAGAAAGAAAGAAAGAAAGAAAGAAAGATTATTAAGAAAGAAAAAGAAAGAAAGAAAGGAAAAAAGATTAGTTAGAAAGAAAGAAAAGAAAGAAAGATTAGTTAGAAAGAAAGAAAGAAAGAAAGAAAGAAAGAAAGAAAGAAAGAAAGAAAGAAAGAAAGAAAGAAAAGAAAGATTAGTTAGAAAGAAAGAAAAAGAAAAAAGAAAGATTAGTTAGAAAGAAAGAAAGAAAGAAAGAAAGAAAGATTAGTTTGAAAGAAAGAAAAAATAAAGATTATTAAGAAAGAAAAGAAAGAAAGATTAGTTAGAAAGAAAGAAAGGAAGAAAAAATAAAGATTATTAAGAAAGAAAAAGAAAGAAAGAAAGAAAGGAAAAAAGATTAGTTAGAAAGAAAGAAAAGAAAGAAAGATTAGTTAGAAAGAAAGAAAGAAAGAAAGAAAGAAAGAAAGAAAGAAAGAAAGAAAAGAAAGATTAGTTAGAAAGAAAGAAAAAGAAAAAAGAAAGATTAGTTAGAAAGAAAGAAAGAAAGAAAGAAAGAAAGAAAGAAAGAAAGAAAGAAAGAAAGAAAGAAGATTAGTTAGAAAGAAAGAAAGAAAGAAAGAAAGAAAGAAAGAAAGAAAGAAAGAAAGAAAGAAAGAAAGAAAAAATAAAGATTATTAAGAAAGAAAAAGAAAGAAAGGAAAAAAGATTAGTTAGAAAGAAAGAAAGAAGATTAGTTAGAAAGAAAGAAAGAAAGAAAGAAAGAAAGAAAGAAAGAAAGAAAGAAAGAAAAAATAAAGATTATTAAGAAAGAAAAAGAAAGAAAGAAAGAAAGAAAGAAAGAAAGAAAGAAAGAAAGGAAAAAAGAAAGATTATTAAGAAAGAAAAAGAAAGAAAGAAAGGAAAAAAGATTAGTTAGAAAGAAAGAAAAGAAAGAAAGATTAGTTAGAAAGAAAGAAAGAAAGAAAGAAAGAAAGAAAGAAAGAAAGAAAAGAAAGATTAGTTAGAAAGAAAGAAAAAGAAAAAAGAAAGATTAGTTAGAAAGAAAGAAAGAAAGAAAGAAAGAAAGATTAGTTTGAAAGAAAGAAAAAATAAAGATTATTAAGAAAGAAAGAAAGAAAAAAATAAAGATTAGTTAGAAAGAAAGAAAAAATAAAGATTATTAAGAAAGAAAGAAAGAAAAAAATAAAGATTAGTTAGAAAGAAAGAAAAAATAAAGATTATTAAGAAAGAAAAAGAAAGAAAGAAAGGAAAAAAGATTAGTTAGAAAGAAAGAAAAGAAAGAAAGATTAGTTAGAAAGAAAGAAAGGAAAGAAAGAAAGAAAGAAAGAAAGAAAGAAAGAAAGAAAGAAAGAAAGAAAGAATGAAAGAAAGAAAGAAAGAAAGAAAAGAAAGATTAGTTAGAAAGAAAGAAAAAGAAAAAAGAAAGATTAGTTAGAAAGAAAGAAAGAAAGAAAGAAAGAAAGAAAGAAAGAAAGAAAGAAGATTAGTTAAGAAATAAATAAATAAAGAAAGAAAGAAAGAAAGAAAGAAAGAAAGAAAGAAAGAAAGAAAGAAAGAAAAAATAAAGATTATTAAGAAAGAAAAAGAAAGAAAGGAAAAAAGATTAGTTAGAAAGAAAGAAAGAAGATTAGTTAGAAAGAAAGAAAGAAAGAAAGAAAGAAAGAAAGAAAGAAAGAAAGAAAGAAAGAAAGAAAAAATAAAGATTATTAAGAAAGAAAGAAAGAAAGAAAGAAAGAAAGAAAGAAAGAAAGGAAAAAAGAAAGATTATTAAGAAAGAGAAAGAAAGAAAAAGAAAAAAGAAATATTAGTTAGAAAGAAAGAAAGAAAGAAAGAAAGAAAGAAAGAAAGAAAGAAAAAAGATTAATTAGTTAGAAAGAAAGAAAGAAAGAAAGAAAGAAAGAAAGAAAGAAAGAAAATATTAGTTAGAAAGAAAGAAAGAAAGAAAGAAAGAAAGAAAGAAAGAAAGAAAGAAGATTAGTTAGAAAGAAAGAAAGAAAGAAGATTAGTTAGAAAGAAAGAAAGAAAGAAAGAAAGAAAGAAAGAAAGAAAGAAAGAAAGAAAGAAAGAAAGAAAAGAAAGATTAGTTAGAAAGAAAAAAAAAAGAAAGATTAGTTTGAAAGAAAGAAAAAGAAAAAAGAAAGAAAGAAAGAAAGAAAGAAAGAAAGAAAGAAAGAAAGAAAGAAAGAAAAAAGTTGAATTAGTTAGAAAGAAAAAAAGAAAGAAAGAAAGAAAGAAAGAAAGAAAGAAAGAAAGAAAGAAAGAAAGAAAGAAAGAAAAAAGATTAATTAGTTAGAAAGAAAGAATAGTTAGAAAGAAAGAAAGAAAGAAAGAAAGAAAGAAAGAGAGAAAGATTGATTAGTTAGAAAGAAAGAGAGATAGATTAGTTAGAAAGATAGATAGATTAGTTAAAAATAAAGAAAGATAGATTAGTTAGTTAGATAGATAGATTAGTTAGAAAGAAAGAAAGATAGATAAGTTAGTTAGAAAGATAGATATATTAGTTAGAAAGGAAGAAAGATCGATAAGTTAGTTAGAAAGAAAGAAAGAAAGAAAGATAGATTATTTAGTTAGTTAGAAAGATAGATAGATTAGTAAGAAATAAATAAAGATAGATAAATTAGTTAGAAAGATAGATAGATTAGTAAGAAACAAAGATAGATAAGTTAGTTAGAAAGATAGATAGATTAGTAAGAAAGAAAGATAGATAAGTTAGTTAAAAAGATAGATAGATTAGTTAAATTAGATTCGTTAGAAAGTATTAGTTAGAAAGAAAGAAAGAAAGAAAGAAAGAAAGAAAGAAAGAAAGAAAGAAAGATTAGTTAGAAAGAAAGAAAGAAGGATTAGTTAGAAAGAAAGAAAGATTAGTTAGAAAGAAAGAAAGATTAGTTAGAAA